>NC_046657.1:82613054-82616635 GCF_010883055.1 Belonocnema kinseyi
CTTTTAATTTAAATAAACTGTAGTCTACGCCATTGTATCCGCTATCGATAAATATAGTGTTGAATCTAGACTTGTTGCAAAAACATAGAAGATCGAGAACCAATCGCGAAGATCGAGTCAAGTGCCGTCATCGAGGTTAGTGTACTGTCTCGTTATCAAGGTTACTCTTCCACTGTTGGTGGTACGCAGATGTCACAATAATCGATTTTCTTGAATTTTATTTGATCTATTCTGTCAATTTTGACTTGATTTTTACCGAAAAATTCTATTTCCAATCGATATTAATTAAAAGTACTCGAAAAATTTAATGCAAAATCGAAAGTTATGAAAGTAATCGACTTTGAGTCAATAATAATCCAAATGATCAATTAATCAAAATAATCGAAGTGATATCGACAAACATAAAACTATAACATTTGTATATTTTCAATTTTAATTTAACATTGAACGAAATATTCGGTTCTCATTAGAGCAGAATCGAAAGAATCGATTTACACTTGACAATAATCGATTGAACGATTTTCAGTCAAATAATAATTAACTGAGTGACTTTAATCGAAAATACTTGAAACATTGGATACATAATCGAAAGTTATAAAAGAAATCAGTTTGAGACGATATTAATCGAAATAGCCGATTAATCGAAACGACTGATTAATCGAGATATTCGAGTTACGTCGATGATAATCAAAATATACTATTCCGCATCAATTAATAATCGAGAAAGTTGACTTTTAGCCGAGGATAATAAAAACATTTTATTTTAATTCGAGATTGGACGAAATATTCGATTCTCATTAAACCAGAATCGAAGGAATGCATTTACACTTGAAAATAATCGATTAAACGATTTCTAATGAACATTAATACGATTTCAAAGGAGAATAATCGAAAGGCTTACTTTTTATTTGAAATTGAAAATATGTTTTCTCCGCAACCTCTTTGTATTGTGCCCAGAAAATGCCCCGAAAAACGGCAACAATTTTTTTTTTCTATAAATCGTGAAAAGTTATTACATTTCGGGTACGCATGATAGAAGTTCATGGATGTTAAGAGTAATATTTCTTCTTTAACATATGGTAATTATTATTTTTTAATTATTCTTTAAAGCAATTTTTTCTTCTGTAAGTAATTGAAAAAATAATAAATTTCCAATATGTACAGGAGAAACAAATTATTTAAAGGAATCAAAACTATTTGAATAATTAGTGTCAAATACCTTAAGCATAGAAATATTCCGTTGCCCAATTGTTAATTTTGTTATTAACTCCAGAAACACTAACTTTTGACAATTGGATGGTTAATTAATTATAAAAATGTAAATTGTTTAAACATTGATGAATATGATAAATAGAAACTATTACTTTTTATATTCATTGTTTATATAATTTGTCCCGAAAAATAGTAACTTTTTATGTTTGACTGGAAAAAAATTGTTTAAACGAATAATAATTGTTTAAACAATTTAAATTGAGTTGAAATATACTGGAACATTAGTCACTTTTCGAACAAAATAATGCTCAATAAAACTCAATTAGTTATCAACAAAAAATTAGGTTTTATTCCTAATAGATTGTTATGATTAATTTTGAGACGCACTCGATTGTTGTGACTGCTTTCAATTAAGAATCGATTTTCCTGAAAAGTATCGGCACAAGTCGATTCCTTTCACTAAAGTCGATCTAAAATCAATTAAAATCGATGCTATCCAATGAATTTGATTCTATTGATTAAAATACATTATATCGATTAAAATCGCTAAAAAATCTATCTCCCTTTTTGGTTTCGAATCGCACAAAGGTCAGTTAAAGTCGTCGACATTATCGAGGTTCGCAATTAAAAGAGATTGAAAGTCGCATTTTTCGATTAGTTTCGTACTTAACCGATTTTTTTTCAATGACTGTCGATTCGACCCCAATTAATTATAGTCTGAAAATTATATTTTAGTCTTAACTTAAAGAAGACTGAAGATCAAATTTTTATATAAGTACCGATTTCAATCCATTTGTTTCGAGAAATCTAAAAAAAATCGATTGTTACGAATAATATCGACTCGCACTCGATTATTGCAACTACTTTCGATTAAAAATCGATTGTCCCGACCGATATTGACACAAATCGCTTCCTGTCACAAACTTCGATTTAAAATCGATTAAAATCGATCAAAAATCTAATTTTTCACCCGGGAAAAATTGAAATCTCCCTTTTTGGGCCTGAATCTAAGAAATCTCGACTGAAAATGTCGAAAGTGTCAAGTCTGCTTTTTCCTAGCAGAAATAATATATGACACTCGCTTTTTAAACGGAAACGGTGTATCCGGTGACCTTATTACACGGCGAAGGACGTCGAGAAGTCACTTTCTTTGAAAGGAGAGAAATGGCTCTATCGAAATGTCTCGCTTGATTGGCAGCTTGACGCGAGCTAAACTAATTATAGAAAAGAAATCAGCGAAAAAAAATGTCCATTATGAAAATAGTCCCACGCGGGCAAAAAACAAAGATGCATATTTAACCCAATGAAAATCCGTTGCAGTTTTTGATTCAGACAAATCAGATAAATAAGAAAAGACAATAGAAGCAATCATCCTAAGAAGTATAGGCGAGATTATTGATAAAAAATGTACCTTAATAAATAACACGGATCTGGGGGATCACAGGTCCTGACTTTGTAACATCCTGATTTTCTGATTTTTGGCGCTATGCCCTGATTTTTTATGGCCCGAAACGAAAATTAGCGATTTTTATTGCGCGGATTCAGAAAAGTACAGTGACTCACGGTTTAACTTTTTTGTTAAAAGTTGTTTTAAATTGATTTAAAATTAATTTTCTAACTACAAAATGTAACTATTCCATTTTCGGTAGAAAAAAGTATCTTGGTTAAATGAAAATTCATGTATTTTTGTTGAAAACTAATTTCGATGGTTATTAAACTATTTTGTTAGAAATTCTTTTTTTTTGTAAAAATTTTTTTATTTTTTTTATTTCAAATATAAGTATTTCATTTTTGGTAAAAAATTGGTCTTTGGTAGAAAATTCATCATTTTAGAGAAAATTTCAACAATTCAATGTTACATGTCATCCGTTTTGTTTAAAAGTGAAATTTTTATTAAAAATTTATGACTTCGGGTTGAAAATTCAACTGTTTTGTAGTAAATTCGTATTTTTAGTTAAAGAATTTAACCACTTAGTTGAATTTTTCTTTCTTGAATAAAAAATAATTTTTTGTTGAAAATTCAATTCTTCTCTTAAAAGGTCATTTTTTGATTTAATTCAACTGCTTTTCATTAAAAATTAAAATCTTTCTTTTGTTGAAATATTGATTATCACATTTTTCGTTGAGAATTCATCTTTTTCTTTGAAAATTTATCTTTTTTGTCTGAAAATTTAACTATTTTGTGCAACATTCCTTTTTCCTACTAAAGATATATAATTTTCGTTAAAAATTCATCTCTGTAGTTGAAAATTCGACTTCATGGTTTGAAAATTATTATTATTATTATTATTATTATTACACCATTAAGCCATTTCCCTTTCGGGGTAGGCGTGACTCACTCGGCAGGGGAAAGGAGTAGTGTGTGGATG
>NC_046657.1:82616735-82624864 GCF_010883055.1 Belonocnema kinseyi
CTTTTATCGTGAAATTATAATGAATTGCTATGAATTACTTATCTTTAAGTACGTTTCCGAATTTCCCAGTAACTGCATATCGAAGCACAATTTTAAGAAAGGTCATTTATACAAAATTGAAAATTTTCTATTTTGCTTTTTCTCCAACCCAATTGATCTCTTATAATAAAAATTTTAGCTTTTTCGGTTAAAAATGCCACTTTTTGGTTTAAAATTAATATTTTGGTTGAGAATTCAAATATTGTAACGAAAATTCTATATTTTTGTTCAATTGTTTTTTTTTTTTTTTTGGACTGAATAACCTTTTTATAGTTGAAAAACATTGATTTTATCATTAAGAATGGCATATTTTTGTTGAAAATTAATCTGTTTTGGTTGAATTAAAAGTATATCTTCTTTGTTAAAATTTAATTTTTTTAGCTGAAGATTTCTAATTATAGTTGAAAATTCAATTCTTTGGTTGAAAATTGGGTAAAAATGTCATATTTTTTGGTCACGAATACAATTATTTGGTATACAAAATTATTTTGTTTAAAGATTCAACTACTTTGATGAAAATTCAATAACCTGGTCAAAATTTTTTACTTTCTTGACTGAAAAATCGTCTTTGGTTGAAAAATAAACCATTTTGTTAAGTTTAATTATTAAACTGCTTTTGATTCAAAATAAACATGTTTTTTTGTTTATTAAGGATTCAACTGCTTGCAGTTAATAGTTGACCTACTTCGTTAAAAATTAAATGGGTTGAAAATTCGTTTTTTTTTTTTCTTTCAAACTTCAACTATTTGGTTGAAAATGTCATATTTTGACTTGAAATGTTGGGAACTTTAGGCATCTAAATCCTTATTTTCCCCGAATTGATTTATCTTTCTGTTTTCTATGGTCTTGATTTTCCGTTTATTATTCCTAAAAAATAAATCGGAATTTTGTGAAAAAATGTATCACAGTTCTCGATTTTAGGTGTTTTCTTAAATTTAATGTTGAAAAAGGGGATTAGGTCAAATTGGGGCGGAATGTGATATACAAAAAAAATACGAAAAAATGAAAATAAATCAAAAGAGCCGCGCTTGTTTTGGTGGAAAAAAGCGATTCATCACAAATTTATTTCGTTATTCATCACAGTATTTTCGCTTCAGCAGCTGTTGAGGCCGGGCGCGTTATAAATAAGCGGCAGATAGTGACGCAACGCGAGAGACAGAAGTATTATCGCGGCCTGACTTGAGTTGCTGACATAATCAGCAGGGTTGTTAATTATTGCCGATAACACGTGCGTCGAATAATCAGAGCACGATCGCTGTTACGAGCGGGCCGGTAACGATATCATTGGGAATTTATTTATACGAGGTTTTGTTAAACTCTTGTTTGTTTAACACTCATCAAAATGCAAAAAAAATAAAATGAGGCGATTAATAAATCGTTTTCTTTCTACAATTTAAATATTTCGGAATATTACTGAAACTCAACCAATTACTTAATATTTTATTGTTTTAAAGAGAGACGATAGCATAAGGAATAAAAATAGAATATTTAAAAAACTCTTCTATTAAACGCCGACTTATTAGGTTCATTATTTAACTAATACGATAATAAAATATATTGTTATTCCAGAAATCCAATCTTGCCATTGAGCAGAATACATATAGTCTAAGTTTAATCCAATGCGAATTTTATAAAAAGATGTAGGAAGAATTAATCGCGAGGTAGGAACTAGTGATTGCTCTCCATTATTTTTAATTGCATAATAAGCTATTGAGAACCTCAATACTAGTTCTGCCCTAAAGTCCTGTTCTCAGTTACTATGTTCCTAAATTTCAACATAATATTGACATTTTTCAAAGTATAAAAATGTCGAATATAGAATGTGTAACATGCCCTTAAAACAGCTGATTTCCAAATAATCGAAATCGTTATTTTTCGTATGATATTACGATATTATATATTATTTTGACTTCATACTGTTTTGAAGGTTTTTGAGGTTGCTCAATTAGAACAATGTCCACATTATATTCCTATTGTTTAAACTCCTACACTTAAAATTCTTTTTTTCTCAGTAATCGTAGCTCAGATTTCGAATAACAAAAATGTCCACCTTATCCCACCTCGCGATTTCTTTTCCCCATATCTTTTTTGATAATTCTCATTATCTCTTTATTTCACCTCCAATCAATTCTCCTGAAGGGCAAGAATCCCTTCTGCTCCAAATTCTTCACAAAAATTGATTGTAGCAATTAATAACCCAAATCTTAGCTTTAAAATCGTAAAATCTAATGCTAGATAAAGATCTAGTTCAACCCCGACTATCGGAAATCGGAATTCCGAGCGAGACTCGATATTGGAAAGTCGCGTTCGTTCTTTCCTCCGAGAACTCGTTTCAAGTTGGAATCAGTATTAAGATATATGTATAGGTGTGCGAGGCCTACGCATTTTCTCACATTCAGCGCTTTTCTGGTATGCAATCATGATAATTCTCACCTTTCCGGCGACTGTCATCGTGTATCCTCTCCGGAACAACAAATCCGTGTTAAAAAAAAACAGGAAATGCAAATTTGAACACCAGAGTGCGAAAAAATCGCCCGGGCACTTTCGCACAATTCACAGCGAAGTGCACATTGCTCGGGTGTTCCCCTCGTCACCGGTCACAAACTACCGATTGGCAGCACCGAGTTTCACTTCGAACCAATCACTGCTGAAGATCGGCGACCCGCCGATCGATCGCCACTGCACTCAGCCGATTTTTTCAATTTTTATTTTTTAACTTCAACCGGCGAACGATTGCCGCACTGGACCAATTACTGCACTTGGCCGATTTTTTCAACTTTAATTATTAAACTAGAATCGGCTACCGATCGCTTCTCTAAACAAATTTTTTCGACTTTAATTAAATTAGTTTAAATTCGAATTTTGAAGTTTCAGAGACACCTGACATTCTTTCTTATGCACCTGTTGCTTCTGAGTCGGTTGCCGACGCACTAAGCTGAAAAACTGGCGTAACAGTCGTGTCAATAAACCCAGTTGCACCGGGTGGATAAAGTAACGGGTAGCGCAACGTCTTCCGAGAATCGAGCTTGCACTGGACGAAGCAACTCGCGGGCTCGCGGAGCGGAAGCGCGTAAATTGCGTTCGCCAATTGAGGAGAGGAGTGGGGGAATTGAAGAGTGGGGGATTTTATAGAAATAGGTGGGGGGTGGATGGTCATCGGTGGAGTAGACCAAGTGCGCCACACGAGTTCAACACTGGGCGAGGGTCTCTTAGTGAATGGACCGATCTACTCTTTCTCGGGAGTCGGCACAAGACGTAACAAACCCCCACCACCTATAAATCGAAACTTCTCCCCGTTTCCCTTCAAGCAACGCAAATCGTGCGTTCGTGATTGTCGCAGCAAGCACGTGACGTTCCAACAGGGCCGTCACTTATCACCTGCTACTTTGATTTTTTTTAACTATACGAGACCGATCGTGCGATTCGGGCGCGCGTGTTTCGTTGTTTGAAATATTTTGTGATTTTCTTGTTCATTTTTTTTGCAGTTTGAACTAATTCGAATTGATACGAAACAATCCGAGGCGAGTTTTCGAAACCCTTGATATTGTCAGTTTTCGCGCATCTCTCACTGTTTTCAAGATAACTCAAAATTTTCATTTTCTTCTTCTTTAAAAAAAAATTGCATTTGGCCAGTTCAAGCTGATCGAAAACACTCTCTGCAAAAACCTTGAAAATTACTTTGTTTTCACGTAATTGTGAAAATTTTGGAGATAATTCAAAATTTTTTTCGAATTTGTAACATTTATTTACTTGCTTAGGTCGTGGTGGCTGAGGACCATCCTCCTTTAGAGACCTAAACAATTTGTCCCTTTTTCCTATGTTTAGATTAACTAACAATTAATTATAACTAGCTTGGTTTAAACATTTTTTATTATATTCTTAATTTTTAACTATTTTATTAATTCATTATAATAATTGATCGAGAAATGTTGACTTTTGAGATTTGCGCCTAATTGAACAATTATCGAGTTATCGAATCTTTTTTAAATTATCGAATTATCGAATGTTACTCTCGACTGCTGATCGACTGATTCTACTGTTGTCTGCTTTAACTTACATTAAATGTCAATCAATGGCTAATTGAAATAACCAATAGGGTTCAGAGACTACGTATGAAGTTAGCCAAAAAGCATGTACTTGCTGTTCTCGTTTAAAAATAAATAATAATTTCACAATTGAAATTTGTAATTTTGTTGTAGAAAATTATTCTTGCCATTAATGAGAATCAATGAGAGTGAAAATCACGAGATTTAGAAAATTATCCAAAAAGATTTGTGAAAAAGAAATTGCGAGGTGAGATCACGATATAGCCATTTCTTTTTGTAATTTTATCCGCCATAATTATCCTGCCATTTTTAATATTTTAATTCTGAGGGTCAATTCAAATTCAGCAGTCTCAAAGCCGTTTATTAAATGAGTTTCACTCAAGTTGCTGTAATTTTGAAAAGTCTGCGATATTGGTAATGGGATCCATTTTGTTAAATGTATGACTTTAGAGGTAAACATGAAAAATTCCATTTTTTATTGGCCAATAATTTCTAAAGAAAGCAGAATCATAAGCAAACAAATTCTCAATGTTTTGCAAACATAGGTCGTCTTTGTGAAATTTTTTTAATCTTTTGAACTCTTTGGGAGTTCGTTGAAATTTTTTGAAGTATTTAAAATATTTGTGAAATCTTGAAAGTTCTGTGAAATCTTTATTAAATCTTTTAAGATTTTTTTAAAGTATTTGCAATCCTTGAATTCTTTAAAATATTTGTGAAATTTTGTGAAATCTCAAATATTTGTGAAATCTCTCTTTAATCCTTGTTTGTGAAAAATTTGGTGTTCGTTTGAAATTAAAAAAAAAAAATTTTAATTCTTGGAATATTTTGAAATCCTTATACATTTTTTGAAGTACTCACGAATTGTTTTCTACATCTTTTGTATTTATGTGAAATCACTGGCATATTTGAAACTTTTATGAGGTATTTTTAAATTTTCTGAAAAAACGTTAACTCGTTTAAGATCTTGGAATCATTGAAATTTTGGAAATCTTTGTGAAATCTTTTTAAATATTCTCAAAATCTTGAAATTATTTTAAATCTTTGAAAAGTTTGAAAATCTTTTAATTCTGGTGTACTGTGCCCTTTTTGAAATATTTGAAATTCTGTTGACATCTCTATGAAATTGTTATGAAATATTTGTGAAATCTTTCTGAAATCTTGTGTACTCATTTGAAATCATTAAAATATTTGAAATCTTTGTGAAATATTTCTTAATCTTTTAAACAAATTTGAAATCGTTTAAAATCTTTTAAATGTTTTGAAATCTTTGAAATTTGGTGTACTGTGCCCTTTTTGAAATCTTTATAAAATGATTATGAAATTTTTGTGAAATCTTTTCTATTCATTTGAAATCATTAAAATATTTGAGATCTTCGTTAAATATTTTTAAAAACTTCAACATATTCTTAAAATCTCTGAAATTCGTGAGATATTCGAAATCTCTGTGAAATGTTTTAAAATATTTGTGAAATGTTCGAAACATTTATATAATCTTTGTAAAATATTCTAAATAAATTTCAAATTCTTTACGATTTTTTTAATGATTATTATCTTTGAAATCTGATGTACTCTACCCTTGTTGAGATCTTTAAAACTCTTGAAATCTTTCGAAATCCTTATGGATGCTTTTAAATGTTTGGGAAATATATTGTATTAGTTTGAAATCATTGAAATATTGGAAATCTTTGTGTTTTGAAATCTTTGAAATTTGGTGTGCAGAACCCTTTTAGAAATCTTTAAATGTGAAATCTTTATGAAATTTTTATAAAATATTTGAAATATTAATGAAATCTTTTATATTCATTTGAAATCATTATAATATTTGAAATCTTTGTTAAATCTTTTGAAATTCTTTAAATTTTTGGTAAAATCTCTGAAATCTTCGAAATTTTTGTTAAACGTTTTAAAATATTTGTGAAATGTTCGAAATCTTTATAAAATCTTTGAATCTTTGTGAAATCTTTTAACCAAATTTGAGAAGGTTTAAAATCTTTCAAATATTTTGAAATCTTTGAAATCTGTTATGCTGTACCCTTTTTGAAATCTTTGAATTAAAAAACTTTATAAAATTGTTATGAAATCTTTGTGAAATCTTTTGCGTTCATTTGAAATCATAAAAATATTTTAAATCTGTGTGAAATATTTTGAAATCGTTTCAAATGTTTTGAAATCTGTTGTACTCTACCTTTTTTGAATTTTTTGAATTTAAAATCTTTATGGCATTTTTATAAAATCTTTGAAATATTTGTGAAATTATCAATTCAATTAATCCAACAAATGAAGAATATCGATGTTTTTTTAAAGAAGAAACTGTAAAGTCGTGGGAGGTGGAAAAATCTCTTGATCACGGAGAGAAATCGGGGCCAGTGAGTCCTGGACTTTAGTATACTTTCGTGTCCGGGCGGACGTAAAGTCAGAAAAATCGCTGTTCGATTGGTTTGTACCGGATCTGTAATCGGGTTACTGATCAAGAAGATCTGATTTTTAAACATGGATGATATCATTATTTTAGTCAAAATTGGATTTTGACATCGAGGAAAATAGATTGGAAACGGAATAAATACTTTATCAGAATTAAAAAAAAAAAATACGGGCCAAAGAATTTTCCAGGTGGGGTCAGATGATATATATTTTTATTTTCCGAATTCTGAGTAAAAATAAATAAATAATTTTATTTTGATAAATGTTGAAAAAGTGAATTACAGAAAACAAACAAATTCCAAATGGCGGATGCAAAATGGTAGCATAAACATAAATATTGATGCGATTTTTTTTAAACTAATTTTTCGGGAGGGTTTTTGAGGTCGCTGAATTCAAACATAATTTCAGACTTAAAAAACTTCGGACCAACTTCAGGACTGGTAAAGTTCCATAAAAATAAATTTTTGGTTGGGAATAACTTTTAATTTCATAATTCGCGACTAGGTACGCAACTACAAATAGTATTGTTCCCGAACTCTTTACCGGACTTTGTATATCAGGACAAAATGATTATTATTATTATTTATATTAATGCTTGCTATTCTGGAAAACAGATCCAGAAATGAATATGAACTTAGTACCAATTTTCTAACAAGATGCAAACAAAAGAAATTGCGAGATGAGACCAGCTGATTCAGGGCGTTTATTTTGACTTTCACAAACAGCCCCTAAAAGCCGCAATACTAATTACGTCTTTTAAATTCTATAGATGCTTTTGTTTTTGATTATATTCTTTATCTTCAATTCTTTCGTAAGGGATTTCGCAAGCCATACAGTCGTAAAATAATGTTAAAGAGTGAATGCGAGACTGTTAAGCAGATTATTGGAATTTGATAGAGGATGAATAATGGTTTGATAATGCGAAGAGCATCATATAAGAAGACATTAATGTTCTCGTTGACGAATACCTATGAGCATAATGCACCTAATGCGAATCGTGGCGCTTGTTTATAGTGGCGCAATGACAAGAAAATGCACAGCAGGATACAGGCAGATAGTGCAGTCGTGCCGGATCCGAGAGTCGTGCGAAAAGGACAAATGTCATCAGTGCAATCATTATCCCAATAACGGCAAAAATAGATAGTATTCAGCTCAATATCTTTCTTCACAACTTTCTACTTGAAATTCGACAATCCCAGTGTCTTTGGATTCGTCAAAAACAAGAATTGACACAAAAATCCAAAAAGCAAATAGAAAATAATGGGTTTGCATTTTTTAAATGATTCGCCAATTCTTTAAAAGTATACAAGTCTATTGTGCCACGTGTACAAATCAATTGCAAGAATAACTAGGCCTTAATAACCTGTTTAAAAAAAAATTATCTTGATTTAACTTTTTGAGGTGGATCAGCTGATCAAGAACGACCATTATTGTAGTAGCTAGTTAGACCATTAAGTGTTTATTCACACGGTAAAAAAAATTGAGCTGTGACAGGGATATTATTCCTTATTATAGCCAAAGATTTAGCTGAAAACGAACGAAGGAATTTAAAAAGATCCCTGGATCAGCGAAAATGAATATCCTTGACCATTTTCCATATACCAGGGATATCGTATAGTCAAA
>NC_046657.1:82624964-82645364 GCF_010883055.1 Belonocnema kinseyi
GGGGGGTAAGCAACTATGTGACATAGTTGTGACATGGTAATAAGAAAAAGCGTTACGTAACGCTGTACTAATTTTTTTACGTTTGTATGATTAGTTTATATAATTATCATCATAGTACTTCTTAAATTCCATACCAAATATTGTTTTTTTCAGTATTATAAACAATGTAAAAAAAAAGATATACTATAATAAACATTGCAAAAAAAATTCTTGTAAAAAAATTATTGCAAATTTTATTTTAAAAAAATTGATTAGCGTTACGTAACGCCACAGGAAGGTTATCCTTGCGTTACGACTGCGTTACAAACGGGGAGGGGGGTGTAAAAAAAGCTGGATTTTGCGTTACGTAATTTATGGACGGCCCCTAATCGGGAGCAGTGACAGTTGAGATTTACTTTGGACAATTAAACGCTTTTTACCACTTTAAATATGCGCGATTGTTAATATTAAATGGAGTTTATGATGCAGTAATAATAATTTACATTTGTTTCTATTGTAGGCGATAACTATATTGAAATATCAAGAAACGCGATAAAAACAACAAACTTGACCTCCAAATGCATTACACGGATTTCAGAGAAATTCATTTTCGCGATACCAGACGAAAAATTGGCTACTGTAAGTTAATATATTTCTATAACAACTCAATTTTTTTTCTAATCTTAAGATAATACAATTATACATAATCTGTCGAAAATAATAAACTTTCGAACTTAGCAATTTTGTCCAAATTCCTGATTTACGAGAACAATTTACATAAAGTAACTAAATGTGTAACTCTTCTAACTAAACATTTTACCTAATCCAAGCGTACACTTTCTTTGAGTTTAATATATTCTCGATTCACTCGTTCGCCTCAAGAATTTTTTTCCGTGCATGATCTCGAGTTAACACATAATTAGTAGGCTCAAGTTCTTAAAAGGGCACCTAGCAAAGTGAATAACTACTACAAAAAATGGCTGCTCCTTACCAGCTGATCCACCTTAAAAAGTTAAATCTCCACAATTTATTTTTAAAATGTGACTAATCCCTGGTTCTTTTTGCAGTTAATTCGTGTAAGTAGCATACGAGATTTCTATAGCTTTTGACGTTTTCGAAAAATTACTGTATCGTGGGATGAATTGATGTGTATTACTCTTATTTATCGGTATTTACGTTGTGTATTCCAGTCGTTTTCATGACTCTAAAACATAAATCCGACCCATGATTATTGGATAGGGTCGTAAAGTTTCTGCGTCCGGCGCCTTGATCGCCATAAACGCGAAACGATTGCGATTACGTATAAGTTCGGTAGGTCACAAATGGGTACAAGTCTACCTTCCGAGGATGCTGAGTACTTGAAGGAGAATAATTACGAAAGCCCTAACGATCTTAATTATCGATCCTTCTCACAGATAAGTACTCATTAATAGTAAAAAATTATTCGATACAAATTAATTTTGCCAAAAGTTAATTAACTTGTACAACATTTTTTTAAATTCTCTTTCCATTTAGACCTTTAGAAATAAAAGGTTTTACCAGGAAACAAACTTTAAAAAAATGATGCAATAATGATTGTCTCATAATCACTCAATTCGTGACAATGAAAATGGGCTAGGCTTGAATGTCTATTTCAATCTCAACTTGAGTCAGCGCCAAATAATAAATTCCAGCATTGTCTCAGGCCGACCTTGAGGCCTCTTGTGGTTTACACTGCGGAACAATTAAATCCCTGTTATGACAAAGGCAAACGAAGCAGCAATGACGCACACGAGGCTTATCGTTGTTTATTTAGCTTGATAAGATGCTAGACTCTAAAAAAGCTTTTGCCACACAGACGAATAATCTCAGAAAGAAAGGAGTCTGGCGTTTTTATTTTAAAGGTTTTTAAATAATGAAATTTTAAGGTGGGTTAGCTATTGGGGGAGCGTCATTTTTTGCCCCATCGTCTCTGCAAGGTGTGCTCTACCGATTTCGAATTCAGAACTAGAATTTGAGAACTAGAAGAGTAATAAAAATAGGATACTTTTGAAGTGAGAATTTGTAATAATTAGGATTAATTTTAAAAACAACTTTATTACGGCACTGAAAGTCAATTGTAGGTCTGACCAATAGAGAGTTGGTAACGCGGATCCGGGTGTGTTCCCCACCTAGAGGTGGAGAATGGACGGACTGACGGACTAGACGGACATAGAGGCAAAAGAGAAGACGAGTAGAAAAGTGCGTGTAGCCATGAAGGTTTCACGCATATGCCACCTGCCCCTACTTCATCAGCAAACGGCCAGAGACCCGCCTTTCTGCCTTTCCCCGGCTCGGCAAATTATGGCGCAAGTAAACTCACTTTTGAAAGCAGAAAAGCTTCTGACAAAGACTGCCTTCAAATTTGAATTGCTTTTCAGCATCAGCTGATCAGGAGTTAAAAAAAAGGTATTCATGACGAGACTTGTAGAGGCGTGAATTTCATTCATTTGTAAAATATGCTATATATAGATATAGTCTCCGTTTAGGAATGACTAGTACGAAACGGGAAGGCTTGTCGGAAAGACCGATCGAGACTGCACGGCTGCCAATGTAGGACAGGCTCTTTATCTCTTATCGAAAGAAGAATCCGGGTAGGATTCGTTTTATTAGCCACAACGAAGTCGACCCAGTTGCTGAGAATCCCATACCGTATGGGAGGAACATCAACCTCTTCGATCTCGACTCCCAAGAGGCCAACAGGATGTCCCTTCTGTTCCATCTTGACGATTTTCTACGGTCAAAAATTATTTAATTAAATCAGTACTACTCCAAAGAGGCTCGAAAAAATAATATCAATCCCTAATCACATTTTTGTGAAGAGTTATCCCAAAACAAAGTCAAGATATGGATCAGCTGATATGGCCTGTAGTCTCCATCTTTAAAAACTTGTAAAACTGTCGCTGTTGTCGCTACTCTTCTATTTTGTTGCTTCTCAGTCTCGTTTTTTGTATTAGTTTCGAGGTTGCGAAGACTTAGAGAGGTTATATTGCTGGAGGTCGAATCCATTTCCACTTCCTACTAAACCATTATCCTTATTGCAGGGGAAGAAGCGATCACCATTAAGATTTTACAACCTAGATGACCTGGTGCGGTCGTCAAACTCTTACTTACTTCCAGGAAACAGGCACAGCTCTAAAGAAGTAACCTGGAGGGAGCGGCGGCGGAAAGTTTTGTACACATAAACAGATGTATAAACTGAAAATAATTTCAAAAAAATTCAGGGTTTTCGTAGTTTTTTCAAATATTTAAAGATAATTTGAAATATTCAGGTTAATCTGCGTTTCTAAAAAATTTTCTTCAATTTTAAAAGGATTGATAAGATTTCAGAATATTGAAAAAGGCTCCAAGGGGTTTCAGAGAATTTTAAAGAGATTTTATAAGATTTCCGAGAATTTCAATAATTCGGAGGGATTTTAAAGACTTTCAATACTGTATTTTATTCAATTTTCCTGAACCTCAAAGCATTTCATAGGGCTTCGAATATTTTAAGATATTTGAAGGAATATAATCAGATTTCAAATAATTTAACGGCATTTCGACGGATATTATATTAATGGATTTCAAGAAATTTATTGACGAGATCTGAGGAGTTTCAAAAGATTTCAAAAATTTGAAAATATTTTCAAAATTTTTGAACACATTTCAAGAACTTTAAAGGTTTCTAAAGGGATTTAAAGGGCATTTTAAAAGATTCCCAAAAATTCAAGTGATTCCAAAAATCTGAAGGAATTTCCAAGATGTCTAATTATTTTAAGTAATTCAGAAAATTTTATGGGGTTTTAAAGAATGTCCGAACGTTTAGAAAGATTTTATAGGAAACATAAGGTTTTAGGATATTGAAAAATATTCCAGGGTATTTTTAAAGAATTTTAACGGATTTCATAAGATTTCCAAAGATTTCAATGATTTTAAAGGGATTTTCAACGCCTTCAAGGTATTTAAATAAATTTTCCAGGATTTGAGACAAAATGATGCAAATTCATAGAATTTCGTGGATTTTTCAAGGCTATTAATTGGAATTAAAAGGATTATAAAGATTTGAAGTGATTTTATAATATTTCAAAGGGTATACATAAGCATTTAATAAGATTAAGGGAATTTTAATATGATTTCGAAGAATTAAAGGATTTACATTTGTTTAATTTTAAGAAATACGTTTTCGTAATTAATATAAAAACGTCATGAATTCTTCATGATGATAGTATCCTCACATATCCAACATAATTCTTGCTTTTCTATAGTAAATTTTAAAAACTGGCAACCTCTAAAGCTGTTTAAGTTCAAATCTAATGAACATAAAAATTAATTAATTCTAAAAAGGCATTAACAGCTGTAAATATAAAATCAATCTTACTTGATTAAAAAACCTAGAATATCAAACTGCACATTAAAAAATTAGTAACGTTCCTGATTAAGCATTTAAAAATTAAGAATCTTTAAAACATTTTTTGTGAATTTATACTTTTGCAATTGAACAACTTTTGTTACAAGGATTCAAAAACTTTACTTTTTAAGAATTGCGTAATTAATATTAAAATTAATGCACTGGTCAAAGTTGAAGAATTTCAATTATTGTAGACCTTCGAAGTTTAATTATTCTTAAAACGTTGACAATTATAACATTTCTCATTGGAAACTTTAAAAATATCGACTGAATCCAAGGCTAATGAAATCGGTAAAAAATAAATAATTCCAAATTTCTTAAAAATTGAAGTATTCTAAAATCAGTTTTGTGAAACTAAATAGTAAAAGAATAATCATTTCCAAATTATACATCATGCTTTTTAAAATCTTAACTTCCAAAGTAATAAATTCAAAATCAGTTATAAAGCATTTCCATGCATATTCCGGCTTCTATTTTCAATCGATTTTAAAGTTGTTTTTATTAAACGGAAGCCAAATAAATTCTTAAGAGATCTGTAACAGCCGATTAAAAAAATTTGATACATTTTTTGTATTAAAGTATAAACTTTGCAAAAATGAAAATTTTTAAGTTTCCAATATAATTAAAATCACTCTTTGGCTCAACAAAACTTTTGCTGACTAAACAAAAAATATATTGGGTTAAGATAATATAAAGTTGGTTTCACAAAACGTTTTGTTATGTAAACCGAAATGTGATGGAACCATGAAAACATGTATTGCACAAACACCAATCAAATTATTTTGTTGTACGAATAAAACATTCTTCTCGCCGCATTAGTTCTATTTCCTCTGTTTAGGTTTTTATACATTTTAAAATTACCCGCGTTTTTCCATGGTCTCATTTTGACAAATCAGAACAAGGCATGAAATATACCCAGCGCCCTCAGTCATTCATGTTGCTCCGTGTTGCGCTTGTTCTTTTGGAGGACGCGTAATGGAGTAACCACGTCAATCGCGAAAATGCAAAATGAACATGCAAATGAATAAAATTGCTTTTTTTTATAAAGAAAACCGCCAAACTCATCTTTTTATAATACTTTTAAGATATTTTTTTCCAAAAAGCAGTTTGAGATAAGGATGTTAGAAGAAGAATGTGTCGACAGTTTCATTTTTACACCATCTCATCCAAAAATATTAACTTCCGCCTTTATAAAAACAAAATAGATTGTGTTTTCATTAAAATAAAATGTACAAATTCGACAAATAAACAAAATGCCTTATTAATATAAAATTTATGAAAAATTCGCTTTTCAAGTTAATTAGACCTCATGGATATTGCCCAATTGGGGTCCAACTGGATCGCCTAATTGGGCGGGGCCGTTCACATATTACGCAACGCAATTTTCAACCAATTTGTGACCCCCCCATGCTTGTAACGCAACGTAACAAATCATCCCCCCCCCACCGGTAACTTAATAAATATTGATTTTGCTATTTTACAGCGATTCAAACAGTGTGCATCCTAATATCACTTATAGAATATTGATATATTACTGTCTGATGTTTTCTACATTAATAATTTCAAACTCAGAATGATTAGCTTATAAAATATTTATTTATTATTGCGCTAAATTTTGAATCGATTATCGCATAAAATTGACGTTACGTAACGCAGTGGATTACTCCTCTCCCCCATGTGACACTTCGTAACTAATCGTCCTCGCCCCTGGCGCGTTACGTCATATGTGAACGGCCCCTAAATACAACTCACTGTCTCAAATCAGACTTGAGCCCAATGTAGGAGTAGTGGGGCCGCCAATTGGGTGCAAAATTGGTAGTTGAGGGCCATACACAAACTTACATGATACATTTTTCAGGAACTTACCCCCCCCCACCCCCGCATGATACTTTTTCCATTGTTCTTAACATGGAGAATGATATTGGCTAGCCCTTCCCCCCAATGTATCACGTATTTTGTGAATTACCCCTTGGGCAACCTGACTGGGATCCAGTTTTGCCCCAATCGATTGTTCCACAAACCCAGTGGGCACAAAATTTGGCGACGTCTTTACAACATCGTTACGACATCTTTACGACATCCTATGTCCGTATCGTTTTGGTGCCTTTACGATATCTTAAAGACATCGTCAGATCATACGACGTTTTTACGATAGCGTAAAGACACCTTAATGGCATGGACATAGGATATCGTAAAGTTGTCGTAAAGATGTCGTAAAGACGTCGCCAAATTTTTTGCCCACTGGGAAGGGATGCGGAGTCGAACATGATACCAAAAGATACGTATGCTCTAATAAACAGTCAAATTGACAGTTGGACAATCTGAATGAATGGATTTGAAGAGTATTATAAAAAATCGTTTGCAATCATATAAATATTAATTTCTCTTCTTTTCCTGTGAAAAATAAAAAAGTGAAAGAAAGTAAAAAAATCCTGGGGGGGGGGGGGTGGCTGGTTTCACCGCCATGTAGATCCGTGCCTGCCAGGAAAGAATTCACAAATATTGTTATTCAATGGAAGTTAATACCCTTACAATTCTGAAGAGATTCTTGCAACCTTGACCTTGAACTCTAGGCAAGAGATAAAAATTCTGAAAGGGAAATGAACTTCAACGAAATAAGGTTAAAAATGATTTTCCTAGTCATAAAGGCTCGTTCGAAAACAAGTAAGGCACTAACTTGTATTTTAATGACGACGTCCACCTGATAAGATAATTCGATTACGTCACACAGTGGGAAAAAATCAATATACTGTTTCAAATTTAAATTCAGCCTACAAATCTTGACCAATTAGCATTTTTAAAGCTGTAATATAAAAGGAATTGTTGAGTTCGTTTTTTGAAAAAAATTCTATTCTTCCAATTCTATATTATAGTTTTTTTTAATAATTACAATAAACAACAAAAAAGTATTAACTATTTTTTGTCAGATTTTTTTACACGTTTCAGTACATTGACGTTTTTGATTACCATACCTATTATAGTTAATGTGTTTCTGACCAATATTATAATGGAAAAAGGTATATTAGTGCAATAATTTGGTAATTTCTCAGAAAAATACTGATTTTTTTAATATTAACATGTCCATAGTCAAAAACTTAAAAATTTGTTAAATAAAAAAATGGCGGCTATCTAAATGAGCCCGAAAAGCTATTTCTTACAGTTATTAACAAAGGGTGAATAAAAATTGTGAAAAAATTGACTAATTTATTATTAAGTGAATGCAAAATCTCTAAATAAGAAATTTTGAACAAATACATAAATTCTTACCGGTTTTAACGCAATACTTTTTAGGTCGAACAAGAGACAGAGCCCCAGGGGGACACAGAGGGTTTAGTCCTTCCCTCATGAAATCAACCTAGAGGAGCAAAGTATTAATTTGCCCCCCTCTGAAATCGAATGATTAGATTCATCGAATCGTTTAAATTTTTCCAGAATCGATCTGAAATCTTTGTGAAATACATTTAAATTCTTTGTGAAATCTTTTATAGCTATCCGAAATCTTTGGGAAAGCATTGAAGTCTTTCTCAAAGTTTTGCGAAATATTTAAAACTGTTGTGAAATCTTTTAAATCTTTTAAAAAGAAATTGAAATATTTGTGAAATCTTTTCTGAAATTTTTGGAAATCTGCGAAACATTAGAAATATTTTTGCAATATTTGAAAATATTTATGAAATCAATGAAGTCTCTATAAAATATGTGGGAAATTATTCAAATCCTTGTGACATATCAAAATCTTTGCTAAATATTTGAAATTTTTAGTAAATATTTGTAACATTTTTGGGCAAACATTGAAATCATTGTGAAATCTTGACACTTATTTAAAAAATTGAACTGTATTTATCACAAGAAACTGGATTTTAAATCCTGCAGGCTGCAACTAATTGAGATTGTTTCTTCGGCATGAAAAAAAATTGGTTACCAAACTTTCGACGCTGAAGTGAGGCGTGGGTCGAGGTTTTGTCTCGGTGTGGCATATACTTTATGCGCCTTGGCGCAACATGTGGCGTGCAAACGCATACTCAAAGCACATGCATGTATTCGCCTATACATGAAAACCTACATAATGCGAGTTTGAAGTTTTGAACGAGTCTTCACTACCCGACACATCCGGGATCACTCACATGCGTAAGTGTGTGCGTCTGTGCATGTACGATGACGTCTGAATATGAAGATCGACTCTCGCCTCCTAACCAAACCCGTTTTTCAATTCTTAAATCCATTTTTTATTGTATAAATTTTTCAGTTAGCAAATTCTCATTTTCCCGGAAATATAAACAGTTAAAAGTAAAAAGAAATCAGTATGATTACTTGGTAATAAAATTGCAACTCGCTTTTAGCGTTCCTTTCTCCAAACGTGACCGGACTAAATAAGTAAAAGTAGTTGGTAATCGTAGTTGGAGGATAGGTTTCTTTAGTAAAAAAAAATACAACTACCGATGATACTCTAAGTTATTATTTTAAATCACAGGCATCACTGCCTAAAATTCTCTCATGACAGGGAAAATAGGGTGATTTGTCACAAAAGTAGAGGAATGAATTGTTTTAAATAAAATGATAATAGGTAGATTATTGAATTAAATCTGAAACGGATTTCCAACAAAATAGTTAAATTTTTAACTGAAATGATGAATCATTTAAAAAAATGCATTTTGAACAAAGCTATTCACTTTTTAATCAAGTAGTTGAATTTTGTACCTAAAAGATGAATTGCCAACCAAGAAGGTTATTTTTCTACCAAAAAGATGAATGAATTTTCAAATGAAATGATGAATCTTCAATACAAAAAAATTAATTTTTAACAAATTATGTCAATTTTCAATGAAGCAGTTTAATTTTGTATGAAACAGATGAATTACCAAACGAAAAAATTGTTTATCTACCAAAAAAGACGGATAAATCTTCAACGAAATACGAATTTTGAACAAAATATTTTTTTTTCAATCAAAGAGATGAATTTTCAACTGAAATTATGAATCTGAGATGCAAAAAAATGAATTTTTCAACAAAGTAATTTAATTTTTAATCTAGAAGTTGAATTTTCTGCCAAAAAGATGATTTTTCAACCCTGAAGATGAATTTTCAAATGAAATGATTCAATAAACATATTTGTTTTAACAAAGTAATTAAATTTTAAATCAACTAGTTGAATTTTCTACCAAAAAGATGAATTTCCAAAAGAAAAAATAGTTAATTTTTTCGATCAATGAGATTAATTTTCAACTAAAATGATAAATCTTCAATAAAAAAATGCATTTTTTTAACAAAGTAATTCATTATTGTTGTACACAAGAAATTAAAGGATTTTCTACCAAATATGAATTTTTAACAAAATATTTAATTTTTCAACCAATAAGATGATTTTTCTCATGAAATGATGAATCTTTAACTAAAAAAAAAATGAATTTTCAACCAACAAAATTATTTTTCTAACAAAAAATTAAACTAAAATCAATGACAGTTGTATTTTCAACTAAACAGTTAGTTTTGAACTAAGAAAGATAAATTTTCGACAACAAAAAACTTATATAAATTCAATTGATTAAAAACTGATTAAAATTCAATTGATTAAAAACTGATTAAAATTCAACGGATTTAAATTAAACCAAATAATACTTTCAACCAAATAGTAATTTAATTTTTAATCCAAAAGGAGGAGGTTAAATTTTGCTCGAAAACCTAACAAAATAGTTCATTTTTGAACATATAAAGATGAATTTTCACCAAGAAAAAATATAAATTTTTAACCTAAAATCGGACTAATTACACTTTAAGATTAAAAAGTTGATTTTCAAACCAAAAAATGTCTACCAGTTAAATAAACGAAATAAATGACGAATTTGTTAACAACAAAAGTTTATTTTCTGCCAAGTAGTTGATTAAAAAAAAACTTTCAACCAATTGTCAAAAAAGAAGCTTAACTTTCTACCCAAAAAGGCTAAATTTTAACCATATAGTTAAATTTTCTAACAAAAAAGTTTAATTTTTATCAAAAATACGAAATTTCAACCAAAAAAACGCATGCTGTACAAAACAATTGAAATTCCAACAAAAAACTACTTTCATTTAAAATAAAAACCAGTTGAATCGATACAACCAAAAAAAAACGAATTTTTAACGAAACATTTGAACCCTCAACAAAATACATGAATTTCAACCAAATATTTGAATTTTCAAAAAAAATTTCCAACCAATAGTAGAATAGTAATATTTTTAGTTTAAAGAAAGCTAGATAAATTTTCCATTTCTAAAGAATAATTTTGAACTAAAATGATGAATCTTAAAAAATATATATTTTTAAGAAATTAGTTGAACTTTCAACAAGGTAGTTTAATTTTCAAACAATAAACATGAATTTTCAATGAAATGCGAAGTTGATGATATTTTACCCAATACAGATTTTAATTTAAATAGGAATTGTGAAGAAATTAATTTCGTCTCTCCGTAGCTTGGTGGGTAAGAGCATCAGCCCGGCAATCTGAGAGAGCTGGGTTCGGATCCCAGCAGGGTTTGAGAGTTTAAAATTTATTCACAATTTAAAAAATAAATATTTGAAAAATATTGATTTTTAGACCAGCAGACAAAGAAAATTCACATCAAATTACAAAAATTTAACAAGGAATCTGTATTATCATCAGAGAATGACAGCATTTCTTAACGTCTTTACAGACCAAATGAAACTTAATTAAAAATGTGTAAGCTTTTAAGACGTACCATAGTAATGCGCGTATTTCTGAAAACGAATTTGTCTTTCGACCTCTCTAGTAGCTTAATGGGAAAGCAACTGACCGGAAATCGGAAGTTTTGTGGTTCGATACCCAACGAAACAAAAAGAGACCTTTTTTCAGAAAAAAATTAATTTAACAAATTTAAATTCTCTCCTAAAATTTGTAACGTATTTTATGGACAATCCCTTTAAAGAAATACAACTTCTTTATGAGATTCGAATGACATATCCTAACTATGTAATTACAGGTCGAATCTTTTTTGCCGGTCGACATTTCCCGATGAAGAAAGATTTAAAAGCTGAACTCGGAGTCGGGAATTGACGTAACGAGCTGCAAAAGCGTTGCGTGTTTTACCTGCTAATTCTCTCGCAATTTACCAGTCTAGCGTAGAAGAAAAAAAATTCACGTAGAAAGGTTTCTACACGTCATTGTTGACCCAACCGCTTCTCACGCAGGTGCCTCTCATTTTCTGCAACCCACTATTATCCCGTCACTTTTCAAATTTCCAAGTCACCTTGATTTTCGACAGCATTCTTCGGGAAGTCAATAAATTCTAATGTTTGTAAACAAAAATATTACTTCGGTAGAAAATTATTTGGACAGATTTTCGTCCAGTTAGGGCAGTGTCTGGAGGGTCTTTTCGGGCCCTGGTCGGGCGCTGGCTAGTCCACCATGACCAAGAAAATTTCAAAGCATCAAACATAAATGTTTTTTTGGGCATATTTGTAAAAAAAGCCAGGAAGTTAAGAGTATTAAAAATCAAAAATGAATATTAAAAAAGATTAATTTTTTTAATTGGTTGCATTTTCATCCTGAAAATATAATTTCTAAAAACTTCTTCTGAATAGCTGAATTTTCATAAAAATATTTAAACTTTAATCATATATGTAGTTGAATATTTAAAAAAGAATATGAATTTTCAGCAAAAAAAGTTAATCTTCAACCCCAAAATTTCAATCTCCAAAAAGTCAGTTCTGACGAGAGAAAGAATACTTTTCCACCATAAAAGATGAATTTCCTGTCAAAATATAAATGTACATCTCGTTGAATTAAACCAAAAAAAAACGAATTTTGACCAAATATTTGTATTCTGAACGAAGCTCAATTTCATACATACCAAATAATTGAATATTCAACAACTAAAAGATAAATTTTTAACCAGATAGTTCAATTTCAATCAAGCAGAGGTATTTTATCGCTAAGACGATTATTTTTCTTCCAAAAATGACGAATTTTCAACAAAATAAAAAATGTTTCAAAAAATGTATTGAGTTTTAAAGAGAAAAAAGTGAATTATCTATACAAAAGAGTTAAATTTTTAACCCGAGAATAAAATATTTCAACAAAAAATTTAATTTTCTACAAAACAATTCACACTTCTTCCAAGAACAGTAGAATTTCCAACCAAAAATTACAAATTTTTAACAAAATAGTTCAATCCTCTACGAAAATGATCAATTTTCTACCAAACAGTTGAGTGTTTAACTTATAAAAGATAAATTTTTAACCAAAAAAGAACATTTTAAATTTCAGATAAGAGGAATAATTATTAAAGAAAAAAAAACCTAATTTGAAAAAAGTCCAATTTTCAACCAAAGAGGTGATGAATCATAAAAAAATGTATCGAAGTAGTTGAACTTTTAAGCAAGTAGTTAAATTTTCAATAAAAAGTTTGTTTTTTAAATAGATATTTAAATTTTCAACTAAAAATATAGATTTTCCCGCTAAGAATATAAATTTTAAGACATTTATTGAATTCTGAATAGGAAAAGGTGAATTATCTAAAAAGCAATTGAATTTTCAACCCAAGATTGAAATTTTTCATTCCAAAAGTTAATTTTCTACAAAATAGTTAAAAGTTCTTCTAAACAGTTAAATTTTTATAAAATTGGTGGAATTTTTAAGCATATATTTCAATTTTCAACCAATAATATATATTTTCAACAAAAAAATTAATTAAGTTAAACCTTAAATTAAATTAAATTTTGTTTAAACAGTAGTTTAACTTAAAACTAATTAGTTGATTTTTGAACCAAAGAAGATAAATTCACAACGAAATAAGAAACTTTTAGTTTACATTTCACCCAAAAAAGACTTTAATTTCAAATAAAAAACAGTTGAATTCAACCAAAAAAGTAGAATTCTCAACAAAGAAGTTGAATCATCAACTAAAACAGATTATTTTTTAATCAAGCAGTGGCATTTTAATCAAAAAGATTAATTTTCTAATAATAAAATAGTTAAATTTGCATCCAATCATATGAATTTTTAAACAAGTAGTTCAACTTCCAATCAGTTATTAGATTTTTGGTAAACAAATATGACTTAATCACAGAACAGTTGCATTTTCTACAAAACGAATTAATTATCAACCAAATAGTAGAAAGTTTACCCAAGCAAGATAAATTCCGAACCAAAATTATAGTCGTAGGCTTTTCAACCAAAAATATTTGGATTTTGAATGGGTTCTATTAACTCAGTTCACATTTAAGCGAAAACGAGAAAAGGGAAAGTTTTTCGGAAAAAAGGGAGAAAGAGAGGAATAGGGGAATGAGTGTGAAGCCTGAAATATAACTTATCAAACTGATTAAGTTATTATTGAACTGTACCATCGCAGGGTCATCGCTCTCTATATTCGTAAACTTTATTCATATTTATCGTCAGGAAATGTACTGAATGGGCAATAGTCAGCTGATTAAACCAAACTGAGGTAAACTTTCCGTGGTTACAATTTTGCAACGTGCTGCCTCTAGTTGAGTCCGCCGGACATATTTGCGAGTCACCGCTGAAAGTTTACCTCAACTTGGAGTACCCATCTCTCGTTTACCCTAATTGACACCACGGAAAGTTTACCTCAACTTAGAGTAACCATCTTTCGTTTACCTTGCTTGAAACTACGAAAAGTTGACCTCAACTCTGAGTATCCACCTCGAGTTTGCTCTACTTGACACCACGGAAATTTTGCTTCAACTTAGAGTATCCACCTTAGGTTTTAGCCTGCTTCTCGCCACGGAAAGTTTACCTCAAGTTGGAGCACTCACCTCGCATTTACTGATCCTAAGCACAATCTACTTGAAAAAGCGAATCTACCTAAATCTTGAGGAAAAAAAAACCTGACAAATTCCAAATTATTTTAAGGTATCATTTTTCATGGTATGGAGTCATTCATATATTTTTCAGTTTTTTAAGCAAACAATTCACAATATTTATACAGCTCCACGAATTTATTATAATATTTTTTTTAGTTTCTAAGCTTTCAATCAATATATTTAATTTAGAAAGCTTGCACACATTGTTATCAAAGATATTCTTTAATATATTAGCACAGTCGATTAATTAAATAATACTAAAAACATAACAATACATTTCTAGAATTTGTTTTTGAAGTACCAAATAGTTGAATTTTGAACTGAAAATTATCAGTTTTTGGAAAAAAGAGTTACAAATTTCAGTTAAAATAATTAATTTTCCACGAAAAAAAGAACTTTTAACCAAAGTAACGAATTTTAAATTAAAATGATAAATAGTTTACTGGAATTCATGAATTATTAACGAAAAATATTAATTTTTAAACAAGAATAATCATTTTCTACTGGAAAAAATACGAATTTTCAACAAAATATATGGATTTTCAACGATATAGTTGAATTTCGAAATTAAAAAAATCTATTTTTAACCATAAATGGAATAATTAAATTTTCAGTTGAAAAGAAAAAAAAATTTCCAACAAAAAAAAACGAATTTACCACAAAATAGATCACTTTTGCACCAATGAGTTTTCATCTAAAATGATAAATATTCAACTGGAATAGTTGACTTTTTTAACTAAAAGCACTAATTTTCAAACAAGAGATTAATTTTGAAAAAATGAATTTTTTAACAAAAAATACAATTTTTCAACTTAATTTGTAAATTTTCAACAAAATACTTGAATTTTCAACTAAAAAAGAGAAATTTTTAGCTAAATAGTTCGATTTTCAATTTAAAAAGATAAATTTTCAACCATAAACGATATATGCAGTTACATTTTCAGTAAAAAAAAATTTTTAAACACACTGATAAATTTTCCACTAAAATGATGCATTTTCAATTTGAGTAGTAGAATTTTCAACAAAAAAGATCAGTCTTAAAATAAAATTATGAATTTTTAATTGGATTACTGGAATTTTCAACCAAATAGATGAATTTTGAAACAAGATTTGTTTTCCACCAAAAAGACGATTTTCCAACAAAATACATGAATTTTAAACGAAATAGTTCAATTTCATACTAGAAATAAAAATTTTTCAAACAAATAGTTGAATTACGAACTACAAAATATTAATCTTCTACCAAACTGATGAATTTGGAACTAAAATGTTATATTTTAAACGAAAAAGATGATAATTTGACCAAAAAGATTAATTTTTACCAAAAAATACGATATTTCAACTTAAAAGATTATTTCTTAACCAAAAGTTAAATACTGCTATCTTTAATTAAAATAATAATGTTTAACCAAAGAGATTAATTTCCATATAAAATTTTGGAATATTTATTTGGATTAGTTACATTTTCAGTTAAAAAAATAGCAACTCTAACAAAAAATAGTTAGATTCTCAAATAAAGTGATGAATTTTCAATTAAAATGATGAATCTTTAAATGGAATAGTAGAATTTTCAAAGAAGATTATTAATTTCTAACAAGACAAATTTTCAACAAAACATGAATTCTTAACTAAAAACATTAATTTTCTACAAAAAATTGAATGGTTAAATTTTAAGTTAAAAAAATCTATTTTTTAAACATAGTGATGAACTTTCAACTAAAACTATGAATCTTTAAATGGAATAGTTGAATTTTAAAACAAGAAGATGAATTTTTAATTAAATTGGTGAATCTTTAACTGAAATAGTTGAATTTTCGACCAGAAATATGTATTTTCAATCAAGTAGATTAATTTCTACTAAAAAAGACGGATTCTCAACTAAAAAAAAAAAATTTTCAAACAAAAATGGAATAGTTGAATGTTTGGTTAAAAAAAGTAGTTTTCAACTTAAGAGATGAATTTTTAACCACACTGATGGAATATTCAACTGGAATAATTACAATTTAAGTTTTAAAAAATCCACCAAAAAAACAACAATATTAAACCAAATAGTTAAAGTTTCAACTGTAATAATTAAATTCTCAGTAAAAACATTAATTTTCAGCCAAGGAAAAAACGAGTTTCCAACAAAATAGCTCAGTTTTTAACCAAAAAGATGAATTTTCAATTAAAATTATGAACATTCAAACAAAACAAAAATTAATTCATAACAAAAGGGTTTCACTTCTAACCAAAAAGACGACTTTTCAACATGTGTTAAATTTTTAACTAAAAAAAATTTTGCTGGCAAGAGAGAGAAAATATTTCAAACTAGTAAATTTCTAACAAAATAAATTCAGTTTCAGCGAAATAAATTTTTAACAAGAAATATAATAGTTAAGTTTTCAGCTTAAAAAATTAATATCAAACAAAAAAACGGATTTTTAACAAGGCAGTTAAACACAGAACTATAAAGCTACTTTTACAAATTAAGACTCATTGTTATTGAATTTTTATATTGCAATTTAAAAAAAATCCCATGCGAAATGAAATGAACAATCTGAATTTCGAATCAAAACGTAAGTACCGAGTGGGGTTGCTAACTCTATTCTAAAACGGTTTTAGTCTAGATTAGAGCCACGTGCTTAACGGGCTTCGAACCCGGAAGTGATTCGCGGTAGATCGTTTCTAAGAATTTAAATCTCGCTGATACACCCATACCCAACATATATAATAAAATAAGAGGAAATGAATAGATAGCTAATAGATAGAGAAAAAGATTTTTTCTTTTTTTTGTGCGGGTTTATGAGCTATCATTGATTCGAAACTTCGAAGCCATACCCGCATGCCAAAAACATACCGAGGCACTTGCGAGATGAACGAAGAGAGCTGTCATTCTTGAGTCGCTCCGTGTCCTTGAGACATAAGAGTGTTTCGCCCACACGTCACTGTAATTTGTCAGTCAAATTTTTGTTACGAAATCATTTCTGAGAACTAAAATGGTTCAAAAAAAGGCCTTCTTTTTTTATCAAATGACACCCTCGAAGATATTCCTTTTGATCTCAAAATAACCCATGATTTTTAGCATCCTTTTTCTAAGAAATGGATGTGTCAACGAAAATCTCAAAAGCATTGTTGTCGCCGATTGCTTAATTTGAAAAACTCGAAGGAAAGAATGTTGCCAAATTCACATACACAAGTAAGAATTAAGTTTCAGTTTAAGGACAGTCACACGGAATGTCACATTTGCACTGCATAATAGAACTGACTAAAATATAGGATTTACTAATTTGAAATTTGATTAGCCAGAAATATTCCGCAAAATTAAAATTTGTATTTGACATTAGCAAAAGTATAACTTTATTAGCAAATTGTTTTATTATCAAAGAAAGTTATATTTTCGCAGCAGATGAAAAAATACCTTTTTTCAGCATTTTCATTGCATTATTTGAATTATATTTTCAGTTAAAATGATTAATTTTCAACCATAGAAACAAGAAATTTTCAATAAAATCGTTACATTTTCAACTAAAGTGATGAATTTTGTATAAAAACTGTATTGAAAACAAAAAGTGTAATATTTTCATCAAAAATATTTTAATTTTCAACCAACAACAGTTGAATTACACCAAAAACTTATCATTTTCAACAAACCATTATAATCCGTAACCAAAACAAGCTAATTTTCAACAACAAAAATAAAATTGGTACAAAAAAGTTTTATTTATAACCCAAAAATATGTTTAAGAAAACAACAAATTTCCATACATCATAGATAAATTTTTAACAACATAGTTAAATTTTAAACAACCAAGATTAAACGCCTATCAAAAAACATAATTTTTCAACAAAAAGGAACACTTAAATTTTCAATTGAAAAGTTAATTTTCAATAAAAAAAGCAACTAATTTTCAACTAAAGAAATTAATTTTCAACCAAAAATATTAATTTTCTACCACAGAAGATTAATTTTAAATAAAATACATAAACTTTTAACAAAATTTTGAATATTTTAAGGAATTTCGAACTAATAGTATAATTTTTAAACAAAGAAATGAATTTACAACTAAAAAGATGAATTAGTCATCAAGAAAATTAATATTCTACCATATGAGACAAAGTTTCAACAAAATGCAGAAATATTCAAACAAATAACTAATTTTTCAAATAGAAAAGATAAATGTAAAACCAAATATTAAATAGTTAAATTTTTGGTTAAAAAAATTAATTTTTATTAAAAAAAGAAGTTTTAACAAAATAGTTGATTTTTTAAGCAAAGAAATTAATTTTTTCCAAAAATAATGAATACTAAACCAAAAATATAAATTTTTAACCCAATATTTACCTACATTTTTAACTCAAAAGATGTTGAATGTTTTTACAAAAGATAAATTTTCGGCAAAAAATGAAATAGTTATATTTTTGATAAAAAAATGAATTTATAATAATTAAGCTAATTTACAGTCAAAGAAATAAATTTTAAACCCAAAAGACAAGGTTTCAACAAAATACATAAATTTTCAAGTAAAAAAATAAATTAAACAAAACATGGAATAGTTACATTTTTAGTTCAAAAAAAATCATTTTTTATCAAAAAACGAATTTTCTATACAATAATTAAAATTTTAAGCTAAGAAATAAATTTTTACCTAAAATAATGAATCTTGAACCACGTAAATAAAATTTGAACCTAATATGTAGTTAAATTTTCAACCCAAAAGATGAATTTTCTACATACAAAAAAAGTTTGTTTCAACAAAATAGTTAAATTTTCAATCAAACAGATGAAGCTTTAACCAAGAGGTTAAATTTCTATTGAAAAATGAATTATCTACCAAAAATGAAATAGTGATATTTTCAGTTTAAAACATTAATATTTTCAATATAAAATACATAATTTTTAGTCAAAGATAAGAATTGTTATCCAAAAAGATGAATTAGTCCCCAAAAATATTAATATTCTACAACAAAAGACAAAGTTTAAACCAAAATACAGATATTTTCAAACCAATTTGTAGCTGAATTTTCAAGTAAAAAAATTTTAAACCAAACATGATATAGTTAAATTTTTAGTTTGAAAAATTAATTTAAAAAAAAAATGAATTTTCAATAAAATAGTTAAATTTTTAAGCAAATGAATTAATATTTAACTAAAATAATGAATCTTCAACCAAAAAAATGAATTTTAAACCCTTTTTAACATTTTTAACCATTTTTATTCCACCTATTTTTTTACAAAAATACAAAAGACAAATTTTCAACAAAATAATAAGTAACAATCTTTAGATTATGAAACTTCACATTTACCTTATTGTATCACTCACGTTTTACTTTATAGAAATTATCTTTAACAAAAATGCGGGTATTGAAATTCTAAACATTTGGATGTTTGCGATGCAAATAGATATGAGCAATTTGCGGAGTTCGTTTCTGACACGTGCACTCCCTGCAGCCATTAGCATGTGCACTGAATAAAGTGAATGTCATTGACGTTTTCAGTGTAAATCTTATGATTTCTGCACAGGATAATTTATTTAAATTATTATAAAAAGAGAATAACAACTTCAAAATTATTGAATTTAGATATAAATTCTTGCAAAAATTCTAATATATTACAATATTATTTTATTTGAATTTATATTTAATTTTTGTTTAACCTGCATTGTCCTATTCAAATTTATTACTTTACACTTCTCACTCTAAACAATTAATTCCTTAAAATTGTAATCTGCATATTTCACTCTGTTAAACTAAGCTTAGTATAAAATGAACTTTTTTTTGTATAAAATTCGTTTTTTAATATTTTAAAATAATGCCCCTAAATAAACATTAAACTACTCCATTTTTTGTTAAAAATTGATCTTCCTTATTTTAATAATGCAAAATTAGTTAGTTTAAAATGTGTAGAAACTAAAAATTAAATTAATAAAATTTGGACTAAAATCATATCCATTGATTAAAGTATTTAGTTGTCAATTTAGGTTATTTGTTGAAAATTCGTCTCTTGGTAGGAAATGAACCTTCTCGGTTAAAATTCAACTATTTAGTTAAAATTTGACGGATTTTTTGTTTTAATTCATCTTTCTTGGAAGAATATTAATCTTCTATGTTCAAAATTTATCTCTTTGGTTCCAAATTCAACTGTTCTGAAAAATATCACCTTTTTGGTTAAGAATGCAACTGTTTTGTTAAAAATATTTTTTTTAGGCATTCAGCTATTTTG
>NC_046657.1:82645374-82653762 GCF_010883055.1 Belonocnema kinseyi
CCCTAAGAAAAGGTGGGTACGTGGATTAAAATTTCAGAAAAAAATTGCGTAATTTATGCACGACCCTTAATCAACGACTGAGACAACTTTTCGGTTTATTGTGATTTGTTGAGATGCTGAACAATTACGCTGCTTTCTTTAAAAAAATTTAATTGTGATACTTTTTTTTAGATTCTACCAAAACTCTGGGCATATTTCACTCAAAAGAGTGTACTGAACGCAAGATGAAGTAAAAATACACAAGCAGCGATTATTCAGGGCCATCTTGACACTAACAGGAACACTTTGCCGGGACGATATTTAGGGGGGGGGGGGGGGGTTAGACCACTTAAATACGCACATTTACATATCGATTACATATTCGTAAGGTGTAGACAACTGCATCGCGGAATGCTTCGAGAGACGTAAAAGTTTTGGCGCCGGCACGATATCCGGCGCCACGAAAGTCGTGATTTCGCATGTGTGGAATTATTCCTAATCAATTGGTTGCTCTCTTTGCGTGTGGTAACGAGCATGGGAACCCGATACCTGGAAATTTTCGAATCCTTTAACAAATTTTAGGATATTTTAAACTTCAATTGTTCAAAATAATATATTTACTGCCGTTGATGGCGAAAAGGAAAAGGATATTTTACTGCAAGGAAGAGAAATAACTGGAAATGGGAGGGGCTACGCCACTGAGCTGCGAAATAAATGTTCGGCGCCTTCGACGAGCTTAAGAAAGAAAACCTATGATTGCTGGCTGGTAAGGCAAGAAGCGCCGTTTTCTCCCGGCGAAACCGACATGGAATGCTCACATAAAACCAACCGCAGTTGTAAAAAAACAAAAATATTTAAAAATGAAATGCTCTTCCTCCTGGGTCTTCCTCTCAACGTCCCGAGTGCTATTCTGGGTACCGTTTTACTCTGTGTCGCTTTTTTTCTACTCTGGAAATACGTTTTATTACTGCACGAGATGTACAAGCAATTGCGGCGGTATGACACTAGGAATCGAGACAAAGAATTCAAAACATTTCTATTTTTTAGAAGGCGGAAACATTGAGGAAAGGAACAATATTACTACGTGTGAAACTTCTTCAAAAATCCAAACCCTCTCATCGAGTTCTTTTCTATGTTATTAGTGAGTTTATGCCCATGTGATCACAATTTATAAACTTACTAATAACATAAAAAAAACTGGATCTGAAAAAAATGTTCCCGCAATGACAAGAGCACCAATGAAAAAGGTACACACGGTCTGCTTATAAAATAATAGAGAAAAATGTTTTCGTTTGTTTTTTAAGTAATTATCTTAACTTCTTATTCTTTGAATTCTTAAAACAAAGCAGTTTTTTCTTATCTTTGCAGCTAGGTTATTATTGGGTTCATGGCCATCCCGAAATTTCAGGGCTAGTCAAACTTATAAGAAATATTTGACTATTCATCCCGATTCCCGAATTCTGGGGATTCACTTCGTTCAACCCGATGAGATATCTAGGGGGCGCTGCAGTCGAATAATCTCAGATGGCGTATCTTTTGCGGTGTGCAATTATAATTTTGGTTAATACCCCATTACAATTTACTTAATTTCATTCAAAATAACAGAAAAACTGAGAATCTTCTAGTTTCTCGATTTTCTTCTTGAGGGACTAAAAGAAGGATTTTAAGCACGAGACATAAAAGGAAGAAAACGACAGTTACGAGCATGTAGAAGATTGTGAGGTCAGAGGCGGTCGACGGCACGTAGGAAAAAATTCTTCGCGTAATACGTGAGGTCTCTACGACTCTTGCAGGCTGCACCAAGAACACTCTAAAGAAAGCTTTTTGAATGTCCTCAACCTTGAGTCTCCAACGTGGGATAGCAATATAGCATCCACATTTATTCGAATTTTTTAGCCTCTTCTTTGCCTGGACGTTCTGAAAGGACTTCTCGACAGTTTTTATCCAGTCCCCGAGAGTACCAAAAAAGTTTTGACCGGAAATTCAGAAATTTGTGTAAGCCCCTCCAAATCCGGATTTGTTCTAATTGGCACTGCTACAGGAGAAGCCCGATCGTTTCCTGGATCGAGACCCAGAACGAGAAAGGATGCTCAGAGAGAAAAGGAGATCAGAAGTAGGGGGAGTCTTTACGGACGATATCCTTGATTTTGACCCAGAGCCCGGAGCCTGCAGTACATCCGGTGAAAGACTCACTCACGACTCTGACCCATAACTTCACTCTGGTACATACGCGTGCACACCTGTGTTTGTGTAGTCGTGCCGACACGGAAAACGTGCTGAGCCGCGACTACTGGGCGATTCAAAGGTCGGAGAACTTGGAGAAACTCCAATTGCATCAGCAACACGACGAATGATCGCCTCGGTTCCCAGACCCAGCGAGTAGAAGGATCCCGACGTAACCGCGTGGCATGTGATTTACATCGATCGTCCAATCGAAATCGTTTAATGTCGACGTCGAGGGGCCTCGAGCCCTGAAACCGAAAGGCGTAACAATTCCCCGGACTAATGCGCGAGGAATTTTTTCCCACGTGCCTCGAGAGACCGCTTTAATCATTTTCTGCTTCGTGCTCGTGGCCGCTTTTTTATCGCTCAACTTGTCTCGTCGACGAGCTGAGCAAAAAGCTTTTCAAAATAACGCCGCACACGACGAGAAAGGAAAAGAAAAATGGGTCCAAGTGGAGAGTATAGATTGTGCAGACATTTTTCTCACTTGATGTTTGGGACACATAGTCGGAATGAAGAGGAGGGACCTTGGAAGGGCCCGAACGAGGTGGCAAGGATCTGAAGAGGGTCAAGGTGCGTGACTCGACGAGGAAAAAACGTGATGAGCGGAGGGACTTAAGACCCCGTTCTACAAGGGCCCCTCGGCCGAAAATCGTGAATCGCGATTCGTGACCGTCTTTCCGTGTTTTGTGCACGAGATCCCGCCGAGATATAATCACTCGATTCCGGATCTTGCCATCATGCCGGCCTCACGAATCGAAAACAACCTTCCTTTCCTTCTCTCTTCTCTACCGCCACGAATGTGTGGGCGGAACTCATAGAAAAATGCACAAATGCAGAGACAAAATCCTATTTGAAACACGAACCTTGACAAACGGATTCTAGCATTTTTTTTAACCACCGAAATGTAGACTCGAAACATTTGGAGAAATCCTACCACCCACAAAGCCTCCAACCTAAGTGATGGACACATCCAAGATCGATTTGTAGAGAGATCGATTTACATACATTCTACACTGTCGCTGCTGGTGAGTTGCGAGTAATAAAACGACGAGAAGGATTATAAATAATTTAAATATCAGCCTCGGTGCTGGTGTGAATTATTGCGTTCAGCGCAATTGCGATGCAAGAGGGAAGTAGCAATCGGCCTTATTCTCATCCTTGATGAGAACTTTCATACTTCGCTTTTAAATCATCTATAAATTCCGGATAGAAATGTGAAGATAGACACAGAGATTTTCGTAGTCACGCCCTTTGCTAAAAACTGTAGGGACATTAAAAAAAATGTATACAAGACAGTGTTGCAAGCTCGAGTCAGTAGTGACCTTTTCAGGCAATATCGATGGTAGGTAACGATGACAAATGGCCGCGACACGTAAATACGGTTGGCAATTTCCGTGGGCCCACAACCTATACGGTAGACAATGGATAAAGAACAGCATGTAACGTGTAGTATTCTGCATACAATGTACTGCCCATTGCATTGTACACCTCAAGGGGGAAAAAATGTTCGAATTAGTAGATCTTATATTGAAATATCCGAGATGTTGAACAAAACGCAAACATCTAGGCTTAGGCATCTATTTTGTCTTCTGGTGACTTTGATTCTGCTTGGAGGATTGTAAAATCGGTGATGAAGTGAACACAAAGGACAAAGCGATTAAAAGGTTTTAAAGGGGAATTCGACAAAGCGAGAAGCACTTCGAGTGGTTCCAGTTCGGAAAGCCATTGATATACCGGCTCACTGAAACGTACGTGTCGAACAAACGAAGGTGACTCCCGCCTTTCCACCCGGACGAGGAGATCCGTGTCAACAAACCTGAATCTGGCACGGCCAGACTGCCTTCTCATCCATTATAATCGCGCATACAAGCAATATGGGCTCGTTCCTATCCTATACCAATTAACCAATACCGCTGAACCGGCGCATTTTTTCAATGTACAAACTACGTGATCGGATAGGCTGGCACACGGTTCTAAGTCCGGCATCCGTCACTGGTTGCAAAAGTGTCGTGGGCGATGTAACACCACGCACGAATATGTACGAGTACTTTCAGATACACCCACAGTTCCACACAGACTAACCTCTATTTTTTATGGACTGCTCTTTTTTTCTAGAATAAGGATCATTGCTAACGTCATGTTTTGTCAGATTGATATGCATGTAATTGTCTATTTTATTTAGATTTATCGTTATCTAGCTGCTGGATGTTTGCGTTAAGGATTGACATGTTTATCATTGATGTATCCGCATGCATGCATGAATGTATATTTTTATGTATATTTCGTATGTGTTCATAAATTGTACATATACCGTATTTTTCATAACAGCTTAAATTGTTTTCGGATTGGAACCTTCACTTTCGAAATTGTAATTTCTACTTTTTCTTTGCGTGAGATTGTTCGGGTGGAGAACTAGAAACTGGTGGAAGAGTAAAAAGTGCAATCTGATGCGTGTGCAGATACGATGCACTGGTTGTTTGTTTGCATGAAATTCATCTTATCAGTTTTGTTGGCTATTTTTGAGGGATATCAACAGAATTTGAAGGAATTCAGTGGAGTGTTTTTAGATTCAAAAGAAATAAAAACCGAATTCGAAGAAATACAATTCCATTAAGTTCGAGAAGAACTTAGTGGAAATGAATGTGATTAAAGGAAGATGAAAGTAGTGAAAAAGATTAGACTTGATTGAATTGCTTTCTAAGCATTCAAAGTAATCCAAGGTGCTCAAAGGAATTTAAATGCGTTGAAAGGCATACAACCGAAATTAGTTGAATGGTAACAAATTAAATTGAAGGGAATTCCCATTATCTAAAGAAATGGCAAAGTCAGTGAATGAAATTCGAAGTAATAAAATGAAATTATGTAAACTATAATATTTAGGCAGCGGAATTGAATTCAATTAAACGAAATTTAATTCAAGATAAATTTAACAGCATTTTGAGAAATGCAACGAAAATTTAAGGTTTATAACGAAATTCGAAAGTAAGCGGAGAAATTAGATTTACTTAATATGCGGTATATAACGGAAACTCAAGAAAATCCACGGTAATAAAACTAAATGCAAAGTTCTCTATGCGAAATTGCATTGAATTAAATAGACTTCGAAATGATTTGATGGAATTCAATTGAATCCAAAATTAATGTAATTGATATGCCCATAAATAAAAATAAAAAAATGGATAAACTTCCGATAAATACTTTCCAAATTTTGAACTAGGTACACCTACGCATTTTAACGCGCTGATTACAAAAACCATAAAGAGTGCAAGTAAACTAAAGTTTACTTGACAAAATTGTTAGTAATATTATTTCATCCCAGACTATGAGGCACGAAATTTTTACCCTGTTAGTCTTTTTAGAAAAAATTGTACAATCAGTTTTTTGAGTATTAACTCTTAATTTCCAAACATAAAAGAATTTTAAAATTTCTTCTACAGATATTTTTGCAACTTTGAGACTGCCAATTTGTTACCTCAACATGCTGGATAAATCGCTCGGTCATCAGCAACCAAAGCCAATTCTATAGAGTTAATTTTTTTTAGGAATGTCATATACTATAGATATAAAAAGAATCTCTCTAAGAACAGAACCCTGAGGCAATATTGAATTCTTTAGACATACTTCTATTCACAGTAACGACGAATATTCCGTTAATTAGATCATCTAAAACGATTTTATTCAGATATTTCGGAAGTTTTTAAGCCTTTATGCAAACAGTGTGAAATACCTTTCAAGGTTCTGAGTAATTGAAGTTGCGTGCTTCGTAATTTGAACCCAAATTGCTCTAGGATAATTATTTTATTTTTAAAGTTCATTAATTCGATTGTAGATTATTTTTTCACAAATCTTGATCAGTCGGTAGAAGACCAATGGACCTATACATTTATGGAAATAATTTATATTTGCCACCTTTGTAGATTGGAAAAATATTTACAATTTGCCATTATTTCGGAAAATAAGAAATGTTAAACATAAATTAAAAATATCTTTAAGTTGCACAAATGATTTCTTGGGCAGATTCTTCAAAACTATGTATTTGTAATGCAATCAACCCCGGCATTTTGAGACAAATAATTTGTTTAGTATAATTTATTTGATTTAAACAAAAAATACAATACAAAGCAGTACTACAAAGTGCCGCTGGGCGTGCTGAAGAGATGCCAGCGGTTCCCAAGTAATTTAACTCAAATCTAAATTAATTGATCCTGTTATTGAATTGATGGCATTGGTCTTTTTTCAGTGTTGTATTATTCTCAAGGTTTTGATTTACTGTAAAATCTTAGATTTATTGAAAAATGGACGCAATATCTCTTGTTTAGGAAGTACTTGAATTCTGGGGCTTTTACTTCGGACATAATTGAAGATTTCGGATGTTGGCCTTTTTCAATTCTAACCTCCTTTCTTTATAAAAATGATTTATGAAATCAATAATGTTTTCCTTCTATCATAATTATCGTTGTATACTTAGAAGCAGGAATATTCAATTCAAATGTCTAACTCTGGTTCATTTTTCATTATTCTAATTTATGGTTGTTTAATTTAGAAATGAGAAGCACCGTGTCAAAAATTAACCAGAATTAAGCATTCGGATTCAAAAAGTGTATCATTAATTTTTAAAATATATATTCAATGTAAACAAGAACTTGACTTAATTTAAAAAAGAAATTTATTTAAACGAACCAAAAATTTATTTGACCCCATATTAAAGAAATAATTTGTTTGATTCAAACAGAAATTTTTCTCCGTGTATTATCCTGAACCTGTAAATTTTTTAACTAATTATCCCAATTTTTATTATTAAATTCAATGATTTTTCTCTTGATTAAGGGCATGTGATACTTAGAAAATTGTGGATTTTACCAGTTTTAGGTTCACCCGGCTTTTTTTCTAGAATAATAGATATTTTGTCTTAAAAATTTGGGAAATGATAACGAACATGCTAACGGACGTCCCCACATACGTTTTTTTTTGGTTTAATTCAAGAAAGTTTTAATTGAGAAAAATGTGATCAATTTGCATAGCGCTCAAGAAATAGTACCGATTTTTTCAGTGTTAGATTCCCCCGGCTTTTTTCCTAGGATAAGAAATATTTTGCCTTCAAAATCTGAGAAATGATAGCAAACATGCTAATGGACGTCCCCACACACTTTTCTTGTTTTTTTTTTTATCAAAAAGTTTTTGATATTGCTGACAACGTGCGTGTATATTTCGAGGTTATGTGTGTGACAATTCACCCGAGCGTTACTTCCAAATTACACAATATTTTTGGCCGAAAACTTTGGACTTACAAATAAATATAGTAAATATTCTCCCGGAACTAACCTTGTTTGCAGGCAATCAAAAAAGATTATTTCATACATAATTTCCACACTGTAAAAAATATTCCTTGTAATTTTATCACTTTCAGAGAGGGACGTAATATTTACTACTCCCAAAGAAGTGTTTTTATGGGAAAAATTTAAAAACTGCCTTCAGTTTGTAATTTCACTTTTAGATTATGCGATTATTCAGTTCACTTTGTAAAAGTACAAATGAGATGTATATTTGTAGGTTATGGTATTCTTACTGGAAATTGCTGGAAAATTCCCAGAAATGATTGTATTTGTACCATAAATTGAAAATATTCTACTCAAATCAGAAATATTACAAACACTATTAAGAATGTTTAAAAATAATCTATTACAAAAATAGCATTTCTTCGAATTTTTAAAAATTAAATTGGATCAAAGTCGTCTTCTGCATGCCCATTAGCGTCAATATCAGGGATTTCGTTAATTGCATGATCAGTCGCTGCTTAAAAACATCATTTGTTTCATGATGTAATTTTTTCTGAAAACGATTTTATTATAAACCCAGAGCTGAACAAAACAACACAAAGTGACACAACAAAAAACATTTCGACAAACGCACGTGCGCGCCGTTATGGCGAATGGTTGACGATTCCCGCCGCGTTCGCAATTTTGATTTTCCGCTTTCAGTCAGGACTCGAGTTTAATTCTATTATTGCCGAACTTCATAATTGTTCTATTTATAAAAAGTTCCTTTAGCAATATTTTTGTACATTACACACGTATAATTATTCTCTTAAGGGCATGCGACACAGTGGAATTCCTACATTACCAACCTCTTTTTTCTATTGAACAAAATTTTTTTTTGAACCATAGAACTTTTTTTGTAAATCAA
>NC_046657.1:82653862-82668257 GCF_010883055.1 Belonocnema kinseyi
TTCATTTACCAAAAAAGTTCTATGGTTCACAAAAAAATTTTGTTCAATGGAAAAAAGAGGTTGGTAATGTAGGAATCCCACTGTGTCGCATGCCCTTAACTTTATTAATTTAGATCAAATATATGCGTATAAAAAAATTTAATTCATTTTTAGGATTTTTACCATTTTTATGAATACTTTTACCAATTTTTAATACAGTTTTTCCAAAAGTTTGGAATTTTGCAACATCTTTTTGTTTTATTAAAAAAGAAAGTGCACAATTACACGAATTATCGATATTCCTAAAATTTTTTACTTTTACAATCATGAAGAAAATTCACTACGTTAGAAGTAGGACACTTTATTTCTGACTCTCAACGTGATAGATTCGAGAAGTCAAAATGTACTTCTACTATGTTTTTGCTATAGTCCCATGATAGGAGTGGTAAAATTACAAATTCATTCGCAACCCTAACCTTCAAATTGCATTATCCCCAGACTCCAAGTGGTAATAGTACAGAAAGTTTTCTGTGTAATTTTACCAATAACAACCGTGAAATTTTTTTAGTTTTTCACAGTGCAGATTATCGGAAAGGCAGAGATGAAAAACGACGTAACCTCAAAATAATGCATACGCATATAATTTTTATTTAGCACAATAATTTTTGTTGTTATTATCCCTCAAAAAAGAGTCCGGGGACGTCCGTTATATTTTATAGAGTCTCCGAATTCAGTTTTTAAACATTTTCATTTTTGTGGAAAAAAGCCGAGGAAACTGTAAGTATCACATGCCCTTAATCTAGAAAGTTTATTTTTTATTTTTCTTGCTAATTCGGAATATATTATTTGATCAATTTTGTGAACTTTATTTTTTGGTTTGACTGAATCAACCAGAGCTTTGGGCAATTTCATGAAATGAAATTTACGTTCGTTATTGATGTAAATTCGAAATTTACTACAATCGGTGCATTTCTAATTTCGAAATTTACTCGTTTCAATTTCGATATTTGAAGGGCCCTCAATCGTATATTTTTCGTTAGTTCAGAATGTTCTTTATTCCTATCTTAAGCGACTTTACCCGAAAATATTTTTTGAGTTCTTATTCTATTAGCGGTAAATTTTTGTTTCGCTAGTTTTGGATCTTATTATTCGGGAAAAATTTGCGGACACCAATATTTACAGTTACTTTAGCTATTATAGGCTGAAAAATTGAAGTTTTGTGGTAATATGTTCCTTAATTTTGTAGCAGATGCTGAGGTAATTTATATTTGATCCTGAAGGGTGCATCTTCATAACGCAACGAAGATATGTCTTTTAGGATTTGAAGAGACAGTTGATTTTCGTAAAAATGTTGAGATATTTGAAATATTTCCTGCTTGATTGTTGAGACTTTAGAATTTGCAGGCAATTCAGTGTTCCTTAGTCTTCTTTTTATATACACCTCTTTTTATGTACAGCTCCTGAAGTGCCCTCAACGTGGATTGTGAAGAAAGGCGTAACGCATACTACACTCAAGTATGTTACTCAAAATAAATTTCACTAGCGATTTTCTCAGAAACTATCAATCCCAGAGGAAAAGTGTTTACTATTAAAAATGTGTATTTGGTTTGGATCTGCAAATTTTATGTAAAATTTTTTCTAAAATGTTCTGCTCTTATATACTGAATTGAATGCGCAGAACTATGACTTCTATGGGTTTTCCGTGGTTTTCACCAAGAAAATAAAATCTCCACTATCACAAATTGAAATTCAAGGATATGCAAAAGAATTAGAAGAAATACAGCTGGATACAAAGGGATTCAAAGGAGTACAAAATAATTAGAAGAATGCAATAAAAATTCGTGATAGATTTTCAAGGGAATTCGAAGAAATACAGCTGAGAAAAAAGAGATTAAAGGAATACACCATAATTCGAAGAATGCAATAAAAATATACGAATTTAGTAGAATTCAGGAGAATTGAACATTAAATTTAATTAATTTTTTGGCAAATAATTGAGGAACCAAATGCATCTACTTTTTGCATCCGGCGCCTCAATTTAAGAATAAAAGAAAAGTGTGGTCATCCTGTTATAATTAGGTTCGAATTAATTAAGTTGTAGAAGGGTTACATTGTAAATAAGCTGTAACTATGTGCACGTGACCCTGTAGATTATGTTGTCCGTCCCGATTTGAAAAATGTGTATTTGCGTCTTGTTTGTCAACCTAATAAAGATGTATTATTTCCTTCTCTCTTGGTGACTTTTTTTGCCGAATCACATCAGAATAAAGATCAATTTTTCGAAAATTTTATGATCGGCTAACCCCAAAAAGAGGATAAGATTTTTCTGCGTCAGATAACTTCACAAAGCAAAAGCTCTCTTTTGGGCGAGGGAAAACGAAATTCTGGATGTGCTAATGGTAGGATTGAAGATTGGTAACCGTACCTGAATTCTGGCCGCGATTTCGTTGAGTGCATCCGCACCGCTTCCCACTCCTTTCTCCCCTCCTCTGCGACCCTTACCCTCCTCCCGTGCAAAACCACCTGAATCTGAAAGGACGTTCTCCCCCTTCGGGGTCGAGATCTTCTCATTCTCATTCGGTGCGTCGGTCGACGGACATCTTTCAGTTTCAGGATCCGCAACAAAATTCCTCTCGAGTCGCAGGTCCTTTTGCAGGTCTCGCTTCTCCATGAACAACCGACTCTGCTACGAAGGAGCGAGCGGAATGAGTCGATAGGCCTGGCAAACTTTTCCGAGCGACTCTGAGTTTTCAAGGTCGTCTGCACCTCCTCCGATTGTTGTTCACACTGGTGACTGGGAACCTCGCCCATTAATAACTCGAACTCCCGATATTATTTTTCCCTCGACCCTCCCATATTGTCGCGAGAGATCCGCGCTCTTTGCCGCGGTTACGAACAATGAGGAATGGAGATATAGGAGCAGCGCAAAACCGCTACATGATCTAAAAACGAGATAACGTCATTAACTCCGAGCGAGCTACGTCAGCTCCTCCTGAGCTGCAAAAAGAGAGGCGCCTACTCTCTTTTTGCTCCGGCTCCACTCCTCCTGATCCCGCGGGCCGTGGCGTGGCGGCCTCGGGCCAGAAAGCCTGAAAACTCACCAGGCGAACACACTCATCGACACGCACCGCTGGACCACACACACAGCAGCGGAATCAAAGAGAAACATTCTTTTCCTTGCAAGCTCAGAGATTCGCCACGCGCACGAGCCACGGTTTTTAGTCCTCAGAGACGCTCAGACTGACATCTGACAATTCTCTGTGCGAAACTTTGCACTGATATATGATGGTAATACCAGTTTATTCCTTAGAAATCGAAAGAGCTTTTTTTAAGGGCATGTGATACTTCATCGTGTGGTCAATCGGGTACAGTTCCCCCGGCTTTTTTCCTACAAAAATGAAAATTTTTAAAAACTGAATTCGGAGATGCTATAAAATACCATAACGGACGTCCCCGGACTCTTTTTTGAGAGATAATAACAAAAAAATGTATTGTGCTAAATACAAATTGTATGCATTATTTTGAGGTTACGTCGTTTTTCATCCCTGCCTTATCGATAATTTGGAAATTATTTATGAAATAAACTTTTTTAATTACCTGCAAACAAGGTTAGCTCCGGGAGATTAGTTACCATATTTATTTATAAGTCCAAAGTTTTCGGCCAAAAATATTGTGTAGTTTGGAAGTAACGCTCGGGAGAGTTGTGACATACATAACCTCGAAATATACACACGTTGTTAGCAAAATCAAAATTTTGTTGAAAAAAAAGTGTGCGGGCACGTCCGTTAGCATGTTCGCTATCATTTCCCAGATTTTGAAGACAAAATATTTCTTATCTTAGGAAAAAAGCCGGAGGAATCTGATACTGAAAAAATCAATACTAATTCCTAAGCGCTATGCAAATTATTTACATTTTGCTAAATGAAAACTTTTTTTAATTAACCCACAAAAAAAGTGTGTAGGGGCGTCCGTTAGCATGTTCGCTATCATTTCCAAAATTTTTGAGACAAAATATTTATCATTCTGGAAAAAAAGCCGGGGGAACCTAAAACTGGTAAAATTGACAATTTTCTAAGTATCACATGCCCTTAAAGGCATGTGAAAATACATTAGTCTACATTTTTTTCCTTTTTCCATGCATATCAATCACAAACTTTAGCAAATTCACATAAAAATAAATGGATTTATTGAAAAAAGAAGGATATTTAGAGGTTCCGCAAGCCCCATGAATACATTTTTTAAGGGCATGTGATAGACTAAAATACCTATATTACCGACCTCACTTTTTTTAGTTTGCTTCTCAGATAGAAAAGTCATTTTTTAAATTACTGTTAGCAATTGTGCAAGTGTGCGATTTGGACAATCTATCAGGAAAAAATATAATGTGCCGTGATTGCGGTTAGGTTGCATTGTTGGAATAATTGGCGGTTAAAATTTTTGAATTTTGGTACTTCGTTAAAGTGTGTTTTTCAAAGATGTCAAGAGATTACACTGTAAAAAAAGATTTGTGTATAATTACATAGTTTCGGAAAATTACATATTGTATCATTGTAAATACCACACACTTCACTGTGTGATTTAAAAAAAGTATGTAAAATTACATCCTCTAGCGATGTAAATAAAAGGACCCTCGAAGAGCAGTGTAATATTACACACTCGATAAAAATAAAATTACACATTCCCTCGTACTAACTTTACATTCAGAAGGGAAAATTCAGTCGCAGCGTGTAAAAATACCATGCGCCGGTAAAATCACTTTCCTGTGATTGAAAATTACATCCAGATTTTTAATTTTACCAAAGATCTTTAATTTTACCCTGGCAGAAACTGTAAAATTTTTGATTTATAATTAGTTTTTTTTTTAATTTTGAACTGAAAATTAATCATATAATATGTGAATACGAAAGCGTCTCTCGTGTTCGTTCTTTATCGATGCCTTCATCCTTCAATTTTGCAGCATTTTTATTCTTAATGTGAGGAAATTGACAGTTATGTTCAATTTTTTTGACAGCTTTCACACAAAAATAGACCGAATTCGAGCAAGTCCTATTTTGCATTTTACATTTTCTGCTATTGGAACGGAAAAAAATGCGGTTATTCAAAACGTGTATTTCATACATTTGTTACGGAATATTTAAACATCAAAAAATACCCGTAGTATCTTATGTGTTTTAGGTAAGTGGTCACGTGTCCGACTTGCGTTTCTTCAATCTCCGTGAAATTCTACGAAGTTTGAGCTTTTCGAGTCTTCGAAACCTGTCGCCCTGATAAATTTTATTTTATTCTTTCACATAATGAATTTTACATTTTCGCGTGTAAAATTATCGGCCGAATCGGAATATCACAACAGATTCGTAAAGTTACTCCGATACACGAGGGTCCTTTTATCTACATCCACCAGAGATGTAAAATTAAATAGATTTTTTATACAGTATATTCATGCGCTTTGAGAAAAACAAAAATTATCAAAGACTGTGATCCTTCTTGGAAATCATAAAAGACTTCTTGAAAATCCTTAAACTTCTCCGACTTTTTTTTAAATGCCTTTAAGGCCATTTGGTGAGTGGGTCACGTGACCAGATTTCTACCTTACCGCCGCTTTTTTTATTTTACAACTTATATTCACACGAAACGTCACAAAAAGTTGAAAATTTGGGATACTAAACAAGAAGCACTAAGAATGGTGGGTCTGGTCTTAAGCTTTAATAATTATAAAAAAAAAGTTTTTTGTTGTAAATAATTTTTTTTGCTTTTTTTATAATTATTAAAGTTTAAGACGAGACCTACCTTTCATATTGCTTCTTAATTATCATCCCAAATTTTCAACTCGATGTAGCGCTTAGTGTGAAAATAAGATAGAAAATAAGAAAGGTGGCGGTAAGGTAGGATTCTGGTTACGTGACCCACTCGTCACATGGCCTTAAATTCTTTGTAATCATTTTAAGTCTTTCGAAGTATCTCGAAATTGACTAAAATTAATTTTAATCACGTAAAATCTTTAAAATATTCTTAAATTCCTTTAAATCTCTTGACAATCCTTAAAATCTTTGAATTTTTGCAAATAACTTTTTAATTAATTGCTTAACATTCTTTAAAGTCACTAAAACTTATGGAAATATTTTTGAATCATTTAAAACTAAACTTTAAAATTCCGTCAAGTCCGTAGTGATTCCTTAAAATCACTTGAACTCTTAGAAATCCTGTAAGATTTCTTGATAATCCTTAAACTCTCATTAAAATCTTTTTTAATAACTTTTCAAAAACTCTTTTGAAATTCTTTAAGACCTTTAAAACTGTCTTAAGATCTTACAAAATAATTCGTAAATCCTTCAACCTTTTTGAATTATTTTTTAATTAGTCTTAAATCCTTTAAAAAGAAACTTGAAGATTCCGCCAAGTCCCTAGTAATTCCTGAAAATCACTTGATTTCTTAGAAATCCTTAGAGTCTTCCGAATTTTTTTGAATTCCCTTCAACTTCTTTAAAATCATTTAAAAAATTTTAAAATTGACTAAAATTAATTAAAATCTCTTGAAAATCCTTAAATCATTTAATTTAAAAAAATTGAAGTCTCTTAAAATTTATTAAAATTTTTTAAAATAACTTTTTAAATAGCGTTAAAATTAATTCTTTAAAAGAAAATCTTAAAATCCCGTCAAGTCCCTATAGTAATTCCTTAAAATCACTTGAATTTCAGAAATTCTTTAGTTTTTGTTTGAAAATCCTTTAGATCCTCCGATTTTTTAAAAATTCCTTCGACTTCTTTAAAATCATTTAAAATTTTCGAAATTGAGTACAGTTGATTAAAATCCTTTGAATTTTCTTAAATTCCTTTCAATATTAAAAAATTACATCAATTGAAATCTCTTCAAATTCATTAAAATCTTTTGAAATAACTTTTCAGTAACTCGCTTGACATTCTTCGAAATCACCTAAAAAGCCTTAAAATTTGATAAAATCTCTTGCAAGTCCCTAAACTTTTTTGGATTCTTAAAAAAATATTTAAAATTCCTTGAAAATCGTTCAATTTTTCTGCATTCTTTTAAAATCCTTTCAAATTTTTTGAAATCGTTCAAAATCTCTTGAGAAATCCTAAGATCACTTAAAGTCTTTTAAATTCTCTTTGATATAACTTGATTTGATATGAAACTACTTAAAATGACTTATTATCGAAAATAATTATGACATAAGTCGCCAGCAATTGAGGTTATAACCATAATTAATGCAGATTATAATTTTTCGTGGTGGATTGCCTAATCGCACATTTTCCAAATTGCCAACAATAATTAAATAAATTACTTTTCTTTCTTAAAAGCAAAGCTATTTCACGATTTTTTACTTAATTTCGCCGAGATTAATTAATTTTAGTCAAACTCCTATCTAAACAATGCTTTGCAGTCCACCAAGTGATTTTGATGTTACCGATCGAGCATGACGTAATATTAGAATACTCAATAAACTAAGTGTATGTATGTAAGAAACTTCAAGGTTACAAAATTAATATGTCAATAAATGGTCCCAGTTTTAATTTCTTTGAAAATAATGTTTAGCGCAGTTCCTACTCAAATGGAGTGCATAAACGTAGTTTATGGTCTTCTGGAACAATTTCCAAAGTCTCAGCCGATACTTTATTTTTTTTAAGTTTTATGTTGAAAAAAATATTCAGTGAACTGATAAAGTGAGGCCGGTAATGTAGGTATTCGAGTGCGTCAAATGCCCATAAGGTCATATGACACTTATTAGATTCCTACTTCAGCATTTTTTTTTATCACACTAATTCCACATGATGTGTGATATTGAGCTAAATAAAGAAAAGGAACGTTTATGTACTAATACATTTTCGCAAATACAAAAAAAATTCCAAACCTTTTTTTTTCTATCTGCGAAAATGTATTCGTACATAAACGTTCTTTAGTTCCTTTTCTTTGTTTTACCAAACTCTCAGCTCGACATATAATTTCGTGTGGAATTGATATGATAAAAAAATTTTGGTAAAATAAGAATCGAACAATTTACGGTCGTCTCTTGCATTTCTTGAAGTTTAGGGCCTATATTTTATATATAAAAAAAGTTATTAGGTTTCAAAATATTCAAATCACAAAAAAAAAATCAGTGAAACCCTTCAATAGCCCTCCCTTCTATAGCCCTTCCGTGGATTAAAGCCGCGCCGCAGATCGGCGCTATAAAAGAGTTTCACTGTATTTCAAAAAATTGTCCCAGTTTTTATTTCTTTGAAAATGATGTACATAAACGTAGTTTACGGCCTACGGATACATTGTCCAAAGTTTCAGTCCGATATTTTATTTACAAAAAAGTTATGAAGTTCAAAGAAAATTCAGTAAACTGAAAAAGTGAGGCCGGTAATATAGGCATTTGAGTGTCACATGCCCTTAAGGCCATGTGAGCGTAACCTCAAAAAAAATTTCAAAATTTCATCAAATCCAACTATGTTCACACGAAACGCGATATTGAGTTAAAAATTTGGGAAATTTAATGAGAAGCACTGAGAAACGTTTGCTGGTCCTAAAATTTTAATAATTATGAAAAAATGTGTTACAAATTTTTTTTTATAGTTGTAAAAATTTAGTGAACGTAAGTTAAATTTGAAAAAATGTAATAAAATTTTTCTAGGTAACGCAGAAAAGAAAAACCGTAATATTATTTTTCGAAATTAAATATTAACACGTACCACCAGGTTCTTTATTGTCATTTAGTTAAGAGTGGGGGATTTTGCATTTTCGAAAAATTTAACATATACTTCAGGATTTGATAGAATCGTGCCAAGTTTTGTTGTTTATACCCAAAAAATGTAAACAATTATCAGATTTTCAAAATGAAATGTATTAGTTGGTCCTTGATTGGACAAGAATTTTTTTCAAAAACATTACCTAAATTTGTATCCTATGGTACTTTTTGTTGAAACATTATATAACTTTAGTACACTTCTTCTGAAATTTAACAATATTCTATTTGTTTAAACAATTTTTATTTGTTCAAGCATTTTTTTCGATAACTATAAAAAATAATATAAAAATAGAATTCAAACAATCATTTCTCTAACTGTATAGTATATAGAAAGAACATATGAACAATTTTTTAATTTTCTAAACAAATATCATTTCTTGAAACAATTATTTTTCCAACGATATTTTAAAAATCGTATTCGTTTATAAAATCGTTTTCTGAATTAAACATAATATTGATTGATTTCGAGTAGTAAATTATTTTTATAAAGTTAAGTCATTGTTTAAACAATTTTATTTGTTTAAGCAATGTTCTTTTAAAATTTTCGGATCAATAATATAAAATAGAACACACAAATATTTCTAAAATGTCTTCAATCGGCACATTTGAAACAAGTTTAAAGCTACATTCATAAATTACCGAAATAACTGGAAAACAGTCTTATAAATAATCATATAAAGTTAAAACAAAAAACAGTAACACGTTTTAATATTCATAACGAGTATGAAAATGTAAAAAAGCAATCTGTTACAAAACTTGAAGTGCTTTTTTTAAACATATTTAGGGAAAGATAATCTTTTATTCTATTCACAAAGCCAATTTTTCAAGGAGCAAAGAAAATGTTTAAACTTGAATCATAATTATTATTAGTGAATGTATATTTTTATAATATAATAATGATAAAGATATTAAGAATATGAAAAATGCAGTAGTAAATATAATTTTATAATTCAAATTTTATCATGAATTTTATGATTTATTTAATAGTACGCCAAAAAAGATATAAAGCGTCCATGCTCAATGGGAAGGAAATTAGAAAAAAAACAATAATTAATTGTTTAAACAATTACATAAAGCTTTCATCGGAATTTAATACTCCTCAGAATCATTAAATATTATGTTTAATTGATAAAATACGAATTTAAAAATATTTTTGGTAAAAAAAATTGTTTAAACAACTTATTATTATTTTTAATAATATTCTCTCTCAATAATGCTAGAAAGTTGCAGTTTTTCTGAAATTTTCAACTTGTCACTTAGAGCGAGGCAAAATTTAATGAAATTTAGAAATGTTTGCACAAATCATTATTGCTTATAATTATCTTGTCCTATATTAATGATAGATATTTGCGGTTTTTTCAACAAGAAAATTAACTTTCGGCCCACTTTTCACTCAGTGAGGTAATAATTAATGTATATTCTCAAAGATAATTCTTTTAAAAAATTATTATTGTTAATAACTAGTTTGTATAGATACTAGAAAATTGCAATTTTTTCTGAAATTTGTATATTTGCGTCGGCCTTTTAGTTATGAACAAATAATAAATAAGAATCAAAGAGAATCATCTTTTAAACCATCTCTTTCTTTTTTCTAAATATATTATTTGACATAAAAAATATGTTAAAAGTATTCTTCAAATTTTTCATATGGATCATATTAAATATAATTTTTCCTTGAAGTAATTACTGAAAGTCTTTTTGTCTAAATTTGTTCTTAACTAAAATGTCAAAGAAAAGCCGAAAATGTCATAAAAACCAACAACTTTCTAATAATACTCTAAGAGAAGGTTATGAGCAATAATAACTTGATTAAACATTTGTTTCTTAACTTTAATTATTTATTACCTCACTTGAAATGAAAAGTTGACAAAATTTGGAATATAACAGAAAAACGCAACTTTTTAGGATTATTCTAAGAGAATATTATTAACAATGATATTAAAATTATTTAAATAAGTATGCGTGGAAATTTTAATTAATTATTACCTCACTCTAATTGAAAAATTGAAAAATTTTAGAAGAGAACTGAAACTTTCTAGCCTTATTCCCACAGAATATTTTGTTATAAATAATGGTAAATGGTTTAAACCATTAATTCGTTTGAATTCAATTTTTAATTGCCTCTCTCTAACTGAAAAGTTAAAAAGTAAGTTTAAAAATTTAAAAAAACGCGAATTTGTAACTTTTTCAAGAAAAAATGACAATAAACATAAATAAATTGTTTCAAAATGTATTTAAATATCTAATTATAAATCAAAAGTAATGAATTCGTGTAAAAAAATCACACGAAATCATAATAAGCGCAAAAAATAAACAAAACCCAATTTTTCACTTATGGGGTTTTTTTGAGACCTCAAATACAAACCCAGGGGGGTGATATTTAAAGTCATTTTTGATTAGTATTCCATAAATAATTGCGAAAAAATGTTAGGATTCAACTCCATTTACCTAATATTGATAATTCTGAACAATATGATAAAAAACTTTTTTTTTCTTATGGGAAATATTTTTTTAACTTCATAGGGCTTTCGGAAGCTTTACATATCATTTTTTCCAAACGCATTTATTTTTGTGTGGATTTGGACAAAATTGGGGCCGATATTCATGAAAATTAAAACCCCAAGTTTGAACAACCCTACTGTGACAGTCAGTCACGTGACCAATCACATAGTTTATGTTCGGCATTTTCATAAATTGCAAAATAAACAAATTGTATTGCAATTTTAGGAAATGATCAAAAATCTATTATAAGAGCATGCCTGACCGGCCAATTTAAGTTTTCGTTTTGTCTAAATAGTGCGATTGTATTAATTTTTAATTGAAAATGTAACTGGGAACAGGGCTTTAGAGCCCTAGCTAAAATAGAATTAATAAAATTCCATTATTTAAATTAGATAAAAGCGCAAATATACCAGATAGACATGCCCTGATATTTTTTTGGTCAATTTACCAAAATTTCAGCACAATACATTCATTTTTCTAATTATAAAACCACTAAATATCGCATGTAATAATTGGTCACGTGACAGACTTTCACATGACCTTAAATGCTGACTAGGGCGGTCCCAATTTATACCTGTAGAAATTTAATTTTTTATTTTTGGTGACCGATCCCCCTCACTTTATTCGTTTTCCGGAAAATAAATTTCCTATTTTTTGTTTTTAAATCGGTCAACGTCCGGGTTTTTGAAACTAAAATGGGATCTTAAACGGAGAAAAAAGAGTTTTTGAAAAAATAAAAGAAGTAATTGTGCCCGGAAAATGCCCCAAACCTTTAAAATAGGAGTTTCGTCTATAATTTATGCTAAGGACGGAATATTTGAATTTTTCAACAGCAATGATTTTCATTCGATTAGTGACAAGTTTCTCACTATTTTTAACTAATTTTGCAATTTTGTAAACAATTGTTATTTGTTTAAACCATTTTTTTATATCAAATCGAGAAAGGTTACTTTTTTCGGAATAAATAATGTTGTTGGCAAATGCTAAAAACAATATTTTTCGTTTAACAAATTTTTAAATCGTTTAAACAATTAACAAAATTACTTTTTTTAATATTTGCAAAATAATTTAAAGAAAATGTAAGACTTAACTTTCATGCAAGTAAATAGTAATTTTTCAAGATTTACAGGGGAAAAAGGTTTAAACAAATCATGATTTAGCAGGACAATTTTTTTGTACAAATGAACATTATTTAAATAATTACCAAATATCTTCTGAAAAAATATATAACTCTCAAAATTCGTTATATGTTTCAATAATTCCAGAAAATACTACATTTTCAGGGTTTGGTGGGAAATAATATACAAATAAAAATTGTTCAAATAATCGAACAATATGTTTATCAAACCAATTTTTTTAGGCATTCATTATCTATATCATTTCACAAAAAATAATAACTTTTCATGATTTACAAGGCAAAAAATTTATTTAAACAAATGAAAATTAGTTGAACCATCAATTAAATTTCTGACTTATTGAATAAAAATAATTTACAATAGAAAAATTCAAAAAAATACACAGGGGTTAAAGGGAACAAATCAATAAATATTGGGAGAAATTATTCCTTGAACATCTGTTAAGAAGCAAATAAACTTTAATTTGGAAAAAGTTAATAACAAATATCTACTCCTTCTTCTATTTTTTCGAAAACTGAACTTTCTTTATTGAAAATTCCTTGATAATTTTCAAGCTTTCAATTCTAAATCTTTCAAATGAAAGAAAATTTAAATGTAAATAATTAAAATGACTGTTTTTTAAATCGTAAAACTTAAAGATTTAGTTTACATTAAAAACTCTTTAATTTAAAATGTTTACATTAAAAATGTCTACAATTTTAAAGAGTTACATCTGAGAATTCTTCCACTTTTAAAATGAACATTTCAAAATTCTTGCATTTTTATGATTTTAAAGAACAAAAGCTTGTAAACCTTAAAACCTTGATAATTTTTAACTGTAATTTTTCAAAATATAAAACTATTAAATTTTAAAGAAAATTTCGCTTAAAAATGACAAACTTATGAATTTAAAATTTTCAAAGTAAAAAACTCTTTAATTTTAAAGATTTAAAATTCAAATATTCACAATTTTGAAGCGTTAAAATTGAGAATTCTTCAATTTTAAAGATTTAAAAGGAAAAATTATTGTACTTTGATGATTTTCAAGATCAATAGTTTAGTTTTTAATTCTAAATTTTCCAAACGGAAAAAATTGCGAATGCAAATCATCAAAATTGCTAAATTTTGATTGTAAAACTTAAAAATTACATAATTTTCAATTGTAAATTTACAAAATTTAATACTGTTGTAATAATGTAATACTGTTTTGCAACTGAAATTTCTACCTATTTTAAGAGAGTTTTTCAGTTTTTAAGATGGACAAATCAAAATTGTAATATTTGTATGATTATCAAGATCAAAAGTAAAATTTTCAATTATAAATTTTCCAAATTTAATAAATTTGGAATGCAAATCATCAAAACTACAGAACTTTTAATTGTAAAACTTAAATCCTACACAATTTTTTATTACAAATTTAAAAAATTTCAAACTGTTAAATTTTAAGTTTTCAATTTTAAATCTTCTAAATTAAATAAATTTCGAATCTAAATCGTCAAAATTACAGAATTTTAAATTGCAAAACTTAAATGCTGCTAATTGTTAATTGCAAATTTTCAAAAGCTAAGACTGTTCAAGTTCAAGTATGTAGAAATAAAACTTCTTGAATTTTTATCATTTTTAAGATTAAAAGTCATGTTTTCTATTATATTATTATTATTATTATTACACTATTAAGCCATTTCCCTTTCGGGGTAGGCGTGACTCACTCGGCAGGGGAAAGGAGTAGTGTGTGGAAGGGATAGAGATTTTTCAGATTGATCCAGAATTCTCATGCTATTTAAGTAAATAACACGTTCGTTCCTCAACATTGCTCCGACCCAGGTTGTTGATCAATCTCTCTAACAATCACCCCAGGCAAAGAACCTCACGAAGTCGTCATGTAAGGTTCCCCACTTGGGTCCATTAGTGGCCAAGGTCTTTTGTTTCAGGCGTCATTCACTCTACTAACATTCTTTTTATTAACAATTTTCCGCCATACTTTCCTGTCCTGGCATACTTCTCTAGCTTCTTTTATGTCCATGCATTTTTTCATGCAGGCTCTCGTGTTTCTGT
>NC_046657.1:82668357-82716955 GCF_010883055.1 Belonocnema kinseyi
GCATAGCGTTTTCTCACTATTTCCTTCGAACACCATAGTTTTTGTTTTATTTGCGTTAATTTTTAAGCCCATGCTCTTCATGCTTGCATCTAGTTTATTCAAAATTCTTTGTAGGTTTTCGATAGACTCTGCCGTAACAACCTATTCTAAATCTTGCAAATTTAATAAATTTCGATTATAAATCATAAACTTTACTTTTTTTAAACTTTAAATGATCAAAATTAAAAAAATAACTTAATTTTCATGATTTATATTCGAAATTTATTCAATTTGGAAAATGTATAATTGTAAACTTGACTTTTGTTCTTAAAAATCATCAAAGTTTCTGAATTGCCATTTACAGATCTTTAAGATTAATGAATTTTCTTCTTTAAAATCGTAGAACTTTGAATTGTAAATCTTTAAAATTGAAGTGCTATGCAATTTAAATGCTAAAAGATTGATTAGTTCTTATCATTTGAAACATTAATACTGATCTGTAAACTGTTGAAAATTTAAGATTTTTTATTTATACATCTTTAAAATTGAACAGTATTAACAGTATTAAATCTCTTTAAAATTGTAAAATTTTTAATTGCAAATCTTTAAAATTGAAGTTTTTAATTTTCAAGTTTTAAAATAAAAAATTATGTGATTTTGATGATTTAAATTATAAATTTCTTCAATTTAGAAGATTTATAATTGAAAACTTGATTTTTAAACATTAAAATGCTAAAAAATTAATCATGTTTATTTCTGCGTGTTTAAAATTGAAGTTTGAAATTTTGAAAATTTGTACTAAAAAATTATATTGCATTTAAGTTTTACAATTACAAGTTCGGTAGTTTTGATAATTTAGATTCCAAATTTATTAAATTTGGAAAATTTATAATTGGAAATTTGACCTTTGACTTTGTAAATCAACAAAATATAAGAATTTTTATTTATCCATATTTAAAGTTGAAGAATTCTCCATTGTAAGTCTTCAAAATTGAAAAACTTTGAATTGCAAATATTTAAAACGGAAGAGTTTTTAATTTGTAAGTCCTATAATTGAAAAAGCTAAAATTTTGATTCAAAATCTCTTCAATTTAGAAGATTTATAATTGAAAACATGACTTTTGATTTTGATAATTATACAAATATTAGAATTTTAATTTGTCCATCTTAAAAACTGAAAAATTCTCAGTTGCAACTCTTAAAAATTGTAGAAATTTCAGTTGTACATCTTTCAATTTGAAGGGGTTTTAATTTTGGAAACTACCATTCAAAAGTTATTGAATTTAGAAGATTTAGTATTGAAAACATAACTTTTAATATTCCAAATGCTGAAAATTTAAGATTTTTTATTTAGATATCTTTAAAATTTAACAGTATTAAATTTTGAAAATTTAAAATTTAAAATTATGTAATTTTTAACTTTTACAATAAAAATTTTGCAATTTTGATGATTTGCATTCGCAATTTTTTCTGTTTGGGAAATGTTTTACAACATTTTGTTCTTCAAAATCATGAAAAAATATAAGGATTTTGAAATGTCCATTTTAAAAACGGATATTGAAATTGTAAATCTTGAAAATTTAAGTTTTTATTTTGAAAATTTTAAATGAAAAATTGTGCAGTTTTTAAGTCTTACGATTTAAAAAAACAGTCATTTTAATTATTTACATTTAAACTTTATTTAGTTTGAAAGATTTAGAATAGGAAGCTTGAAAAATTTCATGGAATTTTCAATAAAGAAAGCTCAGTTTTCGAAAAAATAGAAGGAATAGATATTTGTTATTAACTTTTTGCAAATTAAAGTTTATTCGCTTCTTAACAGATTTTCAAGGAATAATTTTCCCCAATATTTATTGATTTTTTTCCTTTAACCCTTTCCTTTAATTTTTATTTATTTGAATAAATTTTTTACCTTGTAAATTGTGAAAAGTTATTATTTTTTGTGAAACGATACACTTAATGAATGTCAGGTTTAAAATTATAAAATTTCCAAATAGAATAAATTTCGAATCTAAATCGTCAAAATAACAGAATTTTTAATTGTAAAACTTAAATCCCGCATAATTTTTCATTAAAAATGTTCAAAAACTAAAACTGTTCAAGTTTAAGAATGTAGAAATGAAAATTCTTGATTAAAAGTCAGGTTTAAAGTGATAAATTTTCCAAATTGAATTAATTTCGAATCTCATTCATCAAAACTACACAATTTTTAATTGTAAAACTTAAACCATACACAATTGTTGGTAAAAAAATTTAAAAACTTTAAAGCTGTTCAATTTTAAAGACGTAAAAATCAAAATGATTAATTTTTCATCATTTTGGAAAACAAAAATCATGTTTTCAATTCTAAATCATCAAAATTGAAGTAAAAGCGAATGCAAATCGCCAAATTACAAAAGTTTTATTTTAAATCTTAAAAATACATAATTTTCAATTGTAAATTTTCAAAATTTAAGACTGTTCAATTTTAAAGATGTAAAAATAAAATGTTTTCAATTTTCAATAGTTTTCAGATCAGTATTCATGGTTTAAATGATAAATCTTCCAAATTGAAGAAATTTCGAATATAAATCGTCAAAAATTACAAAAAACCTAATGGTAAATTAGTAAAATTAAAAAATATACAATTTCAAACATTAAAAATTTAAAGCTCCTCAATTTTAAAGATTTAAAATTCAAAGTTCTACACTTTTGAAGCAGAGAATTCTTTAATTTTAAGGATGGATAAATAAAAATTCTTATATTTTGATGATTCTGAAGATCAAAAGTCAAGGTTTTAATTCTAAATCTTGCAAATTGAATAAATTTCGAATCTAAATCATCAAAATTACAGAATTTTAAATTGTAAAACTTAAATGCTTCATTATTTTTATTTAAAAATGTTAAACTTTTTAAATTTTTAAAAAATTTCAAATTATAAAAATGAAAAACTCCTCACTTTTAAGAATGTAAAATATAAAGTTTTACAATTTTGAAGATTTACAATTGAAAACTCCAATTTTAAATATCTTTAAATAAAAATGCTAAGCTTGGATGATTTTGAAGATCAAGAGTCAAATTTTTAATTCTAAATCTTCCAAATTGAACAAATTTCGAATCCACAAATCTGTTATAACTTTTAAAGAATTTCAATGAAAATCTCAGTATACTCTGGAATATTCTATAAAAGTTTGAAAAAACATTCAAACATTAAAAATATTTTTAAAAATTTTTAAAACATTACCAGAACATTAAAATAATTTCTAAATCATTAAAACAAATTCCAGAATAATAAAGAACATGACAGAAAATTAAAAAATAATTGACAGAAGTCCAGAACATTTTACAGAATTCCAGAATGTTCTCAAAAGTTAAGAACATTTTAGAAAAAAAAAATCAGGAACAATACATTCAAGAATATTCCAGAAAATTCTAAATCATTCTACAATATTTTTAAATATTTCAGAAATTCAGCAATTTCCGAAAAATTTAAGAACATACTAGACCATTTCACAAGATTTTAGAAAAGGCCAAAAATTAAATCATTTTATTTATTCAGTCAAATAACGAAAGAAGAAATTTTTCAAAATAACTTCAGAAAAAAAAGTTATCTTTTTTTTCTCGTAGACTTTTTTTCCAAAGACGAAATTAAAAATGTGGAAAGCCGAAATAAACATCTAAATCCAAACTCAAATCTTCCGAAATTGGAAAAGACATTTTTTTATTGAAAGGTACTCTATGGAAAAAGATCTAATTCGGATACAAATTAGACATAAGAAACACGAAAAATGTTACTTAATTTCTATTTGACAAAACTCTATAAATTCATTACAGTTAGTTAATTGGTTCCTCAGTAATATTAATAAGTACATATTTTACATGACACTGACGAACACAATCACAGAATAATTTCAATAAACGTCTACTCACATCTTTGTATAATAATAAATTTACTTATAATCCATCAACGATAAATTATAAATTATAAAATAAAAATGACAAAATTTACCTTACCACGATCTTATACTGAAAAAAAAGCTTTTGTAGATAATAAATATAACAGAAATCCTCGCCATTTAAGGAGAATTAGGAACTTCATAGACACTACTATGCACCTTCACAATCAGAGATTCCATCCTGACTTTCTATTAAAAAATCCAGCTCCGCAAAACTTAATTTAAGCTTTGCTCGGCAACTTTGATTTGAAAAAGGCCAAGTTTTTTTTCACAAAAATCCGGATGTCCTTTTCCTCTGAAATCAGAATTCGAATTTTCGTCATTAAAAACAACGTCCAACTCAAATCAGAGAAAAAAATTCCCTGACAATTCCACGTTTTTCCCAGATATCTCAAGTTTTTTTCACGTGCCATTTTTCATAGTACGAATTTTTTAAAACGATTATTATAAATAAATAATTAAATAAATAAATAAAACAATTTTATATTTAGTGTCTAGGAATTTAATTAATATTTTTAATTTCGAAACTTTTTATTAATTATAATACATGATATTCTTAAATATATTAGCACCATTGAATAAATAAATAATTCAATGATATTGAAAACATAGTTAATAATTGATTGAATTTGTCTCTAAAGTCTATGAATCTAAATAATAATTGAGACAAAAATTTAATTCATAACTTTTCACGTACAATATTGCATTTCCAATCAGAATTTTTAACCGAATAGTTGAATTTTCAACAAAAAAGATGAATTTTGTACCAAAAAAGACAATTTTTCAACAACAAAATTAATTCTTAATCACTTAGTTCAATTTTCAACTAAAAAAGATCCATTTTCAACTAAAAACGGAATAGTGAAATTTCCAGTGAAAAAAAATTTCACACAAAAAAATTGTCAACCAAAGCGATGATTTTCAACTAAAATAATAAATCTACAACCGGAATAGATGAATTTTAATCGAAAAAGAGGAATTTTTAACCAAGGAGATTAATTTTCCACCAAAAAAAAACGATATTTCCAGAAAGTACATAAATATTCAACCAAATTGTTAAATTGTTAACTTAAAAAGAAAAATTTAATCAATTAATTTTTGGTTAAAAAACAAATTTTCTACTAAAAATAAAATAAAAATCTTTAACTGGAACAGATCAATTTTAACCAAAAAAGGTGAATTGTTAACAAAAGAATTAACTTAAATGATGAATAGTTAACTGGAATATACTTGAATTTTCAATAAAAAAGTCATTTTTTAAACAAGAAGATAAATTTTCTACCAAAAAAGACGAATTCTCAACAAAATACATGCAATTTCAAAAGTTGAATTTTAATAAATTAAAAAAAAAACAGATAAATTTTTAATTAACAAAATTTTCAATAAACAATTGAAGGTAAATTTACAGTTAAAAATAGTTTCCAATCCAACTGATAAATTTTTAACTAAAATGATAAATTTTAAACCAAAAACATTAAATTTATACCAAAGAAGACAATTTCCTATTAAAAAGGGAATAGTGAAATTTTCAGTTAAAAAAAAAAACAACTAAATGATAAATCTAGAACAAACAAAAAAAACATTAATGTTCTACCAGAAAAGAAGATTTTTCAAGAAAATGCATAAATTTTCAACCACATAGTTGAATTTTAAACAAAAAATGGCAATTTTTAAAGCAAAATTTAATAATTTAGTTTTTAGTTAAAAAAATAATTTCCCACCAAAAATAAACAACAAATCTTCAACTGGAAAAGATCAATTTTAAATCAAGAAAGGTAAATGTTAAAAAAAAGGCTTAAACTTTTAACCAAGTTAATTTTATTTTCAACAGAAATATAAATTTTATACTAAAAAAGTTTGTTTTAAAAAAAGAAGATATCTCAAGAAAATAGATAAATTTTCACACAATCTTTAAATTCTTGAGAATTCCTTCAATTCTTAAAAATTATTTGAATTATTTGGAATTATTTGAATTATTCCAATTCTTAGAAATTCTTTGAAGTCTAAGGAATTATTGAAAGTCTCAGGAATTCTTTGAATACTTTGGAATTCATGAAATCCTTTGAATTCTTGGAAATTCATGAAATTCTTTGAATTCTCAGGAATTTATTGAATTCTCGTTAAATCAATGAATTCTTTGGAATACAATAAATTGCTGGAAAATCTTTGAATTTCTTAGACTTCCTTGAATTCTGTGCAAATATTTGAATTTTACGAAATTATTCGAATTCTTAGAAATTCTTTGAAGTCTTAGGAATTAATTGAAGCCTCAGAAATTCTGGAAAATTCATTAAATTGTTGAAAAATCTTTGAATTCTTAAGAATTATTTTAATTCTTTGGAATTATTCGAATTCTTAGAAATTCTTTAAAGTCTAAGGAATTATTTGAAGTCTCAGGAATTCTTTAAATTCTCTGTAATTCTTTGGAATTCATTAAATTCATTGAATTCTTGGGAATTCATGAAATTTTTTTAATTCTTGGGAATTCATGAAATTCTTTTAATTCTTGGGAATTCATGAAATTCTTTGAATTATTTGAAATTCATGAAATTCTGTTAATTCTTGGGAATTTATTGAATTCTCGGTAAATCATTAAATTCTTGGGAATTCCTTGAATTCTTTGGAATTATGCGAACTCTTAGATATTCTTTGAAGTCTAAGGAATTATTTGAAGTCTCAGGAATGCTTTTAATTCTTTGTAATTCTTTGAATTCTTGGGAATTCATGAAATTCTTTGAATTCTTGGGAATACACTCTTAATAATTATTTGAATTCTTTGGAATTATTCGAATTCTTAGAAATTCTTTAAAGTCTAATAAATTATTTGCAGTCTTAGGAATTCATGAAATTCTTTGAATTCTTGGGAATACATTCTTTGTAATTATTTGTATTCTTAGAAATTATTTGAAGTCTCAGGAATTCACGGAATTCTTGGGAATACAATTAATTGTTGGGAAATTTTTGACTAAAAAATGATGAATATGTACCTAGAATACACTTTAATTTTCAATAAAAAAAGTAATTTTTTAATCAAGAAGATTAATTTTCTACCAAAAAAGACTATTAGCAAAATACATGCATTTTCAAAAATTTTTAAATAAAAAAGATCAATTTTCGGTATTGAATAATTAGTTTTTCATATAAAAAAAATTAATTTTCAACCAAGCTGATAAATTATTAACAAAAATGAGGGTTAGTCAACTAGAATATTTAAATTTTAAATCAAAAGATTTATTTCCATCAAACAAGATGAATTTTCAACAAAATACTTGAATTATTTATTAAAAAAGATAAATTTTCAATCAAAAATTGAATAGTTGAATTTTCAGTAAAAAAGAACTAATTTTCAATAAAATAGTTACATTTTCGAACAAAGTGATGAATTTTTAACTAAAATGTTAAATATTTAACTGAAATATTTTAATTTTTAAATAAAGTACAAAATTTCAATCAAAATGTTGAACTTTGAAATGAAAAATATCAATTTTCAACCAAAAATATAATAATTACATTTTTAGTTATAAAAATTAATTCAGAACCAAACTGATAAACTGCCAACTAAAGTGATAAATTCTCAAACAAGAATATTAATTTCTACTAAAAAAAATTCTTCAACTAGAATAGAAATATTTTTGAATTCTTAGGAATTCATTAAATTCTTTGAATTCCTGGGAATTCATAAAATTCTTTGAATTCTAGAGAATTCATGAAATTCTTTGTATACTGGGGAATTTATTGAATTCTTGTTCAATCATTGCATTCTTGAGAATACATTAAATTTCTGGAAAATCTTGGAAATTTTGAGACTTCCTTGAATTCTTTGTAATTATTTGAATTCTGCGGAATTATTCGAATTCTTAGAAATTCTTTAAAGTCTTAGGAATTACTTAAAACCTTAAGAATTCTTTCATTCTTTATAATTCATGAAGTTCCTTGAATTCTTTGGAATTAATTAAATTCTTTGAATTCCTGGGAATTCATAAAATTCTTTGAATTCTAGAGAATTCATGAAAATCTTTGAATATTGGGGAATTTATTGATTTCTTGTTAAATCATTGCATTCTTGATAATACATTAAATTGCTGGAAAATCTTGGAAATTTTAAGACTTCCTTGAATTCTTTGGAACTATTTGAATTCTGCGGAATTTTTCGAATTCTTAGAAATTCTTTGAAGTCTAGGGAATTATTTGAAATATCTGGAATTCTTGAATTCTTTAGAATTCATGAAATTCTTCGAATTCTTTTGAATTCACGAGATTCTATGAATTCTTGAGAATTCATGAAATTCTTTGAATTTTTAGGAATTTATTGAATTCTCGGCAAATCATTGGATTCTTGGTAATAGATTGAATAGTTGGGAAATCTTTAAATTCTTGAGAATTCCATGGACTCTTGGAAATTATTTAAATCCTTTGAAATGATTTGAATTCTTGAGAATATTTTAAATTCTTAGAAATTCTTTAAAGTATTAGGAATTCTTTGTATTCTTGGGAATTCTGTAAATCTTGGAAATTCTCTGAATTTTTAGAAATTCCTTGAATGCTTGAGAATTTTTTTATGTCTTAGAAATTCTTAGGAATTATCTGAATTGTTAGGAATTCTTTGAATTCTTGAGACTTCCTTGAATTCTTTGTAATTATTTGAATCTGCGAAATTATTCGACTTCATAAAAATTCTTTGAAGTCTTAGGAATTCTTAGAACTTCTTTAAATTCTTAGGAATTCTCGTAATTCTTAGGAATTCTTTGAATTTTTGAGAAATCTTTCAAATCTTAGGAAATCTTAAAATGAACTTTAATATTTTCAAAATTATTTTATGGAATTTTTAAACTGAACATTTCCCAAATTAGAAGTTAAATTATTTTCATTTTAAATAGTTTAAACATCCTTGAAAAGCTTCGAAATTTTATTTTAAAATCTTGAGAAATCTAGAAGCTGTTTTAAATTTTTCCAAATTTAAAATTATTTTTGAAATTTTTCCAGAACTTCCAAATATGTTTTAAAATGAATTGAATTTTTCCTACAATTTTGAGGAAATCCTGCAAATTTAAAAAAAAAATCTTCAAAATTTTGATACTCAAATAAGAAATGAACACTTATTATTTGCAGAAGAAATTTGAGCAATTTCAATAGATATTTAGAAGTTTTGAAATGATTCAAAATTAACTTAAAACTTGACTTGTTAGCGTAATTTAAAACAAAATGCAGATTTTCAGCATAATTCAAACTAAAAATTTAGAAAAATTACTCCAATTTTTTCTACAAATAATAAGTGTTCAATTGTTATTTATAGATCAAAAATTCAACAATTTCACTTACAAATTGAACATTTTCCGTTAATATCGGGAAATTCTTAAATTTTGAACGGATTTAAAATAATTTTGTCAAATCAATCATTATTCACTTTTTAATACTCAACATACAGATCTATTAAAAATATTTATTTATATTTAAATTTACAGTCGATAAAATAAAAATATCTTTTATCAACAATTTTCAACTTTAAACGCTGTTAAGTTTGTACTGTACAAGCCTTCAAGATAGCAATTTAAAATTCGTTTAAATAAAAATGTAATTAACATTTTTTAAGTAAAAGATTTAAATTTCTTGAGTTCAAATAATAAATTCATCGCATTTTTTATATTTCTTTGAATTATTAGGAATTCATGGAATTCAGGAAATTCTTTCAATTCTTGGGAATGTATTGAATTGTCAGAAAACCATTGAGTTCTTGGAAATACATCGAATTTTTGGACATTATTTTAATCCTTTGAAGCGATTTGAATTCTTGAGAACTATTTAAATTCTGCAGAATTATTCGAATTCTTAGAAATTCTTTGAAGTCTTAGGATTTACTCGAAGCCTCAGGAATTCTTTGGAAGTTTTTGAATTCTTTAGAATTCATGAAATTCTTTGAATTATTGGAAATTTATTGAATTGTTGGACAATCTTTGATTTCTTGAGAATTTCTTGAATTCTTAAAAATTATTTAAATTCTGCGGAATTATCTGAATTCTTAGAAATTCTTTGAAGTCTTAGGAATTACTTGAAGCCTCAGGAATTCTTTGATTTTTTTGGAATTCATTCAATTCTTAGGAATTCATGAAATTCTTTGAATTCTTGGGAATTAATTGAATTGTGAGTAAATCATTGAATTCTTGGAAATACATTGAATTCTTTGAAACGATTTGAATCCTTTGAAATGATTTGAATTCTTAAGAATTATTTAATTTCTACAGAAGTGTTCGAATTCTTATAAATTCTTTGAATTCTTAGGAATTACTTGAAGCCTCAGGAATTTGTGGGAATTCATTGAATTGTTGTACAATCTTTGAATTCTTGAGAATTCCTTGAAATCTTAAAAATTATTTGTATTCTTTGGAATTATTCGAATTTTTTGAAGACTAAGGAATTATTTGAAGTGTAAGGAATTCTTTGAATTATTTGGAAGTTGTTGAATTCATGAAATTCTTTCATTCTTGGGAATTCATGAAACTCTTGGAATTTTAGGGAATTCATGAAATTCTTTGAATTCTTGGGAATTTATTGAATTGTTGGACAATCTGTGAATTCTTGAGAATTCCTTGAATTCTTAAAAATTATTTAAATTCTGCGGAATTATTCGAATTCTTAGAAATTATTTGAAGTCTTAGGAATTACTCGAAGCCTCAGGAATCCTATGGAAGTTTTCGAATTCTGTGGAATTCATGAAATTCTTTGCATTATTGGGAATTTATTGAATTGTTGTACAATCTTTGAATTCTTGAGAATTCCTTGAATTCTTGGAAATTCCTTAAATTTTTTAGAATTCCTTGAATTCTTAAAAATTATTTAAATTCTGCGGAATTATTCGAATTCTTAGAAATTCTTTGAAGTCTCAGGAATTACTTGAAGTCTCAGGAATTCTTTTGAATTCATGGAATTCTTGAGAATTCCTTTAATTCTTAAAAATTATGTAAATTCTGAGGAATTATTCGAATTCTTAGAAATTCTTTGAATTCTTAGGAATTACTTGAAGTCTCGGGAATTCAATTGATTGTTGGGAAATCTTTGAATTCTTGAGAATTCCTTGAATTCTTAAAAATGATTTGAATTCTTTGGAATTATTCGAATTGTTAGAAATTCTTTCAAGTCTAAGGAATTAATTGAACCCTAAAGAATTCTTTAAATTATTTGGAATTCATAAAGATATGAAAAATCTGAAAAAATATTTTAAACAATTAACAAAATTTTCTTACCGGACATTCTTTTGGCGAGCAACTGGTGCACCATTTTCCGGCAAATCTGCTTAAACGTATCACTATCCGGTATATCCGCCGATGGAAAATGTTCCTGTAAATTTTTCTTCGTAATCTCGGAAATTTTCCAGTGCATGGCAACATCCACATCTTTTTTGTAATTCCTGCTCGTTTTTGATCTCGACACCTCAACCTCAACCCTCGACCTTCTCTTCGACGAATTTTCGCTCTTCCCCTGGCCCTTTTCTCCATTTTCCGCGACTTTTCCCGACTGCGCCGTCACCAGAGCCGACTGAAAACCGTCAAATTTTTTCTTCGGAGTTTCGCGAGGTTCGCAATCAAAAAGCGCATGTTTCCCGGATTTTTTGACACTTTGCGACTTCAAATCCTTGCCAGTCGACTTCTTGAGAATCTCCTTGCGTTTCTCGGATTCTGAGACTCGTTTCTCCGTCCTTTCTCTCTCCTGCTCCTCCTTCTTCATTTCCTCGGCTCTCTCCTTCTCGGCTTTCTCCTTTGCTCGCTCTGCCTCCTGGGTTTTGATCATTTGCAAGGCAGACTTGAAACCGTCAAACTTGATATTTTTCAGACACTCGATTTTGCTCAAATCGGGCAGAGAATTTTCGTTCGGAAATCGGTTAAAGTCGGTTTTGTGGGGCGAGGTATTTGCATTTCTTGTACTGTGAGGTTCGGCTGATTTGGTCAAATCGTCGGGATTTTTTTCAGTCTTTTGAGCGGAGGATTTGGAAATTTCTAAGGCAGTTTTGAACCCGTCGAATTTTACTTTCGCCAGATTATCATCAGACTCTATGGAGTCCTTGGCTTCTTGGTAATCGGACTCGAAATCTGTGTCCATTTCGGATTTCGGCGATTTCGGGGATTTCGGGGATTTCGGGGATTTTGGGGATTTCGGGGAGTTGCTGAATTTCAAAGATTCGTGAAGAGTGTTACTGGAGTTGCATTTTTCAACTCCGGAAACCTGAAAAATTATATGAAAGTGGAAGATGATTTTTGAAAATAATTTACACTTGGCAGTAAACGAGGGGATAAACACTGATAACAAAAATCTGAATTCCTTCAAATTTCCTTGAATTGTTTCGAATTCTTTTGAATCTTTTCAAGTTATGTTCAATTTCTTTTAATTCAATTGAAATCTTCTAAATTCACATCAATTAATTTGAGGTTTTGAATTCCTTCAATTATTTGAATTCAATTAAAGTTTTTTCGTTATTTGAATTAATTTAAATTCTTCCAGTTCTTTCCATTTTTTCAACTAACTTAAGTTCATTGAATTCTAAAGAATTATTTGAATTCTTTGTAATTATTTGAATTATTGACAGTTCTGCGGAATTATTAAAATTCTTAGAAATTCTTTAAAGTCTTAAGAATTAATTAAAGCCTCAAGAATTCTTGGCAATTCTTAAGAATTATTAGAATTCTTGGAAATTGATTGAATTCTTGTGATTACATTAAATTTTTGAAAAATCTTTGAATTCCTGATAATTCCTTAAATTCTTTGAAATTATTTGAATTCTGCGGAAGTATTCCAATTCTTACAATTTTTAAGAATTCTGGTAAATTCATGGAATTATTGGAACATCTTTGAATTCTTTGAAATTCTTTGAAGGCTTAGGAATTATTTGAAGTCTCATGAATTCTTGGGAATTCTTAAGAATTCTTAGATTTCTTGGAAGTTTATTGAATTTTTGTGAATACATTAAATTGTTGAAAAATCTTTGAATTTTCGAGAATTCCTTGAATTCATTGAAATTCTGCAGAATTATTCGAATTCTTAAGAACTCTTGTAAATTCATGGAATTTTTGGGGCATCTTTGATATTTTTGAAATTATTTAAATCCTTTGAAATTATTTGAATTCTTAAGAATTATCTGAATTCTTAGAAATTCTTTAACGTCCTAGGAATTATTTGAAGTCTCAGGGATTCTTGGGAATTCATGGAATTTTTTGAAATTCTTTGAATTCTACGGAATTTTTCGAATTCATAAGAATTCTTGTAAATTCATGGAATTGTTGGGGCATTTTGCAATTCTTGAAAATTCCTTGAATTCTTGGGAATTCTTGAAATATCTTTGAATTCTTTAGAATTGTTTGAATTATTAGAAATCCTTTGGAATTACTTGAATTCTTAAAAATTATTTGAATGCTTACGATTTCTTAGAAGTTTTAAGAATTCTCTGAATTCTCAGGAATTCCCTGAATTTTTGGGAATTCTTTGAATACTTGGGAATTCTTTGAATTCTTGGAAATTCATTTAAATTCTTAGGAATTCTTTTAATTATTGGAAATTCTGAAAAATTACTTGAATTCTTAGAAATTCTTTGAATTCTTAGGAATTCTTAAGAATTATTAGGAATTCTTAGGAATTATCAGAATCTGGAGAATTACTCAAACTCTTAGGAATTCATTGACTTATTGCAAAATCTTCGAATTCTTTAGAATTCCTTAAATTCTTTAAGTCTTAGGAATTCTTTGGATTCTTAGGAATTATTTGAAATCTTGGGAATCATGTGAATTATTGGGAATTCCTTGAATTTCTTTTAATCCTTTGGAATTATTTTATTAATGGGAATTCTGCGGAATTACTTGAATTCTTTTGATTCTTGGGGATTCTTTGAATTTTTGAGAATTATTTGGATTCTTGGAAATAATTTGAATTCTTGAAATTTCTTTGAATTCTTTGGAGTTATTTCAATTCTTTCAATTCTTAGAAACTTTTAGAATTTCTTAAATACTTTTAATCATTAAAAAATTTTTGGGTTATTTCAATTGAATTTTCTGAATGTACTGGAATTCGAATTATACATTCTTCCAATACTTTGATATTATTTGAATTCAATTTTCATTAAACTCTTTAAATTGATTTTAAAATTTCCAATTATTCGCATTGATTTGAATTATTTTAGCTCTGTTACTTTTTCCAATTAACTTTAATTCATTGAATTCTAAGGAAATATTTTAAATCTGGTGAATTATTTGAACTCCTTGCCTTCTTAGAAATTCTTTAAGTTTTTAGGAATTCTTTGAATTGTCAAGAAATCTATTAATTCTTGGAAATTCTTTAGAATCATTCGAATTCTTATAATTTTTAGTAGTTATTTCAATTCTCTCACTTTTCAGAAATTCTTGACATTCTTTCCATTCTTAAGAATACTTTGAATTATTCCTATTGACTTTTTTTTAATTTCTGGAATTAAAATAATTATTTTTTCGCATTTTTTAAGTTATTTCAACTTCTCTAATTTTTTAAAATAAATTAAAATTTATTTTATTTCAACTCTTTAGATTTTATTTCAATTAGTCATTTTATTAACTTGAATTCTTATAATTCATTCAATTATTTGAAACTCATTCAATTCATCCATTTTTAAATTAATTAAAACTATTTGGAAGTGCTTAAATTCTTTTAATTAATTCAATTATTTTAATTCCTTGAATCCTTTTGATTCTTAGAAAATTTTCAAGTCTTTTTATTATCAGGATTTTCTCTAATTCTTTAAATTATTGAAATTCGTTCAATTCTTTGAAATTTTTTCAATTCTTCCACATTTCTGTTAACTTGAATTCTTTGAAGTCTTTACATTTTTTAATAAATTCAATTTTTTTTAAGAACCTGGAATTCTTTTAATTATTTGAATTAATTTAAACTCTTTACCATCTTTGAACTTATTTGAATTCTTTAAATTATTTTGAATTTTTGAATTCATTAGAATTCCTTGAACTCTTAGGAAATCTTTTTTTTAATGTTGATTTTCTCTGAATTTTATACATACTTTCAATTATTTGGAAGTCTTTGAAGTTTTTGAATATTTGAACTTCTTTCAATTCTTAAGAATTCTCGGAACTCTTTCTACCGACTACTCTTGAATTCCTGAAATTGAAATAAATTCTTTCAATTCTTCTGATTTTTTCAATGCTTAAAATTCGTTCAATTCTTCGAAATTCTTTTAATCCTTCCATTTTTTTAACAATTGAATTCTTTGGAAATCTTTAAATTATTGAAAATCTTTACATTCTCTGAAATTTGTAAATCTCGCTGAATTCTTTTGAATTCTCTAGAAAATCGTATCAATTCCGCTTGAATTCTTTTGAAATTTTTTGAGTTCTTAAATTCAGGTAAACAAAAGAATTGCTAGTGTTTAATGCCTGGGAAATAAATCAAGTTTTAAAAGACTTTTCTTACCAACTTGTGCATATTGAGCTTGTAAGCATTCGCGAGTCGAGTCCCGCAAAGATTTTTATATTCCAAATCAAGGGCCAAATTTCGAACATCTTCGCTCGTTTTATTGATGTCGAACATTCTAAAATTTTTCGACAATGCCTCGTAGAGTTGATCATACAACATTTCCCTTGTCTAAAAATTATTTTTTTAATATTTCCATTTATGAAACAAACTGATAATTAAAAGTATGAAGTTAATTAATTTACCTTAACAGCCAGTCCCTTAATTTTTTTCGAAGTGTGTTCCGCGGCGCGAACGTAAGAATATTTACCATCTTCCTCGTTTTTCTTTTCCTGAAAATTTCAAGTTTCTTTACATTTAAAAAAAATTATCCTTTGTTGTTAAAAATTCAACTAGTTTGCTAAACTCATATTTATTGGTTGAAAAATAAAATTTTTTATTGAAAATTTTCAATCGAACTAATAAATCTTTGATAAAAAAATTAATTCTTAACAAAAAGTGTAATAGCTGATACTTCCACCAAAAAATATTTTAATTTTCAATAAAAAAAACTGTTGAATTAAACAAAAAAATACGCATCTTTAATCAAAGAAATGAATGTTCAACCAAGAAAGATTTTTCAATCAATAAAGAAAAAAATATACAAAATGTAGAGTTTTCAATTCATTAAGACGATTTACAACAAGTTGATTCTACAACATAAAAACTTGCAGTTTCTACCAAAATAATTAAATTTTCAAACAAAAAGACGAGTTTTCAATCAAAATAAAAGCATTTTCAACTGAAAAAGATAAATTTTGAACCGAAAATTAAGTAGCTACAGTTTTAATTTAAAAAAAATCATTTTCCATAAAAAAAACGAATTTTTAACACAATTTGTTAAATATTTAACCAAAAAGTAAGTAATTAAATATAAAACATAATTAAATACTTTATATTTAATAAATACAAACACGAAGAAATGAATATTTAAGTAAAATTATGCATCTTCAATTTAAAAAGAAAATTGTAATCAAATAGTTAAATTTTCAACCCAGAAAAGATGCATTTTCTACCAAAAAAGACAAAATGTAAGCAAAATAGATTAATTTTCAACTCAAAAATCTAAATTTTCAAAAAAATTTCAATTTTAAGGTAGAAAAATAAGTTTTGAACCGAATAAAATCAATTTTGAACGAAATAGTAAAATTTTCAACCAAACAAATGAATTGTCAAACAAAAAATAAATTTTCTAAAAAAAAAATAATTTTCCATAAAATACATAAACTTATAACCAAATAATTAAATTTTCTACAAAAGGCCAATTTAAAACAAAATAGATGAAATTTCTACTAAAAAAGATCAATTTTCAATTAAAAAGATCAATTTTCAACAAAAAATAGAATATTTTAATTTTGAGTTAGAAAAAATAAGTTTTTAAGCAAATAAAATAAATTTTTAATGAAAAAGTTACATTTTTAACCACACAGATAAATTATCCACCAGAAATATTAAATGTGCATAAAAAATCAGACAAAAAATGTAGTTAAATTTATTTTAAAAAATTAGGATTACAATAAAAAAAAACAACTAATTTTCACCTAAAGAAATGAGTTTTCAACCAAAAAGAATAATTTTAGTCAAAAAAAAAAGAATAATTTTTAACAAAATACATGATATTTTAACCATATATTTTAATTTTTAATGAAATCTTCAACCTAATAATTAAATTTTCAACCAAAAATATGAATTAGTCACAAAGAAACGAATTTTGAACCAAAAAGATTGATTAATTTTCAACCAATTACTAGAATTTTCAAGCAAAGAAGATTAATTTTCAGTCAAATATTTAAATTTAGAAGAAAAAGATTTTTTATCTAAAATGATGAATCATTAATTTTTACAAAAAATATGAATTTTCAACTAAAAAAGATAATTTAGCAATCAACAATAGTACAATTTTCGGCAAAAAATCCTCTTCATAAAAAAAAGACTTTTCCACCAAAATAGCTCATATTTCGACCAAAGAAATGAATTTTTAATTAAAATGATAAATCTTCAAAAAAATTAATATTTAACAAAAGAGCTTAACTTTTAACCCGGTAATTTTATTTTCAACCTAAAAGATGAATTTTTAACTCAAACAATAAATATTTAACTAAAATACTTCAATTTTTAAACGAAAAAAAAAGAATTATTAAACAAGAAGATCAACTTGCAAAATATATGGATTTTCAATGGAATGGTTGAATTTTCAATTAAAAAAGACAAATTTCCATCAAAATTGTAGAATTTGTAAAGCTAGAATTATAAATCTTTAACTAAAATAGTTGAATTTTATACCAAAAAGATGAACTTTCGACAATTAGGATGTTTAGTTGAAAAAATTTGTTTTTAAAATTAATTTTATTTTCAACCTAAAATATGAGTTTTCAACTAAAATGATAAATATTTAACTGAAATACTTGAATTTTCAAACGAAAAAAAAATTTCAAACACTAATATTAATTTGCAAAGAAAAAGATCATGTGCTACAAAAAATTATATTTTTAACAAAACATGTGGATTTTCAAAGAAATAATTGAATTTTCAAATGAAAAGAAGAGAAATTTTCATCCAAATTGTTGCAAATAGTTGAATTTTACACCAAACAGATGAAGTTTCAATAATAAAGATTAATCTTCTATAAAAAGGCAAATTAAAATTTCAAATTTTTAAAATTGTTTTTCACAAATTACATTAATTTTCAAACAACCAATTTAATTTTTAAATACAAAGCTTCAATTTTTAACCAAAAATAGAATAGTTAAATTTTCTGTTAAAAATCTAATTCTTAATAAAAAATCTCGGATTTTTAGCAAAATTTTTTAATTTTCTATTGGAACATTAAAATTTTTAGTTGAAAAAATTGGTCTTCAACAAAGTAGTTACATTTTTAATCATAGATGAATTTACAATTAAAGTGCTGAATTTAAAATCACAAATGTGAATTTTAAACAAAGGAGATTAGCTTTTAACCAATTAATTTTATTTTCAACCTAAAAGATGAATTTTTAACTTAAATGATAAATATTTAACTAAAATACTTGAATTTTTAACCGAAAAAAAGAATTTTTAAACAAGAAGATCAAGTTGCAAAGAAAAAGATCATTTTCTGGCAAACCAAAAATTGGTTTTAATCAAAATACGTGGATTTTCAATGAAATAGTTGAATTTTCAAATGAAAATGACAACAATTTTCATCCAAATTGCTGAATTTTGAACCAAAAAAAATTGCACCCCAAAACTTGATGAATATTTAATTAAAATGATGATTCTTCAACCATAAATATTAATTTGATATAGAAAGGGGAATTTTTCACAATGTGCATAAATTTTCAACCAAAAATAGAATAGTTCAATTTTCGGTTCAAAATCGAATTCTTAATTTAAAAATCGGATTTTCAGCAAATATTTTTTAATTTTCTATTGGAATATTTAAATCTTTAGTTGAAAAAAATTGCTCTTCAACAAAGTAGTTACATTTTGAACCAGAGATGAATTTACAATTAAAACTATAATACTTCAAAAAAAGAATTGTTTAACAAAAAGAGTTTAAATTTTAATGAAGCAATTTTATTTTCAAACAAAAAGAAGAATTTTTAAACCAGAGAATTAATTTGAAAAGAAAAAGATAATGTACTGCCAAAAAAAATATTATTAACAAAAAATGTGAATCTTCAATAAAAAAGTTAAATTTTCAATTTAAAAACACAAATTTTCAAACAAATTAATGAATTTTCACTTAAAATTATGAATCTTCAACTAGAAAAGTAGAAATTTGATACCAAAACGATAAAGCTTCAACTTTCAAGATTAATTTTATATAAAGAAGGCAAATTAAATTTTCAAATTTTTTAAATTAAATTTTCACAAATTACATCAATTTTCAGTTTAATTTCTAAACAAACAAAAAATAATTTTTCAACCAAATAGTTGAATTTTTATCAAAGAAAGATACATTTTCAACCAAAAATAGAATAGTTTAATTTTCGGTTAAAAATCAAATTATTAATAAAAAAAATCGGATTTTCAGCAAAAAATGTTTATTTTCTATTAGAATATTAAAATTTTTAGTTGAAAAAAATTGGTCTTCAACAAAGCAGTTACATTTTCGACCAGAGAAAAATTTACAATTAAAATTATAGATCTTCAAAAAAATGTTTAACAAAAGAGCTTAACTTTTAATCAAGTAATTTTATTTTCAAACGAAAAGAAGAATTTTTAAACAAGAGAATTAATTTGCAAAGAAAAACATAATGAACAACGAAAAAAAAATTTTTTTTAACAAAATATGTGAATTTTCAATAAAAAAGTTAAATTTTCAATTTAAAAAGACAAATTTTCAAACAAATTAATGAATTTTCACCTAAAATTATGAATCTTTAACTGGATTAGTTTAATTTTATACCAAAAAGATCCATTTTCAACCATAAAGATTAATTTTCATTAAAAAATAGATACATTTTAAACCAAAAATAGAATGGTTCAATTGTCTGTTAAAAATCTTATTCTTCACAAACAGCAAATAAAAAAAAAACAACGGATTTTCAGCAAAATTGTTAAATATTCGACTAGAAGAGTTAAATTTCTAGTTGAAAAAATTGACTTTTAACAAATATTTTCTGAATCTGAATGATAATTGTTTTAAAAAATGCCCATTTTATGTTTAAAAAATGCCCTGTTCCAAGTGAAATTATAAATTTATATACAAAAATTGTTTAAGTAATTAAAACTTGAATTTTTCTCCGATCAGAAATAAATTCTAGTTTTTTTTGTTGTTGTTGTTGTAATTATTTAAATTAAATACCTCGTCGACTTTTTGGCTTCGCCTCAATGCGAATTGTTGCTCGATTAAATCCTTCTCAGCTTTTTTCCTTTCCTCCTCCGCTTGGTGTCGGAAAAATTCGTACTTTTCCGAATCCTCGTCGTCAAAAGCTTCATTGTCGTACTTGGCGAGGCCGAAACAGTCGTCAAAATTTTCCCGCTTTTTCACTCGCGTGTGACTAAATTCTAACTCTGTTAGTCTTCCTTTCACGGCATCTTTTTCTTTGCAGACATCGCACAAATTTTTGCAAACTGGGATCGCATCTCCAAAATATTTCGAAAAAACTCCATGACGACATCTTAAAATCATTAAATTTAATCAAAGCGGGCCTTGGACTCACTTCAGAGATGAAAAATAATGTGAATAGTGTCACAAATTTGAAGAAAAGAAAAAAAAATTGTGTCAAAATGATGTATGAATATTTTTCAAGTTCGCAAACATTTTTCAGGGTCAATGAAATTTAAAAAATAGATCACTAAAGGTAAACAATTTTCCACTTGAGGTAATAAACACTGAGCTGCAAATGAAAGCACTCAAAGTGGAACTGTTAAATTTTGAACTTTTAAAATTGAAATTTAAAACATTTTAATTAAAAATTTTTGTATTCAAATGATCAATAATTTACGCGTATAAAATTGAAGGCACTGACATTTTTCAATATAAAAAAAAAGTAAATCCACTTCTTAAATTAGAAATTCAATTATTTTATTGTTAAATCGTCTAAACATCCTTGAAAAGCTTCAACATTCTATTTCAAAATCTTGAGAAATCTAGAAGTTGTTTTAAATTTGTTTTAAATTTTTAATTATTTTGGAAATTTTTATAGAACTTCTAAATACCTGTCAAAATGAATTGAATTTTTTTTTACAATTTTCAGAAAATCTGGCAAATTTTAGAAAATTTCTTTACAATTTTGATGTATAAATGACAATTGAACATTTGTCACTCGTAGGTTGAAAATTGAACTGTTTTGTAGATAATTCGTATTTTTGGCTCGCAAATTCAATAATTTGGTAGAAAATTTAACCTATGTGTGGAAAATTTATGACTTTCGTTAAGAATCCTTTTCTTTTTGTTCAAAACTAATTTTTAACTGAATATTTACCTACATTTTTTTCATGAAATATAAACTGTTACGGTTTTCTTTAAAAAATTCATCTGTTTAAGGTAAAATTCGTTTTTTTTTCGGTTAAAAATGAACTCTTTTTTCTTAAAATTTAACTATTTCGGTAAAAATTCGTCTTTTTGCCTAAAAAATGTTACAACTTTCTTTCTCTATTTTTTGAATAACTACTTGGTTGTAAAAAATTCAAATTTCTGGTTTGCAAATACATCGCTTTCTGTAGAAATTTCACATTTTTTGTTGAAAATTCAACTTTCTAGATGAAAATAAACTCTTTTGTTGAAAATTGAACTGTTTTGTAGATAATTCGTATTTTTGACTCGCAAATTCATCAATTTGGTAGAAAAATTATGTATTTTATTAAAAAATTCGTTTTTTTTTTGTTCAAACTTAATTTTTTATCTGAATTTTTACCTATTACATTTTTTATTGAAAATTTATCTATTTTAGAAGAAACTTCATCTGTTTGTTTTAAAATTCATGTCAATTGCTGAAAATTCCTCTTTTTCAGTAGAAAATTAATCTTCTTAGTTGAAAATTCATTCTATTGTTAAAAAATGTAACCACTTAGTTAAAAATGCATGTATTTTATAGAAAATTCGTCCTTTTCGCTTAAAAATTGAACAATTTGGCATAAAATGGAACTATTTGGTAGAAATTAGTTTTTTTTTCTTGTATTGGAACTTAATTTTCTGAAATAGAAATGTAACTACTCAATTTTTTCCCAACAATTGTCTTTCTTAATTTAAAAAATCAAATATTTATCTAAAAAATTCTAGAAACCAAAAAAATATTATATAAAATTTAATTAAATAGAATTTGGACTAACCTCATATCCAGTGTTCAAACTATTTAACTGAAAATGTATGCAATTTGTTGAAAATTTCTCTAGCTTTATAGGAAATTCAACTATTTGGTTATAAATTTATGTATTTTGTTGACCATTCATATTTTTTGTTAAAAAATTAATCTTCTTAGTCAAAAATTCATCTTTTTAGATGAAAATTTAACTATTTGATTAAAAATTTTACTGTTTTTTTTAACATCTTCCTTTGGGTTTGAAAATCCAACAGTTTGGATGAAAATTTTTTTCCTGATTGAAAAAATTTTCTTCTTTGAAAATTCGACTTTTTAATTTTACCTCTTTCGGTAAAAAGTTGAAATATTTTGTCAAAAATGCAACTGCCTGGATAAAAATAAACTTTTTTCCTAGAAAATTTGTATTTTGGCTCGAAAATTCAGCAATCTGTTGGAAAATATAAATATTTTATTGAAAATGGATGTATTTTGCTGAAATTTTCCTGATTTACTGAAAAAATTTTCTTTGAGAAAATTTTTTTTGTTGTTTAAAAATACGTCTTTTTGTTTGAGAATTCTTGAATTTTATAGAACATTCTTATTTTTTAGCAGTAAATTTATCTTTTTGTATAAAAATTCGCCTTTTTGGTTGAGAAATCTAGAATTTGATTGGAACTTCGTCTTTTGTGGTAGTAAATTGATCTTTTTTCTTTTAAATTCTTCCTTTTTTGTTGTAATATTAACTTTTTGGTCGAAAATTTTGTTAAAACTTCATTATTTTTGGCAGTAATCTAATCTTTTGGTTCAAAAGTGCTTATTTTTTCGTTAAAAATTCGTCTTTTTGGTTGAGAAACCTTAAATTTTATTGAAAATTCTTCTTTTTGGAATTAAATCTATCTTTTTGTTAAAAAATTCTTCCTTGTTTGGTTAAAAATTCAACTTTTTGGTTCGGAATTCTCTAATTTTTGTTGTAACTTTAGTAAATTTCTCTTTTTTTTAAATTATACCTGTTTAATTGAAAATTCCACTTTTTGGTTGAGAATTCTTAAAGTTTATTGAATATTCTTTTTTCTTCGTAGTAAATTAATATTCTTGTAAAAAAAAATTTATTTTTTAGATATAAAATTCATCTTTTTGGTTGCGAATTCTTGAATTTTATTGAAAATTCTTCTTTTTTAGTCAAAAATTAAACTTTTTGGTTGAGAATTTTTGAATTTTGTTAAAAATTCGTCCTTTTTGGTAGTCACTTAATCTTTTGTTAAATTTGTTTTAAATTTAAAATTATTTTGGAAATTTTTTCAGAACTTCTAAATATCTGTCAAAATGAATTGAATTTTTTTACAATGACAATTGAACATTTGTATAAAAAAAATTTCTTAAAATTCCTAGGAAAATTAAAAATAACTTTTCATATTGAAAAATTATTTTAAGAGAATATTTAAAAAGTTTTTCAAAGATGTAAACAAATTTTTCAAAAAATATTCTAGAAAATGTTAAGAAGACTTTCTCAAATTTGCATGATAATTTTTAATCTCTTAAAAACTCCTGAATATCTCTTAAAATTATTCAAACTTTTTCTACAAATGTTTATTTGTAAATCAAACATCAAAATTTAAAACTTTCATTTACGTATTAAGCATTTTTCAAATACAACAATTAAAATAAAAAACCAAATATTTAAATATTTGGTTTCTATTTACATGTCTTCAATAAAAACTCAAATATTGCTAAATATTCAATAATTAATCTTTTTTTAAATTAAAAGCTTCAAATTGAATGGGTTAAAAATTGATTATTTTAGACTGAAATAATATTTTATAAATCTGAAAATTTTTAAATTTTGAACTGGTTTCAAATCTTTTTGTTAAATAATTTTTGTTCACTTTTTATTACTTAAAGTACATATAAATTAAAAAAATTTTATTTATCTATTAAATAAAAATGTTTTTTATCTAAAACTTTCAACATCAAAGGCTTTTATTTTTTATTTGTTCAGGTCTTTAAGAAAGCATTTAAAAATTCTTTAAATTAAAAATGTGAGCTTAAAAACAAAAATTTTTAATGGAAAATTTGTAAAGACAACAAATTTTAAATTACGCATTGTAATCTAAATAATAGCATAATTGAAAAACATAACAATTCAACTATTTTTTCCCGGTATCAAAACATTCCCGGTTATATCCCGGTTTCCCGGTCCAACAGCCACCCTGAAAAAAGTTTTCGACGGAAAATTAACTTTATTTAAAAAGCAAAATTTCCCGTTTTTAAATAGAATAATTTAAAAACATTAAAGAAGAACTTCAATGTTTATTTTAAATTTTATTCTTTGGTATACAAATTTTCTCGTTTTTCCACTTAAATGGGAACTGAATAATTAGAACTCAATAAAAAATTTAACTATTTTTAATTTAAAGTTCATTGTTTTGATTTAAAGAGCCTATTCAATTTTTGGTTAAGAATGATCTTTCTTGCTTTAAAATCGTATTGTTTTGTTTAAAAATAAATTATTTTGTTGAAAAATCGTCTTTTTGAAATAAAAATTTAACAATTTGATTGCAAATTCAACTACTTTGTTAAAATTCACCTTTCTTGTTTGAAAATTCATCTCTTTCTGTAGAAATTGTAACGTTTTCACACAAAAAAAAACAACTTTCTGAATAAAAATGAACTTGCTTATAGAAAATTTATATAGTTCGTTGAAATTTAGTTTTAAATTTCTGTAGAAACTTTAAATAGTTGTTTGAAAGTTAATGTGTATTGTTGAAAGTTCGTCTTTTTGGCTTGAAAACTCAACAATTAGATTGATATTTTTTCCTTTCTTCAATAACAAAATTATTTTAATTGAAAATTCAACTATTTTGTTGAAAATTCGTATTTTTGACTCGCAAATTCAACAATTTGGCAGAAAATTTAACTATTTGGTTAAAAATGTATTATTTTAATAAAAATTCGTTTTTTTTCGTTCAAAATTAATTTTCTTAACTGAAATTTTAACAATTATATTTTTTATTTAAAATTAAATTTTGAGTTGAAACTTTTACTAATTATTTGAAAATGCATGTATTATGTTAAAAATCCGTCTTTTAGGCTTCAAAATTTAACAATTTAATTGATATTTTTTCCTTTCTTCAATAATAAAATTATTTTAATTAAAAATTCAACTATTTTGCTGAACATTTATCTTTCTGGTTTCAAAATTTATCTCCTTCTATAGACATTCCACGTTTTTTGGATAGAAACAAACTTTTTTGTTGAAAATTGATCTGTTTTGTAGAAAATTCGTAATTTCGGTTCGCAAATTCCACAATTTGGTAGAAAATTTAACTATATAGTTGAGAATTTATATATTTTGTTAAGAATTCGATTGTTTTTTTCGTTCAAAATTAATGCTTTAAATGAAAATTCAACTGGTTAAAAAATTTTCTTTGTTAGTAGAAAATTAATCTGCTCGATTGAAAATTCATTTTTTTATTGAAAATTAAACTATTTGGTTAAAAACGCATGCATTTTTATAAAAATTCATATTTTTGTGGTAGAAAATTCATCATCTCGGTTGAAAAATTTAACTATTTGGTAAAAAATTGCATGAATTTTGTTAAAAATTCATATTTTTGGCTTGAATATTCAACAATTTAAGTAGCTTTTTTCAACTAATTGTTTGGAAATTCATGAATTTGATTAAAAAATCCTCTTTTTGACTTGAAAATTCAACAATTAGATTGAAAATTCCACTACTTTCTTGAAATTCATCTTTCTCGTTTGAAATTTTATATCTTTCGGTAGAAATTTTACCTTGTTGACGAAAAAAAAACAACTGTCTAAATAAAAATTAACTTTTTGTTGTAAATTTAATTGTTTTGCAAAATAATTTTTATTTGCTTGCAAGTTCAAGAAATTGGAAGGAAATTTAACGATTTGGCTGAAAATTTATGTAGTTAATTAATTTTTTTTCAAACTTCATTTTTTTTAACGAAAAATTTAACTCTTATATTTTTTATTGACATTTTACTTTTGTTTAAGAAAATTAGATTTCAATAAATGAACAACTAATTTTCAACTAAAGAAATGATTTTTCAACCATAAGAGAATGATCTTCTACAGAAAAAAAAGATATAAAAATTTTTAATATAATAGTTGAACTTTCAAAAAAAAAGGCAAATTTTTAACCAAATTGTTGAATTTTGAACAAAAAAAAAAGATCAATTAAGTCCCAAAAAATACAATCAAATTTTCAGTTTAATGAATTAATTTTCAACCATACTAAAATTAACTTTTTTGTTTAAAATTTAACTGTTATATTTTCGATTGAAAATTTATTTTTGCGTATAAAATTCAACTAGTTGTTTGAAAATTCATCGATTTTGTTGAAAAACCATATTTTTGGCTTGAAAATTCAACAATTTCTGTAGTTCCTTACATTTTGTTCGAAATTAATTTTTTTTCCAATCGAAATTTAACTATTATATTTTTTATTGAAAATTTAGTTTATAATAGAACCTTCGACTAATTGTTTGGAAATTCATATATTTTGCTGACAATTTCTTGAATTGACAAATTCAAATTGACAAATTCTTGAAAATTTAACTGTTTTGCAAAAAATCTAGATTTTAGCGTGCAAATTCAACAAATTGGTAGAAAATTTAACAATTTGTCTAAAAGATTATGTAAATCTTTCATTTTTTTCAAAATTAATTTTTTAAACTGAAAAATGTAACTATTATATTTTTAATTTAAAATTAAATTTTGACTAGAAACTTCTACTAGTTGTTTGAAAATTCATATATTTTGTTTTAAATTCGTATTTTTGGCTTGGAAATTAAAAAATTTGATTTATATTTTCCCCTTTCTTCAATAACAAAATTTTTAAATTGAAAATTCAACTATTTTCTTGAACATTTATCTTTCTGGTTTGAAAATCTATATCTTTCTTTAGAAATTAAACTTTTTTCTTGACAGAAATAAAGTTTTTTGTAGAAAGTTCATATTTTCGATTTGAAAATTTAACAACTTGGTAAAAAATTTAACTATATGGCGGAGAATGTATATAATTTGTTAAAAAAATTTTTTTCGTTCAAAGTTAATGTTTTAACTGAAAATTCAAAAGTTGGGTTCAAAATTGAACTTTTTTAGTTGAAAAATCAACTACTTTTTTAAAGATCCATATATTTCGTTTAAAATTAATCTTTGTTGGCAGATAATTATTCTTCTTGGTTAAAAATTCATCTTTTTAACGTAAAATTAATTTATTTGGTTAAAAATTCATGCATTTTGATGAAAATTCATCCTTTTTGGTAGAAAATTGAACTTTTTAGTTGATTTTTTAGTTTTCTGGAAAATTATATTCTATTTCATTAATTAATTATCTCTTTTGGTAGAAATTTCACCTTTTTGTGTTTAAAATACAACTGTCTGGTTAAGAAAAAACTTTTTGTTGTTGAAAATTCAACTATTTTTTTAGAGAATTTAATTGTTTGGTTAAAACTGTATGAATTTGCTTGAAAATTTATCTATTTATTGATAACTTAAATGTATGGTTGAAAAATAATTTTTTTTAGTTAAAATTTCAACTATGTTGTTCAAAAATAATTTATTTTGTTAAAAATTCATATTTTTTGGAAGAAAATTCAACTATTTGGTTAAAAATTCATGTATTTTGATGAAAATTCGTCCTTTTTGGTCAAAATTGTATGGCTTTCGTACAAAATCATCTATTTCATTGAAAATGTATCTCTATTGGTAGAAATTTCGTCCTTTTTAGCTAAAAATGAAATTTTTTGGTAGTAAATTAATCTGTTTTAGTTGATCATTCAAGTATTTTGTTGAAAATCCATTTTTGTTAGTTAAATCCAACTGTTTTTGTAATTTGAAATAAAATGATTTTTTTTTTTTAATTTTAGGTTGGAAATTTCTCTCCTTGGCTGAAAGTTGAAATACTTTCTAAAAAATTAATTTTTTCTGGTGAAGATTTATAATTTGAGTTGAAAATTTGTTCTTTATTTGATTAATGATTAACTTTCTAACTTCAAATTTAAATATTTCTATAAAAATTCTTGAAGATTCATCTTTCTAGTTTAAAAATTTATCGCTTTCTGTACAAATTTCATCTTTTTGGTGAAAAATTCAATTGTACAGGTAAGAATGAATTCTCTTGTTAAAAATTCAACTGTTTTGTAGATAATTCGTATTTTTGGCTCGCAAATTCAATAAACTGGTGAAAATTTAACCTATGTGTGGAAAATTTATGACTTTCATTAAGAATCCTTTTCTTTTTGTTCAAAACTAATTTTTAACTGAATGTTTACCTATCTTTTTTTCATGAAATATAAACTGTTACGATTTTCTTTAAAAAATTTATCTGTTAAGTTAAAATTCGTTTTTTTTTCGGTTAAAAATAAACTCTTTTCTCTTAAAATTTAACTATTTCGTTAAAAATTCGTCTTTTTGCCCAACAAATTTTACAACTTTCTTTCTTTATTTTTTGAATAACTACTTGGTTGTAAAAAAATTCAACTTTTTGGTTTGAAAATACATCGCTTTCTGTAGAAATTACACATTTTTTGTTGAAAATCCTACTTTCTAGATGAAAATAAACTCTTTTGTTGAAAATTGAACTGTTTTGTAGATAATTCGTATTTTTGGCTCGCAAATTCATCAATTTGGTAGAAAAATTATGTATTTTATTAAAAAATTCGTTTTTTTTCAAACTTAATTTTTTATCTGAATGTTTACCTATTACATTTTTTATTGCAAATTTATCTATTTTAGAAGAAACTTCATCTGGTTGTTTTAAAATTCATGTCAATTGCTGAAAATTCGTCTTTTTCAGTAGAAAATTAATCTTCTTAGTTGAAAATTCATTCTATTGTTAAAAAATGTAACCACTTAGTTAAAAATGCATGTATTTTATAGAAAATTCGTCCTTTTCGCTTAAAAATTGAACAATTTGGCATAAAATGGAACTATATGGTAGAAATTAGTTGTTTTATCTTGTATTGGAACTTAATTTCCTGAAATAAAAATGTAACTACTCAATTTTTTCCAACAATTGTCTTTCTTAATTTAAAAAATCAAATATTTATCTACAAAATTCTAGAAACCAAAAAAATATTAAGTAAAATTTAATTAAATAGAATTTGGACTAACCTCACATCCAGTGTTCAAACTATTTAACTGAAAATGTATGCAATTTGTTGAAAATTTCTCTAGCTTTATAGGAAATTCAACTATTTGGTTATAAATTTATGTAATTTGTTGACAATTCATATTTTTTGTTAAAAAATTATTCTTCTTCGTCAAAAATTCATCTTTTTAGATGAAAATTTAACTATTTGGTTAAAAATTTGACTGTTTTTGTTTAAAACTCTTCCTTTGGACTTGAAAATCCAACATTTTGCATAAAATTTTATTTTCCTGATTTACTGAGAAAATTTTCTTTGTTGAAAATTCGTCTTTTTAAATTACAAATTTATCTCTTTTGGTAGAAAGTTGACCTTTTTGGTCAAAAATGCAATATTCTGGATAAAAATTGACTTTTTTGATTAAAAAATCAATTTTCGGTCTAGAAAATTCGTACTCTTGGCTCGAAAATTTGGTGGAAAATATAACATTTTTCGTTGAAAATTTATGTATTTTGCTAAAAAAAAAAATGTTATTGAAAATTAATTTTTTGCGGTAAAAAATTAATCCTTTTGGTGGAAAATTCATATTCTAGGCGGAAATCTCACTATTTGGTGAAAAATTTATATTTTTTCTTAGAAAATTAATTTTCCTTGTCTAAAATTCATCTTTTTATATGAATATTGAACTATTTGTTTAAAAATTTGACTGCTTTGTTGAAAACTCTTCATTTTAGCTTGAAAATCCAAAAATTAACATAAAAATTTTGTTTTCCTGATTCACTGAGAAAATTTTCTTCGTTGAAAAATCGTCTTTTTAATTTTAAAATTTATCTCTTTTGGGAGAAAGCTTGCTGAACATTTTTTTATTTAAAACAAATTTTTTCGGTAAAAAATTAATCCGCTTGGTGGAAAATTCATTTTCTTGGCGGAAAATTCAATTATTTACTGTTTTTTTTAAATCTCTACCTTTGGGCTTGAAAATCTAACATTTTTCATAAAATTTTGTTTTCTTGATTTACTGAGAAAATTTTCTTCGTTAAAAATTCGTCTTTTAATTTTAAAATTGATCTATTTTGGTAGAAAGTTGACCTTTTTTGGTCAAAAATGCCTCTGATTAGATTAAAATCAACGTTTTTCCTAGAAAATTCGTATTTTTGGCTCGAAAATTTGGTGGAAAATATAACATTTTTTGTTGAAAATTTATCTATTTTGCTAACAAAAAAATTCTATTCAAAATTAATTTTTTCGGTAAAATTTTATGTTTTTCGTGGAAAATTCATATATTTAGCTTGAAAATTCCACTCATTGGTTGAAACTTGAACTACTTTCTTAAAAGTTAGTTTTTTTTCTGTTTAAGAATAAAAATTTTAGTTGAAAACTCATGTTTTATTGTGTTAAAATTACTTTTAATTTAAAATTTAATTATTTTGTTAAAAAAATTACCTGACTGGGTGTGAATTTTGATAGAAAATGAATCTTCATTAAAAAAAAAATAATCTTTTTGATAAAAAATTAAACTATTTGCTTGAAAATTCAACATTTTGGATACACATTTTTCCCTATTGACTAAAAAATCTTTGTCAGTAGAAAGTTGGTCTTCCGATTTGAAAATTCATATCTTCTGGTAGAAATTTCACATTTTTTGGTTGAGTATTCAACGATTTTGTCAGAAATTCTTTTCTTTTTTTGTGTAATTAAACTGTTTTTTTTTTTTTTTAATGTAAAATGAAAATATTTTCTTGTTTAAATGGAAAATTAAAAAAAAAGAAAATAGTGGCATCAGCAGAAAATTGTGTTTAATCACTGACTTAAAATTTCCCTGAAAATTGATAAAATTGGAAACTTACTTTACGTCCATGCAAAAGGAAACGGATTTTTCAAAATCGCTCCACTTGTGTTTTGCAACGTTGGGCGGCAGTTGCGAATATTCGCCTTTTGCTTCTTTTATCAGATAGGAAATAATATTGCATTCATCCTGCGAAAAATAGACGCGACAAAAGGCTGGCTTTCCATCTCTGCCTGCTCTTCCCGATTCCTGATAGTAGGCAGAAATTGATTGTGGGACAGTCCAGTGAACAACGAATCTGAAAACAAATTTCAAGTCGAGAAAATCTTCAAATGCATCCCAATTTCAAGATAACGAAATTAATAATCTAAATAATTAAATAAATGGCCTAATTGAGATTAGGGCAGGAACTAAGGAGATTTTTCAAATAAAATATGAATTTTGAACGAAAAAAATTAATGTTTAAAAACACGAATTATCTAGATACCAATTCAATTTTCAATAAAAAAAGTTTATTTCTATCCAAAACATGTGAAATATCTATAAAAAGGGACAAATTTTCAAACCAGAAAGATCAAATTTATCTTTCTGGTTGGAAAATTGATTTATTATTCGACTAATTGTTTGGAAATTCATAATTTTGTTGAAAATTCGTCTTTTTGACTTGTAAATTCAACAATTAGATTAAACTGAATAGAAATTAACTTTTTTCTTGAAAATTTAACTGTTTTGTCAACAATTTTGATTCTAGCTTGCAAATTTAACAAATTGAAAGAAAATTTAATGATTTGACTAAAATGTCATGTAGTTCTTTGATTTTTTCTTTTCAAGATTAATTTTTTTTAAGGAAAAATGTAACTATTATATTTTTTATAGAAAACTAACTTTTCAATAGAAACTTCCACGAATTTGAAAATTCATATATTTGGTTAAAAATTTGTCTTTTTGACTTGAAAATCCAACAATTAGATTAAACTGAATAAAAATTAACTTTTTTCTTGATTTACATAATTACATATTTACATAATTACATAATTACTTAATGTACATAATTTATTATATCATAATAATTCTTTATTGAGGCATATCATTTCCTAATAACAATTTTTAATTAAATTTTATTTATGAAGTTTAAATTCATTACACTATTCTTTCATATTAGAAATTTATTAATTAATTTAATAATTATTTTATAAATCATTTTATAACTTAATTAATAAATTAATAAATTTCTAATATGACAGAATAGTGTAATGAATTTAAACTTCATAAATAAAATTTAATTTTAAATTTTTATTAGATAATGATATGCCTGAATAAAGGATTATTATGATATAATAAATTATGTAAATTTATAATTTATAATTTATTTATTATTTATTTATTTTTCTTGGCTGGGAAATTAAAAAATTTGATTTATATTTTCCCCTTTCTTTAATAAAAAATTTTTTAAATTGGAAATTCAACTACTTCCTTAAACACTTACCTTTCTGGTTTGAAAATTTATATCTTTCTTTAGAAATCACATTTTTTCTTGATAGAAATAAAGTTTTTTGTAGAAAGTTCGTATTTTCGGCTCACGAATTCAACAATTTGGTAGACAATTTAACTATGTGGCGGAGAAAGTAAGTATTATGTTAAAAATTCGTTTTTGTTTGGTTGAAAATTAAACTTTTTTAGTTAAAAATTCAATTAATTTCTTGAAAATGTATGTTTATGATAAATTATTACCTATTTCATTAAAGATTCATCTCTTTTGCTGAAAATTTCACCTTTATGGGTTAAAAATAAAACTGTCTGGTAAAAAATGAAATTTTTTGTTTGAAAATTCAACTATTTAAAAAAAATTTAATTATATGGTTGAAACTGTATATACTTGATTCAAAATTGATCTTTTGCAGTTAAAAATTTGAATGTATGATTGAAAAATGATCATTTTTAGTTAAAATTTCGATTAATTTGTTAAAAAATATAATTTATTTTGTTAAAAATTCATATTTTTCTGAAGAAAATTCAGTTATTTGGTTAGAAATTCATGTATTTTGATGAAAATTTGTCTTTTTTGTTCAAAATTGTATGGCTTTCGTAAAATATCATTTATTCCATTGAAAATGTATCTCTATTGTTATAAATTAATTTGTTTGATTCTTTTTTTATCATTAAATCCAACTGTTTTTTTTTTAAATTATTTTTGTTCCACAAAATAGTTGGATTTTCAATCAAAAAAATTTGTTACTGAAGAAAGAAAAAAATTTCAAACAACTTGTTGAATTTCCATGCCAAAAAGACTAATTTTAAACAAAATACATGAATTTCTAAACAACTAATAGAAGTTTCTTCTCAATAAAGAATTTTCAATCAAAAAATATAATTGTTAAATTTTCAGTAAAAAAATTTATTTTGAAACAAAAATTTCAGCGAACTACATAAATTTTAAGCCAAAACGTTCCATTTTCTGCTAGAAAGTTCATTTTTATTCCGAAAGCTGTATTTTTAAGTCAAAAGCGTGAAATATCTAAAAAAAATAGATGAATTTTCAAACGAGAAAGCTGAATCTTCAACAGAATAGTTAAATTTTGAATAAAAAATTTTTTTACGGAAGGAAAGAATATCAATGAAATTGTTGAATTTCCAAGCCAAAAGGACGAATTTTCAACCGAGAATAAGGATTATCATCAAAGAAATCAATTCACGACCAATCAATTGAATTTTTAAGGAAATGGTTCAATTTTACGATAAAAGAATTATAACTTTTAAGAAAAACAGAATAAAGAATTTTCAAGTTCAATTATGAATTACTAACAAAAAAAAAAAACTTTTTAAGAAAATTATTAAATTTTCAACTAAGCGGTGGAATTTTAAATCTAAAAAGATGAAATTTCAACGAAAAGCGTAACAGTTTACATTTGAAAAAAAAACTATTTATAAAAAATAGGAAGCAGTTGGATTTTATAACATAAGAGGGAGGTGATGACAAAGAAGAGGTTATTATATGGAAACCCAGAATGAAAAAAATAGAAAGCTCAAACCGGGCGATTATAGGTGCGGAGAGTGGGAATAGAGAAAGGTAAGGCGTAGAAAAATAGAACAAAGAATAGAAAAGAAAGAGAGGGAAGAAAAAAAAAGAAACATAGTGACAAAGGGTATAATATTAGAAGGGAAGGAGCTGAAGGAAGGAGCGGACAAAGTACTAAAAAGGTTTGATGCGAAGGTAGAGATAGAGGAAGTGCGAAATGTAGGAAGAGAAGGGCGAAGAGTGGAGATAATGGTACTGCTGAAAGTGAAGAAATGGGAACATAAGAGGGAGGTGATGACAAAGAAGAGGTGTTTATGGTAGTCCGGAGAGAATAGAGGATGATTTGACATGGGTAGAAAGGAAGATGCAGTATAAATTAAGGAAAATAGCGGAAGAGGAAAGAAAAAAGGGAAAGAGAACATGGGTTAAGTGTGGGAGAATTCAGATAGATGGAGTATGGTGGGATTGGGATGAAGAAAGAGAAGAGATAGTAAGAAATGAGGTGCAGGGAAACTAAAAGAGGAAGGAACGGGAGATAGGAAAATAAGAAATAGTGGAAGGAAAAAAATATGAGAAACGAAAGAAGGGAGGAATGGAAGATATGTTACTAGAATATAGCAGGATTGGAGAGAAAGGATAGAGAGTTTATGAGAAATTTGACACAATGGGATGTACTAATAATGATGGAGACGTGGCTAGATGAAAAGGGATGGGAAAGAGTAAGGGAAAGGTTACCAAGAAGTTACAAATGGCAAGTGCAAAATGCAAAGAGGAAGAATAAAAAGGGCAGAGCAATGGGAGGAATGGTGATGGGAGTAAGGAATGAATGTATAACAGGGAAAGAAAAAAATACAGGAAAGAACAAAAAGAAGGATCAATAATAGAAGAGGAAATGATGGGAGGAGAGAAGTGGAAGGTAGTAGGGGTTTCTGTAAACGGTGAAATGCAGGAGAAAGTAGAGGAGATGAAAGAAATGATTGAAGAAAATAAAGAAGAGATTAGGCTGATAATAGGTGGGGATTTCAATGCGAGAACAGGAGACACAGGAGGAAAGGAATGGGGAGAAGAGGGAGGAAGAAAATCCAAAGATAAGGTACTAAATGGGGAGGGAAAAAAGTTGTTGAAGAGCATAGAAGAGTTGGGATGGTCTACCTTAAACGGAAATATAGAAGGAGATGGAAAAGGAGAATATACACGCGCAGGAGATGAAAAGGGAACGGTAATTGATTGTGTGATAGTGGATGATGAGGTAAGAGAGAAGGTTAAGAAACTAGAGGTAGGTAATTATATTGATTCGTAAAAAGTGTAAGTGTAAAAAGTGTAGGAAAAGGGGACTGGTCAAGGGAAGGAAAAGAACAGTTTAGAGAGAAGGTCAGAAATATCAAAATGGGAGAGGGAAATGTGGACGAGGAGATGGAAAAAATGATAGGAGAAATAAAAATAGGATTAGAGTGCACAAACAAAAATGAAATTAGTAAAGGGGGGAATAGAAGAGGGTGTTCTGTTATCAAAAGAAAGAGGAAGAGAATAAAAGGTTTGAGGAAGAGGCAGAGAAGGCTAGGACGGAAGAAGAGGTATGGAAGGTAGCAAATAGAGAAAGAAAAAGAAGAAAAAGATTAAACCAATATATTGAAATGGATAGAAGGGAAGAAATATTTTTTGGATTTGCTAGGAGGAGTAGAGAGAAAAGCTATAAAGGGAGGAAAATATGGTAGAGAAAGAGATGAGGAAGAGGACATATCAAGGAAAGAAATAGTTAAGGTTTTAGGAATAATGAAGGATGGAAAGGCACCTGGTATAGATGAGATTCCAAATTTTGAAATATTTCAAAAATTTTATAAAATCTTTCTTTAATCTTTGTGAAATCTTGTTTGATTGTTTTTAGATCCTTATGGATTCTTTTAAATATTTGTGAAATCTTTGTGAAATTAAATCTTTGTAAAATATTTTTAAATCTTCTAAAACCTGGTAAAATAATTTAAAACCTTAAGAATGTTTCGAAATCTTTGACATCCACTGTAATGTACTCTTTTTATATTATAAAAAATTCTTGAAATCTTTTGAAAGTTTTAAAATCTTTAAGAAATATTCAAAATCAATAAATTTTCAATAAAAAAGAGACAATTCACAACCAATCAGTTGAATTTGCAACTAAATATGTACTTAAATTTTGAGATAAAAATAATTAATTTCAACAAATAAACAAGAAAAAATGAATTACCAACAGAATGGTTGAATTTATATTACAATAAGAGTCATTTCCGTGAATTCAAAAAAAAATTGAATGGAACACAACGGAATTAAATGGTGTTAAGATCAAAGTAAGAATTAATAGAAATTCAAGCTAACTCAACTGAATTCAATGAAATAGGATGGAATTTAAGAAAAAATTAATAAAATTTAGTCGAAAAAATAAAGATAGTTAAAGTTGAATTATAATAAATTTCACGTAAACCTGAGAGAAATTCAACGGAAATTTGATTAACTCCAGGGAATTAAAAAAAATGCAGAGGAAAACAATAAACTTGAATTAAAATGCAATAAAGTTCAATTAAATACCGCGAAATTCAATAAAAATGAAAGTAATTCCGGGGAATTATAAGTAATTAAAAGAAACACAATTAAATTCACTGCAAGAAAATTTTAAAAAATACACCAAAAAATCAACTAAATTCAATCATACAATAACGTATTCAGCAGAATTGAGCCCAAAATTTGAAATGACCTATAATTAATTAAATTCGAAAAGTCTTCAAGTCTTTGATCGAAAATAGTTCAAATTTGAAGTGAAATTTGAAACTGCTGAATTAAAAAAAATGTCTACACTCGAAATTCTTGAATTTTGAACAGTTTAAATTGAAAACTCACCTCACGGGCCCTTTGTCGACCCCCATTCCAAAACTGCAGGTCGCAGCGATAATCGGAACTTCTCCAGAAGTCCATTTATCCTGAACGCTTTCCCTTTCCTTGCCTTTCAACCCTAACACAACAAATAACAATTATATATAAAATTTAGAAAAAAAATTAATAAAACATAAATATTTGCATTTTTCTGAAAAGATAATTCTAGAATTTAAATAAAATGTTTACCCCCATGATAAGCAAGAGTCGGAATTCCAAGACTCGACAATTTCTCAGCAATATTACTGGTATCCTCCTTTCGTCTACAATATATAATTCCGCAATTTCGGCTCTCCTAAAATTCAATTCATTCACAGAAAATAATATTCACGAAAATAATTCATATTTTTAAGAAGATAGATAAAATTTTAAACACATAGCTAAATTTTTCAACTTACAGAGACGAATTTTTAAACAAACAGATTAATTTTCTACAAAAACAGATGCATTTTTAAGATTCCAGTTAAAAAATTAATTTTTAAACAAACAAACAAAAAAAGAAATTTTCATCCAGTTCAATACAAAGAAGACAATTTTTTTAATAGTTAAATTTCCTAAAAACAATTTCTTACCAAAAAAATAAATTTTCAACCAAGAAGGTCAACTCTTCATTAAAAAAGACAAAATTTCGACAAACTACAAGAATTTTTAATCAAACGTTGATTTTTCCACTAGAAAAGATCATTTTTCAATACAAAAATTCAATACAACCAAAAAACGGAAAAGTTGAATTTTTATGAAAATAAATTAATTTTCAAAAAAAGAAGACGAGTATTACAGTTGGTTATAGTTGATATTTCAACGAGACAATATTTTAATATAAAATCAAAAAGAAGGAAAGATGAATGTTTAACCAAGAATAATTACTTCTGTACCGTTAAGAGTAAATTTTTAATCCAAAATGACAAATTTTCAATAAAACAGGTGAATTTGCGACCGAAAAATATGACTTGGAAAAAATAGTTGAATATTCAATAAAATTATTAATATTTTTTAACAAAATAGTGGAATCTTTAAACAAATAGTTATTTTTCAACTTAAAAATATGAAATTTGAACCAAAAAGATTAATTTTCTACAAAAACAGACGAATATTTAACAAAAGAATTAAGTTTTCATAAGAGTAAAAAATCTATTCCCGAAAAGATAAAATTCAACAAAAAAGTTTATTTTCAATCAATAAAGATGAATTTTCAACTAAAAAATATCAGCTTTCAACCAAAATAAATCAGTTAAATTTTCAGTTAAAAAATGTAGTTTTCAACGAAAAAAAAGAAATTTCCATCGATTTTAATTCAACCAAGACAACTTTTTTTAAATAGCTGCATTTTCTACAAAATACGAATTTTCAAATAAACGTTGATTTTTCCACTAGAAAAGATCATTTTGAAATTTTAAAAAATTGAAACAAAAAACGGAAAATTCGCATTTTTACGAAAAGAAATTGATATGATTCGAACAAAATAGTTGAATATTTTTATATTATTTGCAATCAATAAAGATGAATTTTCAACCAAATGGTTGAATTTTCGACGAAAAAAAGATCAGTCTTCAACCAAAATAGAATGATTAAATTTTCAGTTAAAAACATTATTTTTAACAAAAAAAAAAGGAATTCTCATCCAAAAAGAATTTTTTTGAACAAATAGTTGAATTTTCTAAAAAAAAAAGATTAGTTTTCAACAAAATCGTTAATTTTCTATCAAATAGTCGAATGTTCAAGAAATAGTTTTATTTTTAACTAAATAGTTGAATTTTCTACTAAAAAGATAAATTTTTAACCCAGAACGTTAACTTTCCAACAAAAAGATAAAATTTCGATAAAATAACAGAATTTCCAATGAAAAAGTTGATTTTTCAATTTTTAAAAAATCAACCAAAAACATAATAATTGAATTTATACGAAAAGAAATTAATTTAAAAAAATGACATTTTCTACAAAATAAATGAAATAAATAGTTAAATTTAAAAATCAAAATGATGAATTATGGACAAAAAATGCAATAGTTGATATTTCAAAGAGACAAAATTTTAATTTTTAATCAAAAAGAAAGAAAGACGAATTTTCAATCCAAAAGGATAAATTTTTAATAAAACAGTTTAATTTTCGACCAGAAAATATGTCTTGAACAAAATGATTGAATTTTTAACAAAATCATTACATTTTCAACAAAATAGTTACATTTTAAAACAATTAGCTTCGTAACCAAAAATGAAATAGTATAATTTTAAGTTTAAAAAAAGAAATTTTCAACAACAAAAAATGTCATGCAGTTGAATTAAAACAAAGACGAATTTTTACCAAAATAGTTGAATCCAAAACCAAAAAGATATATTTTCAACAAAAAAAAAAAAATGTTTTTCCCAGAAATGAATAAATTCATCTATTAAAAAATAAAAAATTTCTTTATTCGATGAATTTTCCACAAAACAGTTGAATTTTCAACCTGAAAATATAAATTTTCCACCAAAAATGGTAGTTAGATTTTCAGTTTGGAAAGAATTAATTTTCAAACAAAAGAGGAACGAATTATTAAATAAAAAATTTTAATTTCCAACCAAATAGTTGCATCCTCAGCCAAGAAGATGAATTATCAACAAACAAGATTAATTTTCTAATCAGAAAGACGATTTTTTAACCAAATTGATCAATTTTCTAGGAAATGTTTGATTTTTCCACTGATAAAGGATTAATTTCCAATCAACAATTGAATTATTAAACTACAAAAATGTTCACGAACAAAAAAAAATGAATTTGTAACAAAAAAATTAATTTCCAACCAAAAAAGATTAATTTTTAACCAAATAGTGAAATTTTCGACCAAAAAGAAATATTTTCCACCAAGAAATTTAGTGCTCTGCCAAAAAAGATCAATTTACTATAATATTATTTTAATTTAAAGCCAAAAATGCGAATTATCTACAAAACATTTGAATTTTTACCTCGAAAAAAAAAACGAATTTTGTAGAAAATAGGTGAGTTTGCAGCTAATCGGATCAATTTTTAATAAAAATCAATAATTTCCAAAGAAAATATTGAATTTAGTTAATAGATGAATTTTTTTATTAAAATTTTTAACCAAAAAAATGAATTTTCAACAAAAAGCTTTAAATTTCTATAAACCAAAATTTGATTTTTTAAAGGAATTTTCATCTTAATAGTTTAGTTATTAACCAAACAAATTAATTTTAAGCCAAAACGGGTAATCTGGTTACCAAGAAGATTCATATTCTACTGAAAAAGATAAAGTTTTAAAAATATATAGAAAATATCAACCAAAAAAATAATTTTAAACCAAAAAGGTAATTGAGCTACCAAGAATTTTCCAGTTCAAAAAATTCAGTTTAAATTTAAAAAAAAAAATAATTTTCAAGTCAAAAAAATTAATTTTGACAAAAAAAGACTTTTGACCAAAAACATTAATTTTTCACCAAAAATATTAAGTTTTAACAAAATACATGAATTCCAAACCAAAAAAGATATTTAGTTCCCCAGCAGATAATTAATATTCTACCAAAAAAGACAAAGTCTCCACAAAGAAGGAGACTTGGAATAGTTAAATTTTAAGTCAAAAAATCTAGTTTCAACAATAAAAAAAGAATTTTAAACAAAATAGTTAAATTTTTAAGCTAAGAAATTAATTTTTTACTAACATGATCAACCTTCAACAAAAAAAAGCATTTTTAAGCCGATAGTTGAATTTTCAATCCAAAAGATTAATTTTCTACGAAAAAAGGATATTTTTCAACCGAGAAGATTAAATATCAATTAATTTTCAATAGGAAAAACTAATTTTCAATGAAAGAAATGAATTTCTTAACAAAATACATGAATTTTCAACAAAAATTTGATTTTTTAAAGAAATTGTTGTCCTAATAGTTTCACTTTCATTCAAAGAAATGAATTTTCAACAATAAAAAAAGAATTTTTGAAAAAATAGTTAAATTTTAAAGCACAGAAATTAATTTTTAACTAAAATAATAAACCTTCGACAAAAAATGCATTGTTTATCCGATATTTAAATTTTTAACACAAAAGAATAATTCTCTACCGAAAAAAGATAAATTTTCAACAAAATAGTTAAATTTTAAACCAAGAAGATTAAATTTATATCAAGAAGAAGTAGAATTTTTGCCAAAAAATTAATTTTCAACAAGAAAAACTTAGTTTTAATCAAAGAAATTAATTTTCAACAAAAAAGGTGAATTAATTATGAAGAAGATTAATTTGTACCACAAGAGATAAAGTTTCAACAAAATAGATAAATTTTCAACCAAATTGAAAAAGTCCTTTCAAACGAAATTCTACAAAAAATATAATTTAAATTTTCAGTTAAACAAATTATTTTTAATTTCCGAAAAACTAATTTGTAATCAAAGACATGAGTTTTGAACCAAAAAGATTAATTTTCAATAAAATTTTAAATGTTTACAGGAATTTTCAATTTAATAGTTAAATTGTCAACTAAAAAAAATGTATAACCAATAACGTGAATTATTCACTAAAAATGCTAATATTCTTAGCACAAAATACTGCAATTTTAGGCCAAATTGCTCAATTTTTAAATGAATAAGATGCATGTTAAACCAAACATTGAACAGTGAAATTTTCAGTTAAAAAAATTCAGTTTCAACAATAAAAAAAAAGAATTTTCAGCAAAATAGCTACATTTTTAAGCGAAGAAATGAATTTTTCACTAAAATAATTAATCCTCAAAAAAGAGGAACTTTTAAACCAAAAGATGAATTTTTCACCAAATAAAAAGACAAATACTTAATCAAATAGATTAGAAAAAAATTATAATATAAATAAATTTTAAATATCCTGTAAATTCCAAATTTTTCTTTCCATCTCGAAAAATATGGAAAAACATCTAAAGTTTCAATTTTTCAAGTTAAATTTGTCATATTCCATCATATTACATATTATATAATCAGATTGGCCGTTTTAATCAAAGAAAAAAATTTCCTTTCATTTCCATTCCCGGATAAAGATAACAAATCCAAAGAATAATTTTTTTTTTAACTTTTGAAATCAAACTTGGACAAATTTTTTGTTTAAAAAATTTGTCAAATTCCCGGTGAAAAAATCAATTCACTCTCATTTCCCGCTCCGGCGGCCATTTTGTATCATATTACATATTACATCATATTACATCATATTACATCACGAACATAAATGTCGCATTTTTTTTTAATCTTGAAATTTAAAAATAAAATTTGTCTCCAAAACAAAATAATATAATAAATTCATGTGAAAAATATATCCAGAAAAACGCGCTAAATGAAGCCTCATAAAAAATTCGAATAAAATCCATACAAAATTCGTAAAAAATAAACCAATTCTTTCAATTTTAAATTGAACTCCTACCTTCTTGTCTGGCGTTTCATCAGATCCAAGGGCTTCGACAACAAAGTCTTTGAGATGAGCGATTGGATTTTTTATCGCGTCGATAAACCAGACATCGTAATAAAGATTCGATCGAAATATTGGCGTCGAGATCATCAATGGATTCTTCATATTCAAGGATGAAACGATATCCTGAATCACCTAAAATATTTCGCTCGTCAAATATAATTATATCTCGATTTTTTTTTAATGAAAAAAAAGAAAAGAAAAAGAACAAAAAAAACGAATTTAATTACATCGCTCGTCGCTGTTGCTGTTAAAGCAATCACCGGAATTTCCGGAAAAGACTCCCGGAAGTAGGAGAGCTTTCGGTAACTCGGCCGGAAGTCGTGGCCCCATTGGCTGAGACAATGGGCCTCGTCGACTACCAAATAGGAGAGTGATTTGTTGCTGCTCAAGGATTTCACGATCGACTGAAATTATTTCCCTCGAATGAGAATTACGAATTTAAAAGGGACTTTAAAAAAAAAAGTTGGAAATATTTGATTACCCTAAAATTTGGTTGGATGCACATTTCGGGTGTCACGTAGAGCAACTGAATTTTTGGATATTTGGAAGTTAGATCGTCTATGATTGCTTTTCTCTCGTTTGTCGTCGTTTTCGCATTTATTGCACGAGCAACGATTTTTTTGCTCTCAAGGAAGTCAATTTGATTCTGCAAAAAAAGTCGTAATTAATAATCGGGATGTCTAGTTAAAACCTGAACAAAAATTCCCAGACAATTTCAAGTTTTTACCGAGTTTCTCAAGATTTTTGTAGGGTATCATTTTTCATTTTTTTAAACAATCGACAATAAACAATGTCTTTTTTCAGTCCTTGTAAATATATGGATGTGTAAAAATAGTACTGTTAATATGTAAAATTGTATCGCTGTTTTTTCTTCAGAGAAAGTAACTAATATGTTTAATTTAGAAAGATTTGAAATAAATAATACTAAAAAAAATATAAAATAAGTTCTTAAATTTGTCCTTCAAGTCCATGAATTTTAATAATAACAAAAAAAAAGACATTATTTTATCTCCCTAGGATTCAAATTTAGTGCATGTTTAACCCTTAAAGTGTATTGTGGGTATCTGACGCCCCAAGCAATTTTCAAACTGTTCTAAACCATACTTAATTCGAAAAAAATTGAGTAGAGCTGCTGAAAGTGGAGGTCAAAGAACCGTGGGGTACATAACACCCAGTGTGGATGTGTTGAATAAAATATAATTGTTAAAATACAGTTATATATCTCTCTTTTTCAATTTCTTGTATTTTTATCGTATTACATGTCAAAGTTCCTCAATCTTTATGATAATAAATCGATTTAAAAGCAAATAATCTAACTCATCATTTTATCAATAAAATTGACTTTTCAACTGTGCAAATAAATATCTTTTTTGAAAGCACCCATGTTGCAATTTTTTTAATGAAAATACACTATTTCAAGAGTATAGTCATAAATTTTCAGGTTAAAATCATTAAAATGACTTGAGTTATGCATTTTTAAGTAAAAAAACCCATTTTTCACTTTTTTTCAATAATTTTTTTAACAAACTTAAAATAAATAAATGGCTATAAAATCAAATCTACCTTATAAAAGATGCCTTAAACTATATCGGATAATTTTATTGTGACAAAATATTCAATAGGGGTTGAACAATACATTATTAAATACGCTGGGGTGTTAAACACCCACGATGCACTTTACCGTGAATTTTACCATGTATACACTTTGAGGGTTAATAATAACAAAAAAAAAAAAACATTTTATATTCCTAGGATTCAAGTTTAGTGCATCTTTAAGTAAAATGAATGTGGTTACTATATTAAATTCAATATAAAACGATTTACATTCCTGAATTTCAAACTCAAAATATTGCATTTTTGAAAATATAAAACAATTTTTAATGTAATTTTTCACTTAAACCATTAATTTCAAAACAAAACAAAAACGAATTTACAATCAAATAGATAAATTTTCACCCAAAAAGAAGTATTTTCAACTAAAAAAAAAAAATATTCAACTGGAATAGTTGAATTTTAAAACCAAAAGATGAATTTAAAAAAAACGATTTTTCAATAAAACACATGGATTGTTAAACAAATGGTTTGATGTTCAACTAAAGAACATAAATTCGAACAAAATTAAAATAAATTTTCAGTTAAACATATTAATTTTCAAAAATAAAATTAAACTAATTAAAAAAAAAATAGTTCAATTTTCCATCAAAAACATGAATTTTTATCTAAAATTATGAATCAATCTTTAATTGGAATATTTTAACTGTCGACAAAAAAAGAAATTTTTAAGAAAACTTTAAATTTCAACCCAGTAATTCAATTTTCAACTAAAATCATGAATTTTTGGCAAAAGATGAATTTTTAACAAGAATATTACTTTTTTATAAAAAAAAAAACGATTTTTCAACAAATTACATGAATTTTAAAACCAAATATTTGAATTTTCAAATAAAAAATATTAATTTTCAAGAAGAAATATAACAGCTGAATTTTTTTTTAAATAATTAAAAACCAAGAAAAAAAGAGGAGTGAACAAAACAGTTAAAGTTTGAACCAAAGTGAGGACTTAAAAAAATCAAATAAAATAGTGATTTTTTGAGTGGAATCAAAGATGATTTTTTTTTTACAAAAAAAGACAATTTTTCAATAAAATTGATGAATTTTGAACAAAATAGTTGAATTTTTAACTAAAAATAATCAACATTTTTCAATCGAATGGTTAAATTTTAAACTAAAAATGATCAATTTAAAAAAAATGGAATATAGTTAAAAATGTAATAGTTAAATTTTTGACAAAAATATGTGATTTTTCACCTAAAAAAGATGAATTTAAAAAATGCAATAGTTAGATTTTTAGTTATAAAATTAACTAACCAAGAATTTTTTTTCAATAAAAAAGTTAAATTTGCAACCGAATTGATGAACTTTCAACTTATAGGACAAAGCTTAAATAGGAATAGTTGAATTTCAAACAGAATAGATGAATTTTTAACTAAAAAAAGATGCATTTTCAGACATAAATTAAATGGTTAAATTGCCAGTTAAAATAGCTAATGTTAAAGAAAAAAAATACATTTTCAACAAAAATGTTTAAAAATTCAACTGAAATAGTTAAATTATCAGTTCAAAGAAAATTAATTTGCAACAAAATAGTTAAATTTTTAATCAAAGCGATGAATTTTTAAAACCAAAAATATTGATTTTCAATCAAATACATGAATTTGTAGCCAAATAGATAAATTTTTCTTTACATTTTTTTTCTACCATAAAATGAATAATTAACTTTTAGTTGAAAAATTAATTTTCAACGAAAGAAAAACGAATATTTAACAAAATAGTAAAATTTTTAAGCAAAGTAATGAATTTTCAACTAAAAAGGAAAAACTAAAACTCAATTATTTTTCTTCCCAAAAAGACGATTTTTCAACAAATTACACTAATTTTCAACCAAATAATTCAATTTTCAACTAAAAGAGAACAAATTTTAACTTAAGTGTTGAATTTTGAACTAAAAATATTATTGTTCAAACAATAAAGGTAATAGTTAGATTTTCAGTAAAAAAAATAATTAATTAACCAAGAAAAAAAAAAGAATTTTTAACAAAATAGTTATATTTTCAACCAAAGTTATGAATTTTCAACTAGTATGATGAATCTTGAACACAATTTTTCAACTGAAAAAGATCAATTTTGAGCCAAAAATTGAAAAGTTATATTCAAAGTTTAAAAAGTTAATATTCAAACACAGAGATTAGTTTTCAGCTAAATTGATAGAATATTCAAAAGTAATAATTAAATTTTCAGTAAAAAAAAAGTTTTCAACAACAAAAAACGAATTTTTAACAAAATAGTTAAATTTTCAACTAATATGATGAACCTTTAACAAGAATAGTTGAATTATAAATAAAGAAGATAAAGTTTCAACCAAAAATTGAATAGTCAAATATATCGGTTAAAAAAGATAAGGTTCAACTGAAGAGTTAAAATTTCAGCTAAAATAATAGAATATTCAAGTGGAATAGTTCAATTTTAAACCAAAAGATGATTTTTTAACAAAACTTTTAAACTTTCAATCAGGTAGTTAAATTTTCACCTAAAAAAATAAAATTGTCAACAAAAAATATAATAGTTGATATTTCAACCAAAAAATATTTTTATTTTAAATAAAAAAAATGGTTGAATTAATCCAAAAAATAAGAACTTTTAACGAAGAAAAATTTTGCAGTCAAGAGAGAAAAAAATGTTGTAACCAAACTGTTGCATTTTTAAGGAAAAAGATGGATTTTCAACTAGAAATATCAATTTTAAAGATCAGTTTTTTACAAAAAATGTAATATATTTTCAGTTATAAGCAATATTTTTGAACAATAAAAAAAAACAAATTCTTAACAAAATAATTCAATTTTCAATCAAAAAGATGAATTTTTAACTAAACTTATAATGTAAAAGATGGATTTAAAAAAAAATATATAAATCTTAAACCAAAAATAGAATAATTAAATTATCGGTTAAAAAAGAAAATTTTCTACCAAAAAAAAAAAAAGAAAAACGAATTTTCAACAAAATAGTTAAATCCAGTGACATTTTTATTTAATTTGATATTAGAAATTAAAAAAAAATTAAGCAAGTACTTAAAAAATGTCCTAAGACCTCCAGGTTTTTCCAGGCATGTGAAAATTCCCTGAAAATTCTCGGTTTTCCAGGAGAGTGTAAACACCCTGATAAAGAAAGTTATATTTATAAATAATTATCATTATTATTTATTTAATATGTAAGAAATAAAAATAGCCTTAAGAATTTTAAACTTACTTTCACCAAAGCGATCAATGGCGAAATGACTAATGTCACAGATTTTTCCTTTAAAACAGCTGGTAACTGAAAGCAGAGAGATTTTCCTGACCCAGTCGGCATTCGAATAAAAACATCCTTGTCCCCTGAAATTTTTGATATTTTTGTCACCTACTCATTTACAAATTTTTCAAATATAGATAAATTGATTATTGACGTATTTTTTCGACAAAAATTCAAAATTTCCACACAAAAAAACTAAAATAAAAAAATAAAGAAGAATTTAGAATTAGGCTACATGCAGCGAAATTACGGTACAAATAGCCAGATTTTTTTGTACTTATTTTCCATAATTCAAACTCTCGATAATTCGAAATTTTTCGGTTCATAGAGGATAGCCACATAACTGGATTTTTAAAATTGTGTAACTTATTCCTTATTTTTCCCCCAGTATTTTTCTTTTTATTTGGCGGGTTTTAAGATAATCAAAAGAAAATTTTTTAAATTCTTGAGAAAATTTCAAATAATTTTTCAGTTTGATAAATATTTTGAGGGAAAATTGGAAAATATATTATAAAACAATGTAAAATGGTTCCCCAAATTTTGGAAAGAGAATGTAGAAGATTTTATTTGTAAAATTTTGGGGAAATCTCAAAAGATTTTCTACTTTTATAAATCAATTCTATGCTAAAATTAAAAAAGATTTCACAACAATTAAAATAATTTCCTAAGATTTTGACAAAGAATTTAAAAGATTTTATGGCCAAATTTTGCAAATTATAAAATTTTAGAAATAAATCAAGTAAGTTTGGGGAAATTTAGAAGTTTTGAAACGATTAGAAAATAATTAAAAGTTGTAAAGATTTCCAAAAATTAAAAAAAGAATATATACTTCGAAGACAGAAGCTTTTTAAGACTTTTGAAACTGTTAAGGAGAATGAAGACATTTCTTTATATTCCTAAATATTAAGGCAAGTTTTTTAATTTTGTAGAATGTTGAAATAATTTCTTATTTTGAAAACTGAATTTTAAGAGAAAGTTGAAAAAGATTTCAGAACATTTGAAATAATTACTTAAAATATAAAAAACTGTAAGATTTTAAAGGAGAATGTATTCATTTGGCGAGATTCAATTTTTTTTTAATTCGAACAAATTGAAGAAATATTGAAAGATTTGAAAAGATCCAAAAATCATTTTACACTTGAAAAGATTACTTTTTTTTAATTGAGGTTTTTACATTTTTTTAACAGAAACCTCGAAACTTTAAATCATAAAAAATTGCTTAAAATTCCTGGACGAATTAAGAATAATTTTTTTTTAATTAAGGGTATGTGATACTTACAGTTTCCCCGGCTTTCTTTCCACAAAAATGAAAATTTTTAAAAACTGAATTCGGAGATGCTATAAAATATCATAACGGACGTCCCCGGACTCTTTTTTGAGGGATAATAACAAAAAAA
>NC_046657.1:82717055-82721255 GCF_010883055.1 Belonocnema kinseyi
CTCTTCTTTGTCATCACCTCCCTCTTATGTTCCCATTTCTTTAGTTTCACCAGTACCATTATCTTCCCTCTTCTCACTTCCCTTCCTATATTTCGCATTTCCCCTATCTGTACCTTAGCATCAATCCTTTTTAGTACTTCGTCCACCCCTTCCTTCAGCTCCTTCCCCTCTAATCTTATACCCTTTATCACTATGTTTAATTTTCTTTCTTCCCTCTCTTTCCTCTCTATTCTTTGTTCTACGTTTCTCAGCCTTTCTATCTCCTTATTCCCACTGTCGCCGCCACCGCAATTCCCGTTTGAGCTTTCAAGTTTCTTCATCCTTCCTCTTATCTCCTCTACCTTTGTATTATTAACTTCTTCCTGCTTCTCTAGTTTTTGCTCCAATGACTCCATCCTCTTTTCCAACTTTTCCCTTATTTCTTCCCATTTTTTTATTTCTTTCTTAACTTCAGCCATTTGCCGCCTAATTTCCTTCTTTAATTCCTCTCCCCTTCTCTTCTGCTTTTCTTCATAAATCCCCATTACCTCTATCATCACTTCTCTAATTTCCTTTAGCCTTTCTTCTTTCACCGACATTTCATTTTCATCTCCGCTACCGTCGGCACCCTCCCTGTTATCGCTTTTCCCTACCAAACTCTGCTTTTTTAAATTTGTAAATCTGGAACGCTATTGAATATAGTTTAAAAAAATTTTATAACGCAGTTGAAGACAGAATAAATAAAAAAAGTAATTCCTCTTTATCGCCCAACATTCAAATTTAGCTACGACATTCTTGGATATTAAATTCAAAATTTTTTTCTCTGGAATTTCGTAGTTAAACTTTAAATTATGACTTATTTTAAATTCGGAATCTAAAAGAATTCTTTGAAATTTGGAACGCTTTTCATTTTAAATTTAGTTCCCAGTTACGCCATTATTTTTTAAAGCTTTTAATTATTTGAAATCCTTTGATCTATGATTTATCTATTTTTAAAAATAGTGCATTAACAATTTTTGACAGCTTTAGTTTAAAAAATTTAATATGCTTTCAAATTGAAAAACTTGTATCTATTCTTGACCTGTTTTTTTTAAATTTTAACTACAAATTCCAGCCTCAAAGAACGTAATCAATTTGATTTATTATTATTTTAACCGGTCTTAAGAGAATCAAAACAAAATTCTTAAAATTCCTAGGAAACTTTCAAATGATTTTTTCGTTTTGAAAAATTAATTTAAAAATAAATGGAAAAGATTTCAAAACATTTAAAATGATTTCCCAAAATTTCAAAAGAGAATGCAGACGATTTTATTGCAAACTTTGTCAATTTTGCAAGGTTACATTTTAGGAATAATTCGAGTAATTTTAAGACACATGTGGAAGTTTTAAAGAGATTTAAAAATAAGTATAAGCTTGAAATGATTCAATTTGTTAAAACAAAATATTTATTTAGAATTTATTTATTTTTTATTTAGAAGCTTCTTAAGAATTTTGAAAGGTTTTAGCAGAAGAAAAAAATGTTCTTTAGTTTTATGTAATTTTCATTTTCATTTAATTTTTTTCAATGAAGTCTAAAATAAAATTGAAACAGATCTTAAAACATTTTAAATTATTTCCTAAAACTTTTAAAAGGATTATAAAAAATTTTATGGCGAATTTTTGCAATTTTGCAATATTTCAAAATTTTAGAAAAAATTCGAGTAAGAATAGAGATATTTAAATGTTTTTAAACGATTAAAAAAGAATTAGAGGTTTTAAAGATTTATAAAAAGTAAAAAAGAATTTAGATTTCGAAATTGAAGCTTTTCAAGCATTTTAAAAGGTTTCAAGAGAATGAAGAACGTTTTTTTAGATTCCTATGTTAAATTGAGAATGATTTTTCATTTTAAAAAATTGATTTTAAGGGCATGTGACACAACTAAATACCTATATTACCGACCTCACTTTATCAGTTCACTGAATGTTTTTTTGAACCTAAGAACTTTTTTTCGAAACAAAATATCGAGCTGAAACTTTGGAAAATGTATTAGAGTACAATAAAGTACGTTTAGGTATTGCATTTTGGTAGGAACTTCACTGAAAATTATTTCTTCTTTTTTCTGAACCTCGACATTTTTTAAACGTTCAAACTTTTTTTATACATAAAATATCGGTCTCAAACTTTGAAAAATGCAGGAGCCGAAAGAAAACTACGTTTAAGTACAAAGCTTAATAATAAAAGATGCAAGAAAAAATTTTAACTATCAATTCCATCGGCATTAGCCGGTAACGTTGTACATGAAAATACGAACCCTCTAGAGCCTCGTCAAGTGGCCGCCAGGGTTCTTATTCTCGTGTATAACGTTACCGGCCATTGCCGATGGAATTGATAATTGAAATATATATTTTTTTTAAATCTTTTATTATTAAGTTTGTACTTAAACATAGTTTTCTTTCGGCTCTTGCATTTCTCAAAGTTTGAGACCAATATTTTATGTATAAAAAAAGTTCGAACGTTCAAAAAATGTCGAGGTTCAGAAAAAAGATAAAATAATTTTCAGTGAAGTTCCTATCAAAATGCAATACCTAAACGTACTTTATTGTACTCTAATACATTTTCCAAAGTTTCAGCTCGATATTTTGTTTCGAAAAAAAGTTCTTAGGTTCAAAAAAACATTCAGTGAACTGATAAAGTGAGGTCGGTAATATAGGTATTTAGCTGTGTCGCATGCCCTTAAGAGAATATTTAAAAAATATTAATAAAATTTTGAGACATATTGATCATTTTAAAAAATCGGAAGTTTTTGCAAGTTCTGGAAAGATTGAAAAAAGAATTTTCTTCAGATTCAGGGGTAAATTTCAAATAATTTGTAATGCAAACAAATCAATTTCAAGAGAAACTTAAATCAGACTTTAGAACATTACAAATGATTTCTTAAAATATTAAAATATTGTAGAAGATTTTGAAAGAAGATTCAATTTGACAAGATAACAAATTTACAAATAAATTCCAGTAAATTGAAGAAGCGATTAATTGATAAAGAAAACTTTAAAACATTTTAAGAGATTTTTTAAATTTTGAGTAATTTTTCAAAAATCTAGAAAATATTTAAAATATTTTATTTCTTGGAAAAAGAATTTAAGTTCTTAAATGTATTTTAAACTAACTCGAATAGTTTCTCAAATTTTGAAGTCATTCTAAATCTTAAAGAATATGTCTTAAAATCTTCCTCATTTTTCGAAATCTTTTGAAATGCTTAAGGGCATGTGATACTCACAGTTTCCCCAGCTTTTTTTCCACAAAAATGAAAATCTAAAAAAACTGAATTCGGAGATGCTATAAAATATCATAACAGACGTCCCCGGACTCTTTTTTGAGGGATAATAACAAAAAAATGTATTGTGCTAAATAAAAATTTTATGCATATGTATTATTTTGAGGTTACGTCGTTTTTCATATCTGCCTTTCCGATAATCTGGAAATTATTTGTGAAATAAACTTTTTTGATTGCCTGCAAAAAGGGTTAGTTCCGGGAGATTAGTTACTATGTTTATTTGCAAGTCCAAAGTTTTCGGCCAAAAATATTGTGTAGTTTGGTAGTAACGCACAGGAGAATTGTAACATGCATAACCTCCAAATGTACACACGTTGTTAGCAATATCAAAAATTTTTTTGAAAAAAAAACACAAATAAAGTGTGCGGGGACGTCCGTTAACATGTTCGCTATCATTTCCCAAATTTTTAAAACAAAATATTGATTATTCTAGAAAAAAAGCCGTCGGAACCTAAAACTGGTAAAATCGATACTAATTCCTAAGCTTTTTTTCTTTAATAATCAATATTTTGTCTTAAAAATTTGGGACATGATAGCGACCATGCTAACGGACGTCCTCACATACGTTTTTTTTTTTGGTTTAATTCAAAAAAGTTTTAATTTAGCAAAATCTGGTTAATTTGCATAACGCTTAGGAATTAGTATCGATTTTACCAGTTTTAGGTTCCGACGGCTTTTTTTCTAGAACAATCAATATTTTGTCTTGAAAATTTGGGAAATGGTAGCGAACATGCTAACGGACGTCCCCGCACACTTTATTTGTGTTTTTTTTTTCAAAAAATTTTTTGATATTGCTAACAGCGTGTGTACATTTGGAGGTTATGTATATTACAATTCTCCTGTGCGTTACTTCCAAACTACACAATATTTTTGGCCGAAAACTTTGGACTTGCAAATAAACATAGTA
>NC_046657.1:82721355-82745154 GCF_010883055.1 Belonocnema kinseyi
TATAGAAAGGATAAGATTGTAAAAAATATATAGATTTAAACGGAAAGATTGTAAGGAATGGAAGTCATGTAAAGCCTTAGGGGACACATTATGAATAAAGAAGTATTATAATATAAAATATATAATATTTTTTCGTGCAAAAATAAAATTAAAAATAAAAATAATTCCTTTAAAACGTCCTAAATTTAATAACATTCGAATTTTTTTAATTGATCTCAAATCTTTAGCCTTTAAAATCTTAAAAATTTTTCAAATTCTTCAAACATTTTAAAAGTTTGGATTATTTAAAATGGAAAAAACTGAAAATAAAGAATTTTAACAATTAAAAAATAATTTAAGATTGCAACAATTTTCTATTATTAAGCTTTCAAATTTGAAAAGTAGGGTGGCTCAAAAAATTATTATTGAATTGCAATGTAAACAATGGCCTAACTTGTTCTTTTTTTCGGCCAGAAAAGCAGAAAAAAAAATTAAAATCGATTAATATTAATATTTTTTTAAAAACTTTTATTTAATTTTTAGCTCTCGTTCTTATATTATATTTAACTTTTTTAAAAAGCTTACTTTTAAATCTAAAAATTAGGCTAATGTGCAAGTTAATATTCGAAATTAAATAAAAAAAATGAATCAATCGAAAAATCCAAAATTAGTTTTATGTTTAAATAAATTAATAATTTAACATTGAAAAATTGAAAAAATTAGAGTTCAACCATATTTTGCAAAAAAAATAAGTGCGGAAGGATTAACAAAATAAATAAATATAATTTTATGTCAAAAAATTAAAAAAATTTTAATCCTTAAAAAACATCTACGTCTACATTTTCAAAATGAATGTCTAACAATCGAATAATTTCAATGGTAAATTATACAAATAGTTCCAAATTAATTTAAAATTCAATGGAAAGCTTAAAACTTAAAATTCCTGAAAACTTAAAAAAAAATCTACCTTTAACTTTTAACAATAAATTGTTAAAAATAATATAAATTTAATTGCAAATTATAATTTTAAGCTAGAGGCCATCATTTAAAAAATAAAAATATTGGTTTATTGCATTTTTAATAAATAAATAATATTTATGAAAGAAAATTTTGTAATTGTTTACATTTTTATTATTTGTGAATTTGATTAATTTTAAATGTTATAAGGACTGAAAAATCCCGTTAAATAAAATTTCCAATCCTTTAAAATTCTCCATCAGTTTATAATATTATCGAACTAGAAAATTCTCGAATTTGAACAATTAAAAAGTTGTTCTTTAATAAATATGATTTATTCATTAAAAATGCAATATTCAAATGTTTTTATCAAAGAATTTTGTAATGTTCAAAATGTTTATAAATTATTCTTTGAATTCAAAATAACAATAATTGAGAGAAATATATTTCTGGATGAAAACTTTTGTTTAAAAATTAGATGTATTTTTTAAAAAGTTACAAAAAAAAATGCTCAAAAATAGAATTACAAAATGTTTAATTATATAAATAAATGTTGAGATAAATCAGTGCCTAATTTAATTCTGCAAAGTTTGTTTGGAAATATATAAGATTTTTATAGAATTATTATTATCTTAAACTGAATAAAAAATTTTTACAGCCTTTAAACATAAAAAACAAAATTTCGTTATTAAAAATATCGTATTTTTAACAGATGAATAATATTTATTTGTTTAAAAATTATTATTTAATTTGGGAATTTCATATTTCAGATATTTTATATTTCGGCAATTTTATGCCGGGAATTTTATTATTCTAGAATTTTCAAATTCAGTAATATTATAAACTATTGGTAATTTTATTGCTCCAGAATTTTCCAGTTCGGGAATTTAATTATTTTGGAATTAAAAAAAATGAAATAGTTCAATATTGAATTAAAAAATTATAAAAAAAAGAAATGTTCAACAATATTGGTAAATTTTCAACAACAAAAATGTAAACAAAGAATAGTTCAATTTTAAATGGAACAATTAATTTTCAAGTAAAGAAGATGAATGAAAAAAATGCAATAGTTAAATATTTAGTTAAAAAATTAATAACAAAAAATGTCCAAAAAAGTAGAATTTCAAACGAAAAAAAATGAATTTTTAACTACAGAAGATGAATTTAAAAAAATGGAATAGTTAAATATTCAGTCAAAACATTTGAATTTGTAAAGCTTATGACATTGAAAATTTTAACTTGCAATTAAATTTAAAATTACACATTTAACAAAATAAATCAATTTTAAATAAAAGAAATGAATTTTCAACTGAAGAAGATGAATTTAAAAAAATGGAATTTTTTCAGCTAAAAAATAATAATTTTCAATAAAAAAAAAACATTTCATAAACAAAACAGTACAATTTTTAATGAAATAATTGAATATTTAACTAAAGATGATTTTTTTAAATGGGAAAGTTAAATATTCGGTTAAAAAAATTAATTTTCCAAAAAAAAAAAAAAAAGAATTCGCAACAAAATCGATTACTTTTCAACCATTTTTAAAAAAGAATATTAATATTTTACTCAAAAAAACAAATGTTCAAGTAAAAAATTAAATTTTTTAAATATATATTTTTTCAACAGAATAACTCAATTTTCAATAAAACAAATGGATTTTCAACTAAGGATTAATTTAAAAAAAGGGAATTGTACATTTTTAACGAAAGAAATTAATTTGTAACTACAGATAAATTTAAAAAAATGAAAGAGTTAAATATTAAGCTAAACAAACTGATTGAAAAAATTGGTAAACTTCTAATCATTTTCGAAAAATCACAATAATGTACTACAATAAACAAAACGAATTTTTAATTAAAAAATTAATTTTCAACATTCAAAAACCGATTTTTTTAAGCAAAACAGTTAAATTTTCAACGAAACAAATGAATGTTCAACTAAAGATGAATTTAAAAAACGGAATTTTGATTTTACAGCCAAAAAAAATGTCACCAAAATAGCTCAATCTCATACGAAATAAATGAATTTCGAACTAAAAAAGTTGAATCTAAAATAATGAAAACAGTTAAATATTCAGGGGAAAAATTAATTTTCAACCAAAAATTATATATGTAAGTTACATTCTTAGTTAACAAAATACATTTTCACCAGCAAAAAACAACACTTTTACAGTTTATCTAAGTCAATTGATTCCAAATTATTTTAAAAATGAATTAAATGATCAATTTAACATTTAAAAACTTATACAATTTAATTTTAAACTTGTTTTGCAAAAAAAAAACAATTTTACGTTTAAGGTTTTGATTTTAATAACTTAAAATTTTTTATTTTGATTTTGACAGCTTATTAAATTGAAAATTTAAACTTAAAATTAAATAAAAAATAAAACTTTTTCTACTTAAATTAGAAAAATGTAGTTCCAAGTCTAAAAAATAATTAAATTAAAATCGGATGTATTAAAAAATAATTAATTCAAATTTGAAACAATTTCATTATTCAAAGTGGAAAGCAACACGACGAGATTTGTAAAAAAAAGATTCAAACAATATCATAAACAGTTGCCGAGTCAATTGAGAAACAAAGTAATACACAATTTTCTAAATAGTCGGCTAATAAAAGTGGCAACAATTGTTTACAATTAACATCCGTATTTGAGTGATCTAAAAATAACCCTATTCATAATTATCAGCCACAAAATCAGATAAATGGCTTATCAGATCAAGCAAAAAAATAAAATGATGGCCCTTTGCCATCTATCCTCGATCTCAAGAGAAAAGGAAATTAAAAAAATAAAAGCATTCCAAACTTAAAAATACCGAATCGTTAAGAAAATAAATCTCTTTTTACTCGCGAAAATTCCTCTCCCTTAATTAAAAACTGATTTTCCCCTGATCTTCAATCCCGAAAGTCATTAAAAACTGCAAGATTACATTACGCGTATTTCCTGAGAGGCTAAAAGAAAGCAAAATTTAAGATCGAAAAATTGAAACGCAAGTATCAAAATTACTCTTGAATATTTGTGCCGAATTTCCTGAAATACGAGCACGAGTTTTTGTATATTTGCAAGGTTTCTACTTCTCTGTTCTTAATTTATAGAAAGTCGGGAAAAGAAATCGGGATTCATTAGTAAACAAAGAAAAAATCATAGCAAAAGCAAAACTAGTAACTTTGAAAACCTAACCTCTATAAACAGCAGCGGTGGCTTTTTTTTGCGTCTCATCTTTGAAGTCGTCGTATCCAAATTTCGTTTTTAGTGCCAATTTCAACATTTTTCTCCCAACGAAATTAAAAACGAAAGAATTGCGGTTTACTTTTAATTTACTTTAAAGTATCCATGAGATTTAACACAAGAACCCTGACAGATGGCAAAATTCGGATAGTTACTTCAGAACTAGGAACCGGATGGAAAAAATATAACTAGAAATTTTATAGTGACAAATATCCCTAGAGTTCTGTGACTTTTTCCAGTAAACAAAACTTTTCAGGACTTTTTCTTGTTTTTTTCTTGAAGAAATTACAAGTACTTAGATTTTTATTCAGGCTAAGTTTATCTTTTTCTATTTGTGAATAATTATTTTTACGTTTTTTAAGAGTTGTTATCAAATTCTGCATTATCGATCATTTTGGCGCGATTTTCAAAAATTAAATGTTCTAAACTCAAAATTCACCTTGTACAAATTAATAATACAACTTTATAATTGATTGATAACAGAAAATAAGAGTTAAGTCATTCAGTTTACAAAGAAATATTTTAATAAATAATGTCAAAAATAAATATATAAACGATTTTTCAACAACATTGTTAAATTTTTAAATAAGAAAATAAATTTTCAACCAAAAATGAAAAAGTTAAATTTTTGGATAAGAAATTTTAGTTTTAAACAAAATAGTTCAATTTTAAGTCAAAGAAATCAATCTTCAACTCAAAAAGAAAAATCTTCAAATAAAAAGATGAATTTTCACAGAAAATTAATCTTCTGCCTGAAAGGCAAATTTCAAACAAAATACGTCTTTTTAAACGAATAATTGAAGTATCAACTGTACACGATTTTTAAAAAATATCGTAAAATTTTTAACTCTGAAAATAAATGCTCAGCCCAACATGGAAGAATTAAATTTTGAGATAAAAACGGAATTTTTAACAAAATAGTTCAAATTTGAATAAAAGAAATCAATTTTCAACTAGGAAGAAAATTTTCCAATCAGGAATGGATTAGTTTTAGTTTAAAAAAAAAAGAAAAAACAATCATTTTCAACCATAAAACAATTTACAAAAAAGTACATCAATTTTGAAAAAAATAGTTAAAGTATAAACTATATAAGAATTTTTAATGAATTGTTAAAATTTAACTAAGAAAACCTAAAATGGGAAAATTAAATATTAGGATCAAAACGGAATTTTTAACAAAATAGTTTCAATGTTAATAAACGAAATCAATTGTCAAATAAAAAGAACAATTTTCTATCAGAAATGGATTAGTTTCAGTTTAAAAAAAAGAATGAAAAAATTATTAGATTATTATTTTTAATAGCTATTTTTATAAATTGTTCGTTTTCCAACGCAAGAAATAAATTTTCAATAAAAAAAAGACGGAATATTTCAATATTCAGTTCAAAAAATTAATCTTCAACGAAAAAAACAATGGATTTTCAACCAAATACATGCATTTTTATGTAGGTGAATTTTCAACTAAAAAAGATAAATTTTTTACCAAATGAGAATAGTTTAAATTTCATTTAAAAAAATAATATTTTGAACCAAAAAAGGAGCTTCAACGATATAGTTCATTTGAGCGGCCTTGAACATTTTCCTGTAAAAGAAAACTTTTGGGACTTTTTATTATTTTTAGAAAAATAAGTGAAGGGCATTTAAAATGTCTCTTTTATTATTTGTATCTTTTGTTATTTGAGAATAGTTATTTTTAGGTTTTTATCTTTTTTGGTACAAATTAATAATACAATTTTTTAGTTTATTCACAAAACAAAATAAAAGTGTAAGTCCTTCAGTTTGAAAAGAAAAAATGTAATATTTTAATAACTAATAAAAAGAAATCTTGAATCAAAAATGAAATAGTTCAATTTCCAACAAAATATATGGAAAAAAATGAAAAAAAAATTCAGCCGATTAAAGATAAATTTTCAACAACAAAAAATTAATTTTTTAACAAAATATTTCAAATAAAAATAAAAACAAAGTTTTTCAATCATTTTCACACAGAATAATAATATTCTACTAAAAACAAGAAATTTCATCAAAACAATTAGATGGTTAACCATATAGTGGAATAGTTAACTAAATAAAAAGTTAACCAAAAATGGAATAGCGTAATTTTCAGTAAAAAAATTATTTTGAACCATAAAAAGGAGTTTAAACAAATAGTTATACTTTCAAGCAAAACTAGCGCATTTTCAATCAGAAAGATAGATTTACAAACAAGAATAATAATTTTCTACAAATAAAAAATACATTTTTTAACTAAAAATTTAAGTATTTACTTAATTTTTTATTTGAAAAAATTAAATTTGATCCAGAAAAAAGCAGTATTTCAATTTTTTGCCAAAGAAATTAATTTTGGACCAAAACTTATTAACTTCTGAACAACAAGATAATTGTCAAACAAAAGAGACAAATTTCCAATAAAATACATGAATTTTCAACTCAATGGTTAATTTTTGATTTAAAATAAAACAACGAATGTTCAACAAAATAATTAGATTTTCAACCAGGAACAAGAATCTTCCACTAATAAAATAAATTTTCAACACAATATTTTAACTTTTAAACAGGTAGTTCAATTTTTAGTAACAAAATGTAGAATTTTTAATAAAAAACACGAATTTTCGACACAAAGATGAATTCTCTGCAAAAAAGTGTAGGTGATATTTAAAAAAAAGCAATTTAATTTCAAAAGAATTAATTTTGAAACAAAAAAGACGATTTCTTAACAAATAAATATTTTTCAATCATGAAAAAAAATTCACCTAAATTGCAGAACGTTCAAGCGAAAAGATGAATTTTCTGTAGAAAAATTGAATTGTCAGCAAAAAATTAATTTTCAACAAAATTTTGAAATTTTGAACAAAAGAGGTAAACTTTCTTTCAAACAAAAAAAAACCTCTAACAAAGCAGTTGAGCTTTAACCGACGCATTCGAATTTTCAATTAAAAAGATCAATTTTCAAAAAGATATTTCCACTGTCAACCAAAGAGATGAATTTTGAATTAAAAATATAAATCTTTAACAAAAAAGTGATTTCATAACAAAGTGCAGGTTCAAACAAAACTTTCAGACAAAATAATAGTTGAATCCTCGAAAAAAGAAGATTAATTTTCAACGAAGCAGTCGCTCGTAAGTTTGAGCGCGCCTAAGGCGCGCGACTGTCAGTTCTGGCGCTTCGCGCTCGATAATATATTTATATCGTGCTTCGCGCTCAATAGTGTATTTACCCCACACTTCTACCCAGGCCTTTTGAAATTAAAGGTCAAAGTATCGACAACTGTAATTTGTTAGTTGTGAATTCTCTTTAGTTAAAGCTCCTTCGGTTTTAACGGACACATTCTCATCACGTATCTCGTGCTTCGCATTCGATTTTCCCCGAAATGCGAACTTTTGTTCATTATGCCTCACTCTATCATATCAAATGTATATTTATATTTATTATTGTAACTCGGTCTGGGGCTGCGTATTTAGAGATTGAAAAATAAAGTAAAAATTTAATTTTTATGATTTATTTCGCATTAAATTTTTATTCTTAGCTACGTTGAAAAATGTATCATTTCAATAAATTTATATCATTAAGATTCATTATATCCATTGATATTGAAACATGCATATTTGTATGGCCTTGTTGTTTTAATAATTAAATAAAGTGCGCATCCTATACCAAAATTGCTATTAAACATTTTATTGCAACTTGTGTAATTTTTCCATAAATTTAGTTTGTTTAGCTTTAATGTAATTTTTCACTATTCAAACTAAAAATACAATCCTAGCGTAAGCTAGTTCTAAGAAAATTTCCTTTTTCAGAAAACATTACTTTTTTACTTTTAGTACATTTTTATAACAATAGCTGATAAAAAATTCTCAGATCTTTTTTATTTCAGCAACTTTTATTTATCATTTTTTTTCTTACCTTGCGTCGTTTTTCAATCCATTTTTTTTATTTGTGATGACATTTTTCACTATTAAAACAAAAACTACGTATTCTATTGAAAAATGATGAATTAATATCTCTTTTTGGCGAAACAAATTTGGTCTAATTTTTTTTTCTAGCTGTTGTCGTTTGTCCAGCAACTCTATTATTTATGCTTAATAAATAGTTTAAGATGTTAATTTTGTTTGTCTACTTGGTCCTAATCAATATTATTATAATATAGATTTATTTTTTAATATAGTGAAAAAAACGCTCTATAGCTCCGCTGGGATATGAGCCCAGGTCCTTCAGATTGCCGGTCTGATGCTTAATGTTATTTTTTACGAATAAAACAAAAACTACGCGTCGTATCAAAAAGTAATCTATATACTTTTTTCATATCGTGCATTATTTATCTTAAAGTTTTCATTTTCGTTTGTTTTTAAATTTTGCAAGTGCTAGAACTTTAGTAATTTTTGTAGCCCAAAAAAGTCATTAAAAGAAAATGTTTTTTTTTTAAGTATTAAAAATAACCGTAGAGAATTTTAAAATTTCGAAGAAAGTGACCTCAACAATTTTGAAAATGCTCTCACTTTTTGAATTTTTATCCAAAACGGCTAACCAACCAACAGAATTTCATCCTAAGAAGATTCCAGTTGACTTCCCTAGCGGCAGCGGAACGGATACGCACATTAGACTGGTGATATTTAGAGCTGGCGCAGGCCCCATGAAGTTTAACTCGTATTTCCTATAAGAAAAATGGTTTCTAAGTACATAAATACTAGTTTAAACAAATTATTATTGTTTCTAGCTATATCTTCATATTTATTAATATTATCTAGTTACGGTTTCTTGTGCAATTTTTAAATTTTTAGGCACTTTTCACCTAATAAAGTGATGAATAATGCAAGTTAACAAATATAGTTGTTTGAACAATTTTTAATTGTTTAGAACTATCTTCTCTTAGAGTAATGCTAGAAAGTTACCTTTTTTCTAAAATTTTTAGTTTTGCTTTGACCTTTTATTTATAAATAAATAATAAATGAACATCAATAAAAATGATTTTTTAAATAATATGGGGTTTTTAAGTGAATTATATTTGCTTTTCTCCGAATGGTTAAAAAAAATTAAGTTAGACAAAAAAGCTATTTTACACAAGAGACAAAAACAAAGTATGGAATAATTAGAAGGAAGTGGGAGGAATAGGCCTTTGAATATCTTGTAAAAATTTTCTTAAAAATTTAAACAGATACTGCGTTACCCCTTGTAGTCATTTATTATTTTTTTATCACTAAAAACGCCAAGCGAAGTTAAATATTTCAGAAAAAACCGCAACTTTTAGCACTTACCTAAGAGAATATAGTTATAAACAATAATAAATTGTTTAAACAAGTATTAAGTCAAAAGTATGTAAAAAGTGAAAAATTTCAGAAGAAGCCGCAACTATATCTTGCATTAATAAAGTTCAAGACAGTTATAAAGAATGATAATTTGTTGAAATAAATTATTTGGTCTAAATTGTATTAATTATTAACTACGTTCGAGTGAAAAGTAGACAAAAAATTATAATTAATTGTTTAAACAATTCATTTTTTAACTTCAATCCATTATTTACCTCACTCTAATTGAAAATTTGAAAAAAAAATTGAAAAATTTGTGAAACCGCGACTTTCTAATTCTATCCTAAGAGAAAATTGCTATAAATATTCATAAATTATTAAAAAAATTTATTTAAACTTCTAATTGCCAGTATAAAGTAGTTTTTATGTGTTAAAAATAATATGCATTTTTAAGAAAACACAAAAAATTAAAACTGGCATCAAAAACTCGTTAAATCCATTTTTTTAATTATGGGTTTTTTTGTGACCCTGTAAAACAGACTTATGGGGTAATATTTAAAAAGTATTATTTTATTCATATTCTATGAATAATTGTGAAGAGAAATGTTAAGTTTCAACTCAATTCAGCTAATATTGATGATTCTGAATAAAATTTTCAAAAACGTCTTTTTTCATATGGGAAATACGTGTTAAGCTTCATGGGGCTAAAAATATTATTTAAAAAAATGGACTTATTTTGTTGTGGATTTGAACACAAAATTACGTGCATGAATGATGGACCCCCCCCCCCCTCGAGCTTTTACGTAATTTAAGTACGATCCCCTAACGGCTATTACACTCCCCTATTCTGGAAATTAAATAAATAATAATAATAATAAAAATATATATTGTATAAAATTTTTGTAAAGAATTCCTCGAGCTTCGAGTCGTTTCTTATCAATGTAACGATCCTTCAATTATGAAAGTTCTAGACTTCTAGTGTTGTCGAGAGTCAATTGAGACACAATGTATGCAATTCAAACAAATCTACTGACGTTAGCAGGTTTAGGGCTGATTAATCTGCCCCCGGATCAGATTTTATAGATACAGGTCTGCTTGGTAATAATCGAGAGAGAAAAAAACTGCTCGAGGATTTAAAAAAAAAGTGCAAATGTCATTTAATATTAGAACATTGTGCGCTCTACGCGCGCACTAGTTGCGCTTTTTTAGCCAAAAACTCGGTAACAGGAAACAGAAGTTTTCTTATTGTAACGAGAAAATTCCAGTAATTTCAAGATGAATGACACTACATTTTTCTATTTAATTACAATTCTATAAAATTGGCAGATTATTATTTTCATTGGCAAAATATAACTCTCCGCGTGTATAATAAATTGACACCGTACTGTTAATATTTTTGAACATTTAAAAAATATTAAAAATAAATTTCTAAAGCATTTTCGGATGGACTATATTTATCAAGGTAGAATTAAATTCAAATATTTGAATTTGATTCGATTTTTCTATAAGATTTAGTTTGCCATATTTTAAGGCCATATTTTTAACATAAATTTATTGCATTCTTTGCTTTTAAATAAAAATTTTATTTTTAAAGTTCAAAATTAACAAAAATTTGACATTTGTGTTCATGATGTAAAATGCAGTCATATGTAGTATGATGCAATTTGTAATATGATAAAGTATGTAATATGATATATAATGACAAATTTCACTTCAAAAATTGAAACAATAGATGTTTTTCCATATTTTTCAACATGAATACCTCGTAGAAAGAAAAACAGAAAAATCTGGAATTAACTGGGTATTTAAATCAGTTATTGCTTGAATCATCTTGTGAATTTGACTTTGGTCCCAGAATATTTCTGCCAATATAATTATTTTCTAAATGTTCGCTAATCGTGAATTGCGATTGGAAAACCTTTTTTGGTTAAAGGTTTAACTACTTAGTTGAAAGTGGAACTACTTTCTTAAAATTTCTTTTGCTGTTGTTGATAGTTCATAATTTAAGCTAAAAACCCCTTTTTTATTCAAAAATTAACAGTTTTGTCAATACTTTTTAAAAGTAGTTTTTTAATTGATAATTGAACTATGTCATTTTTGCTTGAACATTAATCTTCTTTAGTTGAAAAACCAACTATTTATTTTAACATGTTTGTATTTTGTTATAACTTTGACTTTTGTGGTACAATATTACAATTCTTGGTGACTAATTTACCTGTTTGGTCAAAAATTCAAGTCTTAGGTTGAAAATTTCTTAAAAAATAAAAACATTTTTTTTACAACTGATCTATTTTGTTAAAAATTAATCTTTTTGGTTTGAAGTTAATTTTTTTTTTTGTTAAAAATAAGTTTTAAACTGAAAATTAATTTTTTAAACTAAAAATGTAACTATTCCACTTATTGTCGAAGTTTAAAAATTGATTAGTTTGGTTGAAAATTGAACTATTTCGTTGAAAATTTATTTTAATTGATTAAAAACTTATTTATCTGAGTTAAAATTAAACTATTCTATATGTGTTCATTCTTATGATTTATGATTGAGCAAGTATTCGAATTGTCCGAAATTTGACACCACAATCTTTCAACGGATCTCCACGTTTTGAGACCCCTTGAAGCCGAAAATCAAGTTTTTGTGACGACGTCTGTCTATCTGTCCGTCCGTCCGTAAACACGATACCTCGATTTAAAAATTTTATTAACGAGTATTTGTAGCACTTGATAATTCAAACAATTTTTCCTACTGCCCTTCTTCGATAAAAAGAAAATTATGAGAGTTATAGCATTAATAAAATTTTAAATATCAATCAAAAATCAAAATGTTAAGCCAATCAATCAATCAATCAAGAGAAGAAAGCCGTAGATTTTTAAAAGCCCTATAATATTCTTATAACAATATTTTGGATTTTCTTGAAAATTTCCAATTTTGATTGCACAAAAAATAATCAAAAATAAAAACTTCCAGTTTGTGGCCAACCTGTGCAAAGATACGAAAAAAATTAACAAACAAAAACTGTGATCCCAAAAAAGATATAAAAATTGTTTAATAATATCATCACGATACGTAGTTTTTTTGTACACGTGAAAAATAGAATTGAAAATAAAAAAATTAAGCTTTTGGAAAAACGACATAAGAGACGAAAAGAAATTAATAGGCAAAAATTGTGCACCTAAAACACATCTTCAAATTTGTTATAAATCACTTTTTGATATGACACATAGTTTTTATTTTAATAATAAAAATTACAATAAAAATAAAGATTAAAGATTTGTGGAAAAACGACAAAAAGTACGAGAAAAAATTGATATGCAAAAGTTGCTTATCCAAAAAAGAGATACACATTTGTTATAATTTATTACATTCCCATTTTTTATGATTGAGATAGTATTAGAATTGTCCGAAATTTGACATCACTATATTGAAATTTCGAACCATACGGCGCAAAATACGAAAAAAAAGTCCTTAAGGCCATATGACGTGTGGGTCACGTGACCAGATTCCTACCTTACCGACATTTTTTTATTTCCTAACTTATTTTCAACGAAGCGATACTGCGAGTTGAAAATTTGGAATAATAAATAAGAAGCACCAATAAACGGTGGGTCTGGTCCTAAGTTTTTATAAAGTAAGGTTTTATTCATCGAAAGTGCTATAAAGAAAATCGAAAATTTGAGCTAATAAACGGTTTTAAATTTATTTCTCAAAATGAATATGAGAAAATCGAAAATTCCAATATCACGCAAAAAGGTGCGAGGTACGTAAAAAAATCTAAAAGGATATTTTTAGTGTCCATCAAAATAAAATTTACGAAATTTAAATTAGACCAAAATCCAAATTAAAAATCCCATTTAACGTCCAATAATCAAATTGATGCAAAATCCTGTTATACAAACCAAGAATCCAACGACCAAATTTGGACCACAACGAATAAACGAAAACCAAAAAAACCCTATTGTAATGAGAAAAAATCCCAAAAAAACAACAACAAAAAACCACAAAAAAATAAAATAAAATTTTCGGAAAAAAATACAAAAAAGAGGAAAGAAAAGTGAGAAGGCAGCGAACCACATCCCCTTCCTTCTCTTTTTCTTTCTTTCGTCTTTTTTATTTTTATGACCATAAAATTACAATAAAATAAAAATAAAAAACATAAATAAATAAATTTGCATTACCAACGTTTCGGTCCTCGTACAGTACCCTTATCAAGGCAAGAAAATTTTAAGTGGTAGAAACTGACAGCACCCACGAACAGGTGCTCTCTCTTTGATACCTGACAATCGAATGAGGGTCAGTAGGCCAATCTGTTGTAAGCACAATATAAATATCTATCACAATTACATCAGAAATAGAGAAAGTAAAAGAAAAATATAATTAATTACATATAACGTAGCTGTTTCATGAATTCTATTCTTCTTTTACTTTCTATATTTCTGATGTAATTGTGATAGATATTTATATTGTGCTTACAACAGATTGGCCTACTGACCCTCATTCGATTGTCAGGTATCAAAGAGAGAGCACCTGTTCGTGGGTGCTGTCAGTTTCTACCACTTAAAATTTTCTTGCCTTGATAAGGGTACTGTACGAGTACCGAAACGTTGGTAATGCAAATTTATTTATTTATGTTTTTTATTTTATTGTAATTTTATGGTCATAAAAATAAAAAAGACGAAAGAAAGAAAAAGAGAAGGAAGGGGATGTGGTTGGCTGCCTTCTTATTTTTCTTTCCTCTTTTTTATATTTTTTTCCGAAAATTTTATTTTATTTTTTTGTTGTTTTTTTAAAATATTTTTTCTGATTACAATAGGGTTTTTTTGGTTTTCGTTTATTCGTTGTGGTCCAAATTTGGTCGTTGTATTCTTGTTTTGTATAACAGGATTTTTTATCCATCAAAAATAATATGAAAACAAAAATTTTATTTTTAGCATAACAACGCGAGATAGAGAAGAATATCTGAAGAAAGGATTGTAGTTTTTTATCGTAAGGTAATTTAGGAGATAAATATATAGTTAAATTTTGATGTCTGTTTTTTTTTCTTTTTAAATACAATTTTTCTGTTTGAACTTTTATAGTTTTAGACCTTATTAGGATATACAAACTTTCTTTTCATATTATGGAGAGTTTTACTTGACATGTTCAAAATTCGTCTAAAAATTGAAAGAAAGTGCAAAATTAAAAAAATCAAAGAGATTTGTTTGAAAAAATATAGAAAGTCGATTATCAAAAAAAGCACGGATTCATATGTTTTTTTATTTTATATTACAATTTTTTATTTTCCTTTTATAATGAAATCATCTTGTGACTTCTATGCTGACTAAACAATTTTTGCAGCCAGGAGTTTTTTTTTGTATTAAAAAAATAGAAATTTCAAATTTTTTCTCAGAAACAGCGAAAGATACGGAAACACGTTAGGATAAAAGTTTTCATACCTAGAAAAGTTCAAAAACAAGTATTTTTTCCTCTTGCAGTAATTTGCGAAAAAAATGAGAAAATTATATTTTAAAGGAAAAATTCTCCCGGCTTCAAAAACAGTTTAACTGAAACAAAACGGATATTGGAATAACAAAAATTTTTAATTAAAAAGACATACAGTTTAGAAAAAAATACACAGAATCAACAGGAAGAATATTTACAGTTAATTTGACTACTTATGTAAGATAATTACTTTGATAAATGCCGGTATTTTGAATTTAGTTTTTTAAGATATAGATATACAGGGAACATCCTATGTATTACATCGTGTAGCATTAGATATTTCATGTTAAGTGGCGGAAATCCAATATGTCTGCAGGCCGAAGGCCAGACAATAGTACTAATTGCATGAGAAAAACATTTTTTCAATAACTTGGAAAAAAAGATTTTACACTGCAAGTTTATTTAGACGTTATTTTTTTATTATACAAAATCTATTAAATAAATTAAGAAAATATACCATTTTTTTGGAACGATTTAATTAAACATCTGAACAGCTTTTGAAAAATTAAACATAATATCAAAATACATTTATAGTGAAAACCTATTTTCATCCAAGTTATTAAAAAAATAAACTATCCGAGATTCTAACCTCAGATTATATTTCGCGGTAAATGCATTTAGTTGTGAAAATTTATTTAATTAAATTTATTAAATTTGGTCAAATAAAATTATATCAAAATTATGTAATTTGTTACGCAGGAAGGTTTATCAGTTAGAAATTGTGTCTCCTATAATCTCTTTTTAACATAAATTTATAATTAAAAACGTCACGTAATTGGCTTAAAAAGCGCCCACTCCCAAGTGATTTTCCGCGATATTTTCGCTGACCCCTCACCACCTTTTCCGAGTCACGTGATTTATGGACGTCCCCAAAATGGTGAAGGGGGTGGCAATAGAAGCGAAGAGCAGAACGAAAGCGTTCACGAAGCTAATGTTGAATTTGATAAAGTATTTTCGAAGAATACTTCGAAAACTCTTCACGAAACTAAAAAGACCTAACCAGTTGCGAGAAAATCTAAAATTCTGCTGTGTCACTGTAGGTTAAACGGGTAGTATGCTTTTCGCTCCCGAGTTTCACAGGTAGGCACCCGCTGAGGGGAGCGAACGTATTGGAAATAGATTTGTATGCTTTTTTCCGCACCACCCTGGCCGGAACAAGTGCGTACCAACTGACGTATGTCAGACTTCGAGTCTTTGTAATCCCTGATTAGGCCCAACTCCTGTATTTTTCTTATCCAGGACTGACTTAAATGAAAACGACAACCAAGTATAGTGACGTTCCGCCTTGCGGATCGCATCGCGTTAGGTATCGCTAATTCAAAATCTACAACGAAATTTTTTGGTTCTAAAACTAAACCCCTGTCAGTGCACATTTTGCAGAGAGCAGCAAAACATTGTTGATACGTGGGCGTTTTTTTATTTTTCAACAAAGAGGAAACAAGTGGAATATAATGTCCATTAAAAAAGCTGTGCAGTGTGAACAGTTGAGTGAAAAATTTAATAAAATAATCAAATGTACCATCAATGTACAAATACCTTAAAATAGTCAATAATTCTACATTTTTCTCAGATGTAAAAATTACAACATTTTCAGTCTCAGGGTTTTAAATAATACTAATGAGAAATAGATTAATGCATTACAGTGTATCTCTGAAGAAAAGGGCGGCGGATAAAAGGGCGGGGGAGAGAAGGGCTGGACATTGGTGGATTTACTGTCGTAGTCTGTGCAGTGGAAGGGGACGTTCGCTCCCTTCAGCCGGTGGCTGCCTGTAAAGGTTGGGAGCGAAAAGTCAATCTCCCGGTTAAACGATGTTGTCTCCGAATGTAGATGTGTTAACCAGATGGTATTCGACCTCTGATATGAAGCCGTTAGTTTTATTATGCCAAATGAATCCTTGTTTGAAAAAAGTATCCATTATGGAGCCTGAATAACAACTTCTAAATGAGGTTAAAAAATATTCGCGTTACTTGAAAAGATTTTGACAACCAGGCCGTCCATAAGCCTACATAAATTTGCTTGTTACAAAGTTTGGTGGCTTTGGTTATCTAGTACCAGTACACGTCCGCTGATGGCGCCACATTTTCCCTCAACACAGGCAAGTCTGTTTTGTCAATGATTAAACGCACACAAGCGCTTGATGAATGTCGGCGTCTCATCATCCATGGCCAAATTTTGTCTGCGTAGAGGTAAAATGTGGTGCCACCAGCGGATATGTACAGGTACTAAGTACCGAAAACCACCAAAACTTGTAACAAGTAAATGCATGGAGGTTTAGAGGGCCTGCTCACAAATAGATCTGAAACTCTGGACAACCCAGTGGGCACAAAGTTTGGCGACGTCTTTACGACACCGTAAAGATGTCGTAACGATGTCGTAAAGACGTCGCCACATTTTGTGCCCACTGGGAATCTTCTGAAACACTACAAGAAAACTAAGTGAGACCAAATCGAAATATTTTCAACGAAGAAATAGCAAAGGAGGCAAAAATAAAGCTGACCCGGTGTATTTTGGCGGTTCAAAGAAAAAGTTTAAAGGGGATTGAAAATCGCCACAAGTTAATAGAACGGTGGATTATTACTAAGTAGCGAGAAACAAACTAGTGGTGCATTTCCGAACACGTGATTTGTTGGCGATTTAATCAACTTCTGTCTCATCCGAAAGCTCCTTTTCAGGAGCTGGGTTAATGTTTTTGAATATATTACAGTAACAAACGGTACTACACAAAAGCGCCAATATAATAACAGTTTCTTGGGTTGCCTACTGTCCTTGAGACTAAATCAGTCTGTGGAAACGTAAACAGTCTGTAGAAACTGGTGGCGACGCATTGTTGACACTTGCCTGCTTGCTGAGAAACTGCATGGACCATCAGTTCTAGGAAGACTGAACCAGTGGATCTATTATTGGCTTTCTTGTGTATATACATTGCGCTTTACTTTCTTTCCATATTCCATACGGTTAAGTCCCTCGACGCGTTCTACGCTGTCATGTCAGAGAACCTCGGATTTGGCTATCATGCCAGCAATACCTCTGGAGTTAGCCCTATGGGGGGAGGGGGGGGGGGTCAATGAGCAGCAATTCTATCAGTTAGGGTACCAGCCACTGATACGGGTTAACCCCGAAAAAGCTACTAGCCGTGAAAGAAAACATTGTTATGTTAGAATTTTTTTAAAGGGTGAATCCTGCTCGTTTAGAAGGAATCCAGTCAATACACTTAAGTGTGTCTGTCACGTATGTTTTCGCCATTAAGAAAAAAGGTGCTCTGAGGAGGCGCATCCCCTGGCGAACCGTATTAACGGAAAGGATACGCTGAAGCGTACCCTTATAGTATCCACATAGTATCCCTTCCGTATCATGCAAAAAAAACTAACAAAACAGGAAAATAGGCATTTAACTTGTTGCAATTCTGTGTTTTTGCAGCGTTAAAAATTGTTTAAAATTTCATAATTTCTGCCAAAGGCGACTTCGAACGCATACATAGTCGCTTAAGTAGTATGCTGCTACTGAAAGAAGATGCGCTTGAAGTCGCCTTCAGCCTATCTTGATAACAGGTATATTTTATTTTTTTTTACTTTTTAGTTTTTATTGCATGATACGGAAGGGATGCTATGTGGATATTATAAGGGTACGCTGTAGCGTATCCTTTCCGTTCATTCTGACCGCCAGGGTCAGCACGCTGCAGATCCTGAACCACAAATTGTTGGTCAGATCGAGTTCCATATTGATAGGGCAACGTGCAGTCAAATCGAGTGAGTTTTTGGTTGTACCACATACTCAGAAAAAAGTTTGGTTGGTTCAAAAAAATTTTGGTTGGATCAAACAAATAAATACATTGCGATATAGTCAATCAAATGTTTGGTTGATGCAACCAAATTTTTTTAGAGTAAAGTTTGGTTGATTATAATAAATAGTTTCCTTGATCCAACCAAATATTTGGTTTAATCCAATCAAATATTTTATTTGGATCAACAATCGTCGTTTCAACGGTCGTAAAAGATCTTTTCTCATTAACTAAAGCTTTTGGTAAGCATCACCTGCAGAATCAGAAAACCAGATTCAAAAACAGATTACCTGCACAGGTTAACTAATCTGTACCCTATAGACCAAAACTTGTACTAGCATTCAAAATGTTCTGCATATTCTTGTAGACCCCAGTCTTGCTATACATTTGACACTGTGAGTGTCCACTTGTTCGTAGCACAAATTTTGTAATGAACTCACGATTCCGACGCATGATCTTTCCGACACAATTCTTGTCGCGCAAACTGGCTTTCGGTATGTTTAGTGTAGTGAATAGAAGAATCTGGTTAAATAAACCAAATTATCACGTTTCTTTAACCAAATCATTTTCTAATAAATTATATATTACGCTTAACTCATTTATTTGGTTGAATCAAATGTTTTGTTGAATCAAATTAATCTTTCCTCTGAGTGTAGGACGAAAAAGTATATTTGATAGACTAAGGTTCAGGTTTAAAGAGATTTTTGGTTTTGTATCCTATAGGGTCGCGCTTTTATGACAAACATTATAAGCATCGGCGGACAAAGCTTCTCCACATAACATCTAATAGCTTCACAGCGCAACAGGTGACAGGAATAATACACTTGTTACCGAATCAATCTAGACAACTACCTCAGCTAGCAGTAAACTTCGATTACTTGGAAGATGTTTCTGATAGTGTTGTGGAGCACTGGACTAGCTTACAGGAAGAAATCTTTTTGCATCTATCAAATGACCTCCCATCATTAAAGAAGACTGAACAGCGCTATCCTAAGTGTTTGTCGAAGGCATAGAATCGTTGATAACAATATGGTATGGTACTTACATCTATCTTCATAAAAGTTCGAATAATACATTTCAAAGAGCAGTGGAGTAACTACGATATCGGGGCCCCAGATATTTTTTCTGTAGCGGACCCTTTATTCGAAAAATATGACAATATAGGCTATACCGAACCAAACTTTTAGGGGCCCCTGATGTTACGGGGCCCCAGATAACCTACCTGGCCAGCCTGGTAGTAGTTACGCGACTGTCAAAGAGTCTCCTATAGCAGGGGCCTTCAGCGATTAGAAATTTTGTCCCAAATACTCAGTTGCAAGATGTCTCGATTCCCCCACTACAAAGCCTCACTTAGCACGGAAAAATTCCGTCTCAGTCTTACAGCTAAGTAGAGGTTCATGGCGGTGGAAACGAGACATGTGGCAAATGATTATTTGCGGCTGAATTTCCCCTTAGTCCAGACCCCAGTAAACATTGTTACAGAACAGATCTGTAACTGTTCTAGAACATAAAAGAACCTTTTCTAGAACAGGTTAGTAACAGGTTACGAATATGCGAGTAACTATGTCATCCCCCATAAGCTAGAACAATTCTGTAACTGTTCTAGAACGCTGTGCCATATGATCTCTAACATTTCTAGAACAATTCTAGAACTCGGATAACAGTGTTATGTACAAATTCTGTAACACATCTAGAACGCTGTTACAACTGATCTGTAACATTTCTAGAACTCAATTACAAATTTTTTATAACAAATCTGTAATAGATCTAGAACGCTGCGAGAAAGGATCTATAATATTTCTAGAACAATTCTGGAAATTTGGTACGCTGCGTTGTAAAATATATACGACAATTCTATAACAGTTCTAGAACTGTTATGTATCAAATATGGAACAGTGTTATGTACCCCTCATAGCAATAGGATATTCGATTTGACCCCATTTATGACCCAGGTTATTCCAGGGATAACCCGCCGGAATATCCTGCTAGGCGGAAATTTTGATATTCCCATTGATATCTTTTAATCCGGGACAGCGCGTACGCAGTCCCGAATAACAAAAGTTATACGTCCGAGATATTCACATTAAGGTGTTCGCACAAGAAAATACGTATGTAGTATGCTGTTGCGCTGCTGCGGTGCGTGCTGGCTACCTACCGTTCACCTCTCAGACCGCCGCTCGAGAAGCAGAAGTTTTCGACGTTGCCAATTTGGTTTATTATAGTATTTAATCATATATCTATTTATATAAATTACGTTATCCGTAAACACACCAATATTGGCAACATCGAAAACTTTTGCTTCTCGAGTGCCGAGTCATTAGAAGAACGGTACATAGCCAGCTCCCATCGCAGTAGTGCAACAGATCGCACGCGATTGGTTGGCGCTCTGTGTGTGTGTGCACGGACAGCTCGTGCGTGAGCCGTTTCCAGCATACTGCATATGTAATTTCTTGTACGAACAACTTTAGGGATATTCGCAAGGTCATCTCGACCGTAGTGCAATGGCAGAGCCTCGCCCTGGAAAAACTGCCTTGTTGATCTCGGTGGCCTCTACGCCAGCTAAGTATGCTTCTCGCCGTCTCTGCTCCTCTGTTAAGCCTGGTCTACAATCGTCGCAGACAACCGGTCAGGCTTTGGTCAACTACATGGGAAATAAATGGCGAAATTCAGCGCCATCTGCGATGGTCAGGAGAGCTACAGAAGCAAGCATGCATTGGTCGCTTTATATGTGCATGCTTCTTTCTTAGATGCGTTGACTAGTTAGATAATTTAAGGAAAAAGGATGAATAAAGACAAAACTAAGGAAACAAGAAACGCAAAGTAAGAAATTAGAGATAACTAGCCTTCAGTTTCTCATTTACTTAATTTTGCTTTTATTTTTGTATTTTAAGTGATTGAAGTGACAGCGGCACATGAAAAACCGTAATGAGGTTATGGTCTCATACGGTAACTTCTGTAGCACTTCATTGCCCGTGTTCTCCACCCACTGCAAACCTACAGAACTTCGCGTTGGAAACTTGTGCCCTATTACTTTCTTATCGTGCACTTTTTTAGAACAACAGCCACTCACTGCACAACTTTTGCGATCCATTATGTTATTCTTAGAGTGTCACATATTCATTATTTTGCAGTGACAGCACCAGACAACACGTGACAGTAACAAATAACAACAAACAATTTTCTGCGCACGCGCTTTTTACACAAAATCGCACCATCTGCGATGGGCAGGATAACTAATTTGAGTCCCCTCGCTGCGTCTCAACATCCCGCGCGCAAGTTCTAAATTTCGCCATTTTCCCTTATTGAGTTGACCGACCCTTCAGCTGGTGGCGGCACTGCAAGCAAGCGGCGCGCCGCAAGTCACCGAGAGCGAAAAGTTGGTTCAACTCAACTTTTCGCGCCGCAACCGTCTCGCGTGATTTCGCGTCGAATGTCAGAGGACCAATCAGAGCGTTACATCACATAACCTTATACAACCACACGTTTGTGGAATCGTCGACACTGAGTTCGAGTGATTTTGTTTTGCATTTGTCTGGATTTTTTTGTTGGTTTGGTGTATTATGTGAGAAATATTTAAAAGACGGCTATTTCTTGCGTTACGATGCCGTATCGCATCTCTGAGTCTTGCGGCGCCGCAAACGAGCTATTCGCAGCGGTTATAGACCAGGCTTTAAACAGTTAACCCTCCATTTCATTTTTGAGAAAGGCAAATCGCTGCGCTCCCTGCAGCATGATGGCCGAGCCACGGCCCAAGGCGGCAAGATTGAAATCTTCAAATAATAAATAAAATTTTTTTGTGTCAAATCTTTTGCCCATGAATCATGATTTATCATTTATACCATCATGAGTGTTACACGAATGAATATATGAACTTACTTCTTAAAGTTAGGATAAAATTATTATTATTATTATTTGATTAAGTTTCCATGAAGGTTTGTATTAAGTCAGTGTTTTTCGTCAGAAGTTGCTATTTTTACTCTTCTTTTTTAAATTATATTTTAAAGAAGATTCACAACTCTTTCACAACTTTAGTTTATTTGAGTCATTTACACTGGAAATAATTATTTTTAATCAAAAATCATTAGACTTAAAATAAGATTAAAAATTGTTGTGCAATTCCAGGTTAAAGTAACGGTTTTCACTGAAAATTTTGATAAAGATTTCAAAGAAGATTAACATTTTGAGGACATTTTAAGTTTATATTAACATAAATTGTCATTCATGTTATTAATTGATGAAATCGATGGTAAAATATAGAAAAATATTGGAGGCAAAATGACAAAATTGTTTTTCATCAACACTTTATTATTTCTCGGTACTTAAAAATTTGTTTTTTTTTAATTTTTCTTTATTACTTTTTTTCAGCATAAACTTTAGCCAAATTATTTTGAATTTGTAGAAATAATTCAAAAATATCGAAAAATGCCCCAGAATTTCATTCGGATTCTTGTGGAAAACAAAACATTCTGTCATTTTAAAGACTGAAAACGCTACATCATACGTTCAAATTATGACTTAAAGCATTGTGATAGCGAGATAACTTTTCACACTTTATTTATACGTGTTAAAAAAAAAGTTAATAGTCAATCAGTCGAAAATGTGGATATGATGATTGGACTAGATAGATCTAGAAAATCGGGAATTCGAAAGAAAGTAAGGGTATTTTTCGATATTTTACATCTTTGTCTTGAACTTCAAAATAACTTGCTCTTACCGCGAGGCATCGTTTGAACAAATCACACGTGTCGTCTGAAATCACGTAGCTCGCGATACTGATCGGAAATTAATTTCCTCGGTGGACACACGGGGACATAGGCCCACAAAGACAATGCGCCGATCGATCCCGAATGATCTGCAGAACCCAGATCTCTCGGCGTCTTAACGACAATTGCCGCACTAACTGCCTCTGTCTGCTCACGCGCGCTCTCTAAACCTCTTTCTCGACATTTCTACAGCGTGACAACTGAATACAACATAAGTCTTGCTCTAAATAATAATGTTTAAAATTAAGAATATTACACTCGACCATCCTAATCGTAATATATAATTAAAAATTTGTCATAAGGACAACCGCAGGATTTCGCCGGGAGCGGGTGCTAATCTGAAAAATTGCACCCGCTTCCAGCGAAATCGCGGTA
>NC_046657.1:82745254-82754067 GCF_010883055.1 Belonocnema kinseyi
TGTATTATATATATGTATATATATATATATATATATATATATATGTATATGTATGGATGTATGTATATATATAACGTAATTTTTACAAAACAAAATCATTGAACCTTTGAGGTAAACGTCGCTCTCGTTTTGGTTGCATTCTTTCTCTAGTTACAACCTTTCTATAGTTGGTTCCTGATACGTCACTATCATTGTCCAATTCTTTCGACGCAGGATCATCTTTGCTAACATTTTCCATCATCCGACCTTCACTTAAATCTATACTTTCTCTAACTTCGGGGATTAATTCATCATCGAGATCTGAATCTTGACCTGAATCATAGTCTAATTCGTTAGGATCTTCATCCTTCCAACCTCTCCAAATTTTCAATTGGCTCACGTGCGCTGTTGTTTTCGTTCGTACCGAATCTTTATTATTAAGTCTGTATTTGATAGGTATCCGAGGGTAAAATACCTATCACTACCAATGGACCCTTGAATCGCACTTATAATTTCGTAGAGTCTCCTGTAGAAGATTTGTTTCGGCTGACGTATACAATATCTCCGACATTATAATGTACATTTTTAAATCTCGACTTTTCATGCATTCATACATTAGCTTCGCTTTTTCCTGTTCCTGGAATATTCGATCTGATACTTCTACTCTAATTTCGACGGGAGACTTATATGATTGCGCATTTAATGTAAGAGTTCTTGTTAAACCATCTTCAAAGCGTGGCATGTACCCATACATCATTTCAAACGCTGTTCTAGCGGCAGTTTTGTTTATAAGTGAATTCAAATCGCGTTCGAGTTTAAGCATGTCTACGTCCCATTTTCTGCCCTCAAAGTCAGACAAATTTGCCTGCATCGCGGGTAAAATTGTTGCATTTAGCCGCTCGACCTGCCCGTTTGCTTGTGGATGACGAGAAGAATTTAATGTATGTGATATGCCATGATTTTGACAGAACTCTTTGAACTGTTCCGAAGTGAACGAAGTTCCTCTATCTGTAATAAGCTTCGTAGGCGCTCCGAACCAATTTACAAGCTCTTCAAGCTCTTAAATCGTTGTTTTTTATGTGACATCTTTTACCCCATACAATTGCGTGAACTTAGTTAAGTTGCAAACCACCGCTAAAATATATTTATTTCCTCGATTCGATGTTAAAAATGGCCCTAAATGTTCGATGTGAGTAGTTTCCCAAGGTCGCCTTCCTGCAAGAATAACATGGAGTTCTCCTGCCTATCTACCTACTTTATTCTTTGAAAGGATACACTCGACACATAGACTTATGTGCTTTCTGACATAACGTCGCTTGCCCGGAAAATAATAATATTCTTTGAGTCGAGCGAAATACATATCGACTACATACAGCTACATACAACTCCTTTTCTCGTTCATGATTAATTTCAAACAACATTCCATTCGTCAAAACGTAATCTTATACTTCGCCTTTCTCGCGGCGCGTTCGATCAGCTACTTGCTTTTCTAAAATCTTAATCTTTCGACTCAGACTTTCATCGCTTCGCTGATATAACAGGATTTCCCAGTGGGCAAAAAATTTCGCGACGTCTTTACGACATCGGTACGCCATCTTTACGACATTTTTACGATATCCTATGTCCGTGTCGTTTCGGTGTCTTTACGATATCGTAAAGACATCTTTAGATCATACGACGTGTTTACGATATCGTAAAGGCACCTTAACGAGATGGAATTAGGATATCGTAAAGTTGTCGTAAAGATGTCGTAAAGACGTCGCCAAATTTTGTGCCCATTGGGTTCATCCTCATGGACCATCACTAAATGCAATATGCAGTATACTATGCAGTATACTAATATGCAGTATACTAAATGCAACCTGTTAGCTTCATTAGTTTGCAAAAGCATTGAACCTAAGCCTTTACATGATGCATCAGCATACAGTTGAGTTTTAACAGCTTTCGGATTATAAGCTACCAGAATCGGATAATTCGCTAATTTTTTACCGACATTTTCAATACACGTTTGCTCACACTCCCTCCACTGAAACTATTGACCTGATTTTAACAGATAATTTAATGGACCAATGTATTGAGAGAATTTTGGAATAAATCTCCTGAAAAAGCTAGTGAGTCCATGAAACCTACGAACCTCATGTGTGTTTTGAACAGTGGGGAACTCAATTATTTCTCGCAATTTTTCTCGACCCGGCTCTATTCCTTCGATACTAATTACAAACCCAAGATATTCGACTTCATCCATTCCAAACTTACATTTACTAATATTCAGAGTAAGGCCTGCTTCAGAAAAAAGTTGTAAAACTTTCTCCAATTTGCCCGTCATCTCCTTCCACGTTTTAACAAAAATTAGAACGTCGTCAAAAAAGGTTCATGCCAATTTATTCTCAAATGGACCACAAATCTTTTTCATTAATTTATTGAAATAAAAAGGAGCATTCATTAACCCAAACATGTCACGTTCGAATTTGCCTGTTTCATCTTTGGTAATGAACGCAGTTCTCTTTTTCGCATTTTCCGAAGGGGTAATTTGGATGAAACCGTGAGCGAGATCTAAAATGGTAAATAGTACTGCACCCTTCATTTCTTCCAAATCATCGTCCAAATTCGCCATAGGGAAGTTTAACTTGGCCGTATTCTTATTCAAACGTCTGTAATCAACAACAAGCCGATGAGACCCATCTGATTTTTCACTAAAAGACAAGGACTAGCGACTGAATCACGACTTGCTAGAGTGCTACGATGCGAGTGTGGTCCCTGAACGGGATTACATGGCACGGCTGCATGCTCTGTGGAGCGAGAAACACCCAGAGCTATCACACTTTTCGCATCAACGTCTGCGAAATCATGCCGAACTACTTCAAAAAAGGGGCTATGTAAGCTGAACGCCTACTCTACCACAGCTAGAACAAGCCGAAAGCAAAAAAAGAGAGGCGACACTAAAAACAAACGCGGGCAGGCATCCGATAGAGGAAGAGCGATGCTTTATGACCGGAAGAAACATCAACACCAAGATTTCTCTCAAGGCTAAAGATCTGGCTGAAATGGATGACGAGCTTCATGGACATTTTTCCGAAGAAGCTGAACTCTGGGCTATCAATTATTGTATGTATAATGCAGCGAGAGCTTTGGCCGATGCGAACCGTAAAATAAAACCAACGGTTGATCATAAGACCAAAAGACGAATGCATCAACTTGCCATAAAGATAGGCTGGGCAAGACAATACGCGTCCCGCATTCAGTGTGTCATTGACTACATCACATCTGGCAGGAATTTTAACGCCAAGGTTGAAAAGTTTGCGCGCGAACCCCGGACCTGTTATTACACACTTAACAAGTCAAAGCTGCTGACCATCTGGCAGCATATTGTTGAGAGAATATGGATACTATCTGATGCTAAGAGAAGTCTAGGGCGGAGGGAGAGGTGGGTCAAAGAAAATCAACAGTTTCTCTCTCACCCATCTCGACTCTTCCAAAATCCTCCAGTTACTGTCGACCACCCGCCCAAACCAGAGGAGTTCAAAGTATTTTGGAGAAAAATCTACGATGTGCAGCATAGACTGGACGCAGACTTAAAAAATATAAATAGCTTCGAGGAACTGTGTGATTCCCTCATAACATCACCTTTCCGAGAGGTCTCTTTCACGGCGACACCATTAGCCCACTCCTCTTTTGCCTCATATTATTGCCACTATCTCTAGCACTTCGCCATTCCGACGGGTACTTTTGCGGCAAACCTGCAGATCGAAAGTACAAAGTCACTCATGTATTTTACATGGACGATCTTAAGATCTATGCTAAAAACAAAGAACAACTACATCTAGCTCTAGGGATTTTCAAACGATATACTAAAGAAATAGAAATCGAATTTGGTTCAGATAAATGCACCAAGGTTTGTTTAAAGCGAAGCAAACTTAATGTCATCCTTGAAGACCCTGAGCTCATGGATAGAAGCACTATACAACATCTTTGCGCTGGAGAGACTTATACATACCTGGGTGTGCCACAGAGCCGCATTCAGAATGTGAAATTTATAAAAGATATTTTTCGAATTAAATAGAAACGTCTTATCCGGCAGAATTGGTCTTCCGAACTGTCGGCGAGCAACAAAGTGTATGCAACGAACATCCTTGCCCTCCCGGTAGTACTCTATTCATTTGGAGTGGTTCTATAGACGAAGAACAAGCTCAGATCTCTTGATATTGGGGACAAGAAAGGTTATGCACATGAACAAAAGCATGCATCTTAAGTCTTCTGTTCCGCAACTGTACATCTCACGCCGTCAATGCGGTCGCGGAATATTGAGTCTTAAATGTCTTCACAACAGGATTATTCTGGAAACAGCGCATAAACTCGCAAATGGAAGAGACCCTCTTCTTAAAATGGTAAGGAAGCACGAAGAAGTGGGCAAAAGAGCGTTTCTGTACAAAGCAGCGGAGGAGGCTGCTGAAACACTCGGACTTAACTTCAGTATTAGGGGTGAGCAAAATGCATCAAATCTTATCTATCTCGAGTACTCACTCCTGAAAGCCCGGATTAAATAAGCACAAGAGAAGAAATTTCGTGAACAGCTCCACAAGAAGAAGATGCACAACGTGCATCTGATGCAGTCTGGTACAACGGGTTTCATTTTGGCATGCCAAGACGGTGTGATTTCCACTTTAACATACCGTCGCCACATTTTGAGCAAAGACATTCCCGATGATAGCTGCAAGGCGTGCCATGCACACCACGAACGACCGACAACCAAATGAACAATGCGGCACTAAGAGTGCTTTATTACCCTCTTTGTCACTTTTACGGCATTAACCTTAATATCGCTCCTCTAAATGCTCCTAGGGAAATCGAGTCAATTCTCGAAAATGGGAAGTGCCGGACATGGTTCTTCTTGACTTCGAGAAGCGAACCATGTGCGTTATCGAATTTTCGGCACTAGCTGACAAATACATCATAGCCAAGGAGAATGAAAAGAAAAAGAGGTATAGAGACCTTATAAGGGAGTTGCAACGATTGTACCCGGAATATTCTGTTAAACTAATCGTCCTTGTCATCGGCCCTCTTAGAGGTGCCAATCTTTTACTCGTTAATAGCCTGAAAAGCATCCCTGCGTGTCAACAATATGCTAAAACACTTTCGATAAAAATGCAGAAGGCGGTAGCCCCTGGGTCGCTCCATGTTCTTAGGATGTACAAAACTTTTGCCGGATCGTCGTATTGATTCCGTTACAGACTGTAACCACCCATATTACGGTCGTGAGACGTGGTTGTGGCTGTAATTTTACACGATTTCCCTGGGAGCGGGTGCAATTTTTCAGATTAGCACCCGCTCCCGGCAAAATCCTGCAGTTGTCCTTATGACAAATTTTTAATTATATACTAGGCAGTCTGATAAGTACCTGAAAATTCTAAGAGATGGCATTAGTATTCACTAATGTGAATAATTTTCGTCGAGCTTGATCCTTCAAATGACGCCTGTCAAAACTAACGTCCGAGTTTTTTTTAATACGGAAAAATCTGAGTTTCGAGTTTTGTTCAAACACTACCATATTCGCAAGAAAACGATATCCGAGACCAAGGCCAAGCTGGATAAGTATTACCCGGACTCTGCACCGTCGATTGGAACGATTCATAAGTGGTTTACCGAGTTTCGTTGTGGCCGTACGAACATAGTTGATGCTGAACGATCTGGGCGCCCAAAAGAGGTCACTACACCAGAAAATGTCGAAAAAACCCATGATATGATGTTCAATGATCCCAAAGTAAAATTGAGAGAGGTAGCTAATGCTGTAGGCATATCATTGGAACGTGTGGGCAATATCATGCATTCAGTTTTGGGCATGAAGAATTTGGCATTATTTTCGCGTATCGCCGAAAAACGACAGCATTTGAAGAAGAAAAAACCGCTTTATCATCACGACAATGCGCCTGTTCATTCATGCTTAGTGGCACAAGCAAAATTGCATGAAATCGGCTTCGAATTGGTTCCTCAGCCACCGTATTCACCAGACCTGGTTGAAACTGAGGCGTATTTTGGAGACCTTCCGATCGAGTACTTTTCGGACGGTATCAAAAAGTTGAAAAATCGTTGGACTCGCTGTATCGACCTAAAAGGAGAAAATGTTGAAAAATAAACCCGACTTTGACCAAAAAAACGTCTCCGAGTTTCATTTTTCAGAGACTTATCAGACTGCCTAGTATATATACATTATAAAAATCAAAATATTAGTGTAAATTATTGCACAACTTATTACCTATAATAATGCCTAATTATAATAAAAATAAATTATAATCTTTTCATAGATTAATAAATGTGATATCTTCTGTTTCTTCATTAAACGGACATTTCTCAGGAGTGAATGATCCTAAACAAACAATATTTTCATGTTAATTCTATTAAATTCCGAATATAATTTGGGTCAATCCCGAATAGATCGTCTGATACCTGTTCCTATCTATTTTTTGAAAAATCTTTGGTTGCAAATTCAACTAATATTGATAAAAATTCAACTGTTTTGTTGAAAATGCAATTGAACTTGTCGTCAAACTCAATTATTTAAAATGAAAATTAAGCTATTTCATTTTTAGTCAAATATTTATTCTTTTTTTAATACAAAATTGTAATATTTACTTGAAATATAAAAAAAATTCATTACTTAACATCTATTCATTTCTTAAATTGGAAATTTTTACAGTATATTCTAAAATGTGTTAGGAATATTAATCCACAAAAAATGTAAAAAAACAGTTTCTTTTTTAACAATCTCTATTTGTTTATAAAAATGACGATAATTTTTTTAATACGATAATTTTCAAAAATGTGTTTCTCGGAAATTCAGCTATTTTGGTTAAAAACGTAACTAGTCGTATGAAAAATGATCTTTTCTTTGATGAAAATTCACGTTTTTTGTTGAGAATTCGCATTTTTTAAAGGAAAATTAATCTCCTTTAAAACATCAAGGTTTTGATTAAAATATCAACTGCTTTGCACTAAAGTAATTTTTGGCTTGAAAATTCAACAATTGCATAGAAAATTACATTATTTGGTTGAAAATTGATTTCATTGCAAAAAATTTATATTTTTTATTACAATTTCATCTATTTTTGGTAAGAATTTAATTATTTTATTCAAAAAAGCCATTAAAATTTTTGTTAAAAATTTATTTTTAAACTGAAAATTTATTTATTTCATATTTGTTTGAACACTTATTTTTTTTAATTAAAAATTTTATTATTTGGTTTCAAATATATATCTTTTTTTGTATATTCTGAATGCACCCAATTATTTTTTTAGATGAAAATATTTACCTTTTGATTGATGAAAATATGAATCATTCTCAAATTTTGAGAAGAAGCCGCAGTTCTGTGTGAGCTCTTGCTGTGGATTTTGATGGTAGTTGCGTTGATCATCACATGGCTGCAGAGTTATTTTGGAGAGCTGCTGATTTCCATTTTCATCGTCATTTTACGGTGTATTTTCTCGGGTTGTCCCATTTTCATCTGAAATTGACAATTCATTCTTAGATAATACACATGTATTTCAATGTTTAATGAAGTATAATATAAAGTGTCATGCTTACTTTTTTTTAACGTTGGCTTCTCAGATGAGTTCTTTCTTTTTAAATGGCCTCGCTTGTTAAAAGCTATTTTGTTGATATACCCGATGTATGTCTTTTTATATAGCATTTGGTTTGAGGCTTCAAACGTCCAATCTTTAAACAAAAAGTAAAATTTTAATTATAAGTGGAAATAATAAAAATAGAAGAAAATGCATGATCAGAACTTACCAAACAATCCTGCGAATAGCAGAGGATCTATCCCCATTCTTTCGCCTCGCGATCCTTGTATTGAAAAATTGGAAATTGATTCTTTATAAATTTCCAGCAAGACTTCTTTCACAATGTACTTCCAATCGGTGGCGCCATTTCTTTTCGATTGCAAGTTAATATATGCCATTAAAACCTCAGGCAAATAAAATTCTACTGATGGAGATATCTTTTGCACATTCGAAGCGGGTTGTAGGTAATGCTCCGGTATCTGAAAGAAGATGAGAAAAAATCAATCAATTATCAGGAAAATAGGAGGCATTTATACATTTATTTTTCATATCGTTTTTTCTTACCTTTAGTATTTTTTTAAACTTATTCTTAAATCCTCGCCGTAACGCATATGAGTATTTTATTGTAGCTAGCAGCTTTCTCTGAAAAGCAGTGTCTTTTCTTCTCACTAAAACCATAAAATGAATAAGTAAAGCGGATATCCTGCAAAAGCTAAAGATTACGTTTCTGAGTAATTATATTTAGAAAATACCTTTTCTCTTCAAGGTTCCCGCTAGTAATCGAGTGGAAGCTTGATCGTCTTCTCCAGTTTCTGACATCTCAGCTGATGGGCCGCTGCTCTTGTCGCTGCTGCTACTACTCTCCACATCCTCATCATCCGAAAGGTTATGATGAGAGGTTGGAAGAGTTTTCTGCTGGTTTCTCGGAGGTTGGTTTCGATCCAAAACAGCGGTGCTCCAAATTTTTTCTACAGGAGCACTGCGAGAACTAGTGGTTGCAGGCGAACTGCAAAGTTGGTCCTTATTTTTTCCGAATTTAGAGCGAGGAAAATCATTGGGCCTTTGAAAGTTTTGTATAAGAGCAGAGTTGTATCCCGTTGGAGTACAGGGATTGTGAAATTTTTCCTGCTTATTTCCTAGTCGCACATGAAAACCTGCAGGAACGATTAGCGAATCTCTTCTTATTATACAGTCTGTCAAGTTAAAGCGTGGGTGGCTTTACTCGCAGTCGGTAAGGTGTATCGACATGATTTTGGTGTCAAAATATTAAGAAGAGCTCC
>NC_046657.1:82754167-82763137 GCF_010883055.1 Belonocnema kinseyi
GAGGGAGCTCTTCTTAATATTTTGACACCAAAATCATGTCGATACACCTTACCGACTGCGAGTAAAGCCACCCACGCTTTAACTTGACAGACTGTATCATCTATCTTCCTTTTCTGTGCTTTTTTAAGCCGGCTTGTAATTTATTGCTTTAAACGATTTTCCTTTTCCTATCGATCGCTTCTTGGGAAAACAACTTATTTCGATGATAGTTGAGCTCTCCCGTGTTGGTGACGAGAGTTCGCTCAAGTTCTTCTCGGTCTACTGAAAGTCGTGTCTTTCTTTAACGAACGAACCAAGAATAAAGTTCATATTTTTATAGAAAATGAAATTTGTATCCATAAAGATAAATTTTCGACAATAAATAGAATAGTCAAGTTTCAAGTTGAAAAATTAATTTTCATTTAAAAAACAAATGTTTCATCAAAGAAATAAAATTCTACCAAAAAAAGATTAATTAAATACATGAAATTTCATCCAGATTTTCAATTTTTAAAGGAATTTTCAGCCTAATAGTTGTATTTGCCACCGAATCAATGGATTTCCATCCAAAAAGAAAAATTAGACAACAAGAAGATAAATATTCTACCAAAAAAGACAAAGCTTCAACAAAATAGAGAAATTTTCAATCAAAGAATATAAATATTGAACCAAACATGGAATTTTCAATTAAAAAAATTAATTTACAACAGAAAAAAAGTTCAACAAAATAGTTACATTTTAAAAAAAAGTAAGTGTTTTTAACTAAAATAATAAATCATCAACCAAAAAAAAAATCAAATTTGGCAATTAATAGTGCTCGCGGCTTTCACCTAAATATTATATTTTCCTTACTGCTGATGTTCGAAAATAGAACTCTGATATCAAAACAAAAATATTGAATACATCTATGTGGCAAGTGTTTAATATATTATGGAATTTTCCCTAATTTTTTAGATACAATAAGGAAACTTTTGTAAATAATATATGTTTTTAAATCATACAAGATTTTCTGTAGAATCTATAAGGTTCTGTAACAAAAAACCAATCTGTAAAATCTGAATGTGAAAAGAAGAATCTTATAAACAATTATCAGCAAGCGTCATTTTGAGATGCTACACGGGACATACGTTATATCGAGCTCAGATCCACATATATCATATGAAATTATGTATTATATCAATCAATAAATTACATCCATTTGCTGTATAAGGCATACTTACCGCCGATTGCATGTATTTTGGCACCATGACGAGATCTCCACTACATATTTTGTGGAAGTATTAATCCACCACACGAGAGCCCACTGTTTTTCACGACCCGTTTTATTTATATAAAGTAAGAATTCAAAATTCACAAACTCCACGCTGAACACACAACAGTATAAAGGAGAACGTTTGGGAAATGGCGATTGCAACTACTAGCGCTTGCAAAATGGGCATGGCTGCTCTGCGCATGTCTCAAATGGAGGAAGTCCATTGGCCGCGGTTCGGTCCATTATACATAATTTGACATACAATTCATAAATATTAATAATTATTGTCACCAACATTTATGCATTATATGTATATACTTACCTAAATAATATAATTATATATTAGTTAAAATAATGAAATTAAACTTGTGGGAGTATTTGAAATTCTTGGAATTTTCAGCAAAAAGGTCAGGAATCGACAGGAATATTCAGAAATAGTAGGAAGAGTTTCTGAGGATTCCTGACTTTTTTTAGGAAGGTCATGCTAGGCCTAAAGCAGGACCTGAGCCGTGATGTAAATGGCCTTAGAAGGGCGAAAAAAATTCCAGAATTTTCAAAAAGCGCCAAGCAGGACCAATAAAAGTCTCATTCAGGCCTCGCAGGTATCAAACAGGTCTCATGCAGGGTATTTAGGTCTAAAGAAGACCCAAAATTTTGAGTCGTGTAATTTAGAAACGTTTTTCTCAAGGCACATGACAAAATTCGCGATGGGATCTCCCTTCTTTACCCTAAAATCTTCTTTTGAATCATTTACAATCGGTAGTTCTAGTTCGGCTTCATTTTAATGCACTATAACAAAGTTGACCGATGCCGGTTTTAATGTTACCGACTCCGCAGATTTTACTTCAGTCAAATTCTGTTTAGTACACTTCTGAAACATTTCAGAATGGAAATTGAAATTGTTACGGTTTAAAAATTCCAACTTGTCATCCACCTTGCAATAAACGATCTCTGGTAAATCAATAAAATTACGACCTATTAACACTTCGTATTTTTGAACATCGTCAGGCACAATTCTGAAAACATCTTCTGCACTACAAGAATCTACCATTACGCTTTCTCCAATAATACCACTCGATTTTACGTCATTTCCTCCATCAAAAAAACCTTTGAGCTCACTAGGAATACGAATTATTCGGAACCCTTTTTCAACTACCACAGAAGCCTTAAATGTACAATCCGAGCTTCCAGTATCAACGAACCCTTTTAAATACGCATTGTCTACCAGAGCATTTTTCTCTTACTTTCCAATACTCACATCAGACTCTAATTTAGCTGTATTCACCTTAGCATCGGATAACGGTTAAAGTCTCTCTTAGTCCGATTTTACATTCTCTTAAAGTCTCTATTTGCACTGGAGTTTTGCTGCGGACCTTCTTTTTGCAGCGGTGACGAAGTTATAGCTGTTGATATTTCCCTCCTATCCCCCGATGATCCTATAGAATCCCGATTCGAAGCAATTCGCTGCTTCCTCGCTGATTCCAATTCTGCAAGCCTCAAGATATTGTGCAGTAAATCATCCTGATCGAGATAAGTTTGAGATACGATAACGGAACTTATCTCTCGAGACGACAAGCCAACTGCCAGCTGAGTTTTAATATCAGTAAAACTCAATCCCAGTTCTTTGCACAACCGAACTTTGTCAAACTTTTCGTCAGAGATCTTTCAGCCATGCAAGTTGCTTTGAATTGAAGAACAAATTGTGCCCAATTAACTATTGTATCCAAACGACTGAGATGCCAATTTTTAGCAGCCTTGTTCAAGTGCGATCTAGCAGTTTCGAAAGCAACAGCTTCAGTCCAATTCTGCAAAGTTGCAGTAGATTCCAGCTGTTTCAACTAGGCCTTGGCTTCTGCGGTTCCTTCCAAACCCGTAAACTCAGCAATTTTGTGAGGCAAATCGGGCAAGACATTGTAGTGAAACGTCTCCTCTCTCTGATTCTGCGTCAAATTCTGCAGTAAAGCTGCATTCTGATTCATCATTTCAGCCATCGATATAATAAGCTGCGAGACATCTGGTGGTCCTCTAGGATTTGGTATTTGATTCGGTGCATTTATTTGGATGTTGAGATGTAATCCAGCTCCTTGTCCTTCTCCAGCCCTATAGTTCGGTAGATTCGGATTCGGCCATCCACGAAACTCAGGTGAGGGGGAAGTCCCCCTCCTGCTCCCCGCTGATCCATCCTTGTTTTTCACGAATTTTCTATTTTACCGACACTGAATTTGATTTATAGACCATCATATAGAGAATCACTTTATCACTTCACATCCTGTTTTACCGAACATTGTCAACTACTTGCCGATAAATCCCACTCACTTCATTTTCAGACAATCTACGTATTATTTAGATTGTCAGTCAAAGAAATCCTCACAATTGAAACAATCTTTTCCCGTGAATAATCGCACACACTCACTTCCTGGCGAACCGAAGGAATCGAATGGAACCTCTACAAAGTACCCGTAAAGATCCCATTGGGTGAGTTTCCAATAGAAAATTTAACGTAGAATCCGAATTTCAACAGTTTCAAAGTTGATCTTGCTGGTTTTTTTTTAGTTTTTTAAAAAGGAACCGAATGGGGACCCAATGGGGTCTTTACGGGTACTTTGTAGATGCTCCATTCGGTTCTTCGGTCTGCCAGGGCTATCAACTTAAATAAGAAAAAAAATCCAAGCAATGTTTCGTATTCGGCAAGAGAACTGCTTTTCATGATGGCGTAATACGTCTTTATTCTTACTAGAATTTTCCACGGACGAACACTATTTTCCGTCATTTTGTTTTATAAAGTCGGTTTTCGTTGAAGTAATTTTCCTCGTTTTCCTTTAACTTCTTTCAATTATAGAGCATTTCTGATGAACTGTATTAGAACTGGGTATCTATAAGGAAAATAACAATTTCGCGTGCAGAGTCACTATTTAATATTATTATTTTTTTTGTTATATAGCGTCCAGTATCCCACTTCTGAAATCTGATAGTTTATTTTGCAAAATTCCGAATTTCAAACTAAATTATACAATATAATTTTCATCAACGATGCAGACCAGTTACGAACCGAACGACTCTCGATCAGTCTTACCGCGACGCATCGGTTGAACAAATCACATGTGTCGTCTGAAATCACGTAGCTCGAGATACTGACCAGAAACCAGTGTCTCCAGAACGTGGGATTTTTCGGCCCCCACCAGTCTTCCATCTGGGAGCGACACATTCAAACGTAGCCTCTCCGTGCGTCTGCTCTGTTTAATGCTGCGAATCCCAGCCTTTGTAAAGCCGAAAATGCACGAGCAGGAACCCGAGCTCTCTCGACCTCACGAATGACGATGTAGCTGCTCCTCAAATTTATTCAGGTTTTGAAATCCCGAGTTACCTTAGAACCATCAGGCTTATTGCAAAGAGGCCAATATAATTTACTTGATGTAAATAGATATAGGAGACAAGACTTCTAGGTCTAATATGTTTCAACTTTAGTGCTGCATGCCTTATTCATATTTTTCGTACACAATGGATTTTTAACAAATAAAAAACAAATTTTCAACAAAATAGTTTAATTTTTCAACTTAAGAAATTACTTTTAAAAATACATTTTTTAACTTGAGCATTGTACTTTATACTGAAGTTTGCAGTTGAAAAAATTAATTTTTAAACCCAAATAAATGCGACTTTTTAACAAAAGAAATTAATTTTTATCCTAAACAAATCAATTTTTGAAGAAGAATTATTCGCCAAAAAAGAAGATAAATTTATAACTAAAAAGAAAATTTTTCAAGAAAAAAAAGTTTCAACAAAATTGTTCAATTTTCATCTATAGAAATGAATTTTCAACTAAAATTATAATGTTTCAACGAGAAATTGAATAGATAAATTTTCAGTTGAAACATAATTATCAACCCCAAACAATCAAAGTTTCAACATAATATTTAAATTTCCAAGCAAAAAATTAAATTTGCAAACATATTTTAATTTTAAAACCAATAACTTTCTACCGAAAACAGAAATTCAAAAGTTTCAAAATCAATTTTAAAAGAACAAAAATTTTTGTTAACAAAATCCATAAATTTTCAACGAAAAACGGTTATATTATCAGTTTAAAAAATCAATTTACAACCAACAATTTTTCAGCAAAATAGTTTAATTTCCAAAAAAATAGATGAACTTTTAACCATTTTATACCAAAACAAAATTAGTTTTACGAAAAAATGTATTTTCATCCAAAGAAAAGAATTCTTGATGAAAATAGAGGAATTTTTAAACAAGAAGAATAATTTTCTACCAAAAAATAAGAATTTCTTATTTAAGAAATTCTTATTTAAAAAAATTGTAATTTAAGATAGTTTAATTTTCGATGGAAGAAATTAATTTTCAACTGAAAAATGTAAAAAAAAACAATCGAATTTACAGCAGAATAGTTCAATTTTTAAACATATTGTTATATTTTTATTTAAAAAATTATTTTTCAACCAAAAATGGAATGAATGAGGAGAGAAAATTAAAAAAAAAGATCACAATTTTTTTTAATTATTTCGTAATTTTGCCACATTATATAATTTTAGAAAAAATAAGGAATTTAATTCTTATTAAGCCATCTTGCGCAATTATGTTGAACCATTTTTTGTTATGTTTATGTTGGTTTGTAAAATTTTCTTTCAAATTTTAGTAAGCCTACGAGTTCTTCAGAAATTTTGAAACGATTAAAAAATAAAATAATTCAAACTTTCAAAAAAATTAGGAAAAATTTGAATAATTCTTAAAAATTAGAAGATTAGAAGGTCTGAAAATATTAGAAAAAAAGAATCATTTTTCTAATAATCGTTTGAAAATTTTTAATAATTTTTATTTACAAAAACGTACTTAAAAAAATTCAAAAAGATTTTAAAACACATCAAACGATTTCCTAAAATTTAAAAGAAGAGTGTAGAAGATTTTAAAGCAAAATGTTTCAATTTGAGAAGATTAAAAAATTTTAAAAAACGTCAATAATCCAGTAAATTCAAGAAATATTTAGAAGAATGGTAGAGATTCTAATCTAATTTTAAGCTTAAATTTTTTGGAAATGTACATTTTCAAAGATTTCAAAAAAATAAACTTTAGAAGCTTTAAGGGAATTCCGAAAGATTTCAAGGACATAAAATTATTTTTCTTAAAATTACCGTGAAATATTTAGAAGATTATATAAGTCAATTTCTTTCATCTTGAATCCTTTTTTAAAATTTTAAGAAAAATGTAATGAGTTAAAAATATATTTTTGGAATTTATTTTGTTTTAAACGTATTTGAAATATTTAAAAACTGGAAAAAATTACTCAAAATTTCTCAAATATTCGTTGATATCTTCCAAACTTCTAAATGCCCTAAACATCTTTTAAAAAGACTCGAGTTTTTCTTATTTTCGCTATTTTTTGATACATCTCTTTTCATGCTGTTTAAGGCTATAATCACAATTTTGAGGATTTTAAGAGAAAAATCCAAAAAGTTAGTAACTTGACCTCATTCAAAAGACTAATTATTTGACAAAAATGTTGTAAAATATTCCTTTGAATGTGGTGCGGAAAGGGATTTCATTAAAAAATGTGTGGGATTTTCTAAACAGAAAACTGCATGAATATCTTAACTTTCTTATTTTTATTTTTAAAGTGTATTTTAATCTGCTTTAAGTTTAGTGAAAAATCATGTGCTGAAAAACGATAAGAAAAATATCTATTTCTTTAACTTCAACTATAATTTGAAAGGCGATTCTTCATAGTATTTTACTAACCAATGGATATATTTTTATAATTTTATTCCTGAAGTCTATTCCCTAAGATCAAACATGGTACACAAATATCGTAAAATTTAAAAAACACCAACTATTTACAGGAATTTTAATAATAAAAGTGAATGTGTATCATATTCAAATAAATTTTTGCAATATTTATAAAAGTATTATTATTTTTAATTAAAAAAATTAATGTATAAAGAGTACAGTTTTATTTTGGAAATTTCACGACGGTTTTTCGTACCATGTTTGACCCTCAGCCAGAATCAAGGAAAAATAATCTAAAAATATCTTCATTAATTATTAAAATGCTACAAAGACTTACCTTTACCATTTTTTTCTCTTTTTATGATCATGAGATATTTCTTCATAAAATAAAGTTTGTTGGATTTGTTTTGCAATTACTTACAATCAATTTCAATTACAATTTTTTTACAATTACAATAAAATTGTAAAAGTTAAATTTTGTAATGTTGAGATAAGTATTTTAAGGCATTAAAGATTTTGTAAAGATTTCATATACAATAAAGTAAGTATTATCAGTTTGTTTATAAATTTAGATGTAAATAATTACTATATGTTTTTAAAAAATTTTTAAAAACTATTTTGGAATATATCAGATGTGTCAGAAAAGATCCTAGGAGATTTTAAAGACATTTAATTTTTTCTTAAAGGATTGAAAAAATATTAGGAAAATTTCTTATCTATTTAGAACGTTTTGAATTCTTCAAGATTTGGTAAATCTCTCGAGTTTTTCTCAAAAATTATCAAAATCATTCAAAATGTAGAAAAAAATTTCCTTATAATCTTCTAAATTTTTCGAAGCATTTTAAGAAAGTACGTTTATTCTCCTGTAACCTTTCGAGATTCTTCTAAAGTTCCTAAAGTTTATCTTGCGTTTCTAAAACACTTCTAAAGTTTAAATTTTCTTGAATCTCATCAAGTCTACTAAATACTCCCTAAATTCCCTTGATTATTTACTTTTTGTTAAATTTTTAATCTTATGAAATTGAACCATTTTTCTTCAAAATCTTCTACACTCTTTTTCGAAATTTTAGGAAATTGTTTTATGTGTTTAAAAATCTTCTTTAATTTTCTTTTAAAGCACATTTTTAAAAACAAAAAATTATTCTAATTATTTCTAGGAACCTAAAATCATTTTTTTTTCATTTTCGTGAAAACTTTCAAAATTCTTAAAAATCTTTACATGTTTTAATTATATTTGAATCCTTTGAAAATTTCAGAATATCTCTTAAACTTACACAAATTTGAAAATAGATTTTTAAGCCAACATATAATTTAAAATATTGTGCAACAAAATTGAACAAGAAGGCTTAATAAGAATCATGTTCCTTAATTCAAGATGTGAAAAAATTGACTCATAATCTTCTAAATTTTTTCCAGGAATTTTAAGAAAAATAGTTTTACCTCCTTGAAATCTTTTGGAATTCCTTTAAAGTTTCTAAAGTAAATGTTTTACTTCTTTAAAAATCTAAGCATCTAACAGAATTTAAGTTCTTTTAAATTTTAGGAAATCCTTTCACATGTTTAAAAACCTTTTTTAATTTTCCAGGATATTGAAAACAATTTTCGTTTTTTACTGTCCCTTTTCAGGATCACCCGTTTGGCTCTGCCCTACTCCCTTGCTTTCCCTTACTTCATCCAATTTCTTCATCCACATCACTCCCTGTCCACTACCATCCAAGATCCATCTTACACACTCATCCACACTCAACTGTCTCTCTTTCTCTCCTGTACATCTCTCTAATGCATGTGCCCATGACTCCATTTCGTATCCACATACTCTGCATAAATTCTCCTCTTCATTCATCCAATATCTGCATGCTCTCACTCCTTCTCCCATTCTGACAGTACAACCCTACTCCATATTTCTTCCTTTTTTATTTTTTGCAGATATTCTGGTTCCGTCAACCCTTTGACCATCATATACTATCTATTGTACCTCGAATCTATAATCTTTGTCCATCTCT
>NC_046657.1:82763237-82778973 GCF_010883055.1 Belonocnema kinseyi
CAGACCCTCATTCTCCAATCGTTCTTGAACCTTCCCTTTCCTACAACCCATACTTGGCCCATTACTTCACTCGCACATTCAATTCTTTTCCTCACCTGCAGCTCGTTTCCTTCTTCTGCCTCAAACCAAAAACCTAGGTAGCAGAACTCCTCCACAATTTCCACTTTTTGTCCGTTCATCTTCCAAACGTAATTTATTTTTCTCTTTCTATTTCTGAAACACATCAACTTTGTCTTATCTACGTTCACCGTCAGCTCTTTTGTTCCCACATACTCTTCGAAGATTCTCATCATTAGGTTCATCCCCTTCTCATCATCTGCTAATAGAACTACATCGCCCGCGTGTGCTAGAGATTATAGTTTGCTATTACCCAAAGCCGTTCCTCCTTTCCCTTTCTTCTTTAGCTTCTCCTCTAAGTCTGCCAATAGGATACTAAATAGTAACGGACTCAAAGGGCACCCTTGCCTTAGACCTCGGCTTGTCCAGAAAAGCTGCCCTTTTTTCTTTTCTATTTTCACCCTAATCCTGGTTTCAGTAAAAATTTCCTTTATCCTCTCCACTAACTTTTCCTCTACTCCCCTCTCTTTCATTGCCTGCCATAGTACTTTTCTATTCACTGAGTCAAACGCTGCTTTGAAATCTACGAACAAAACGACTAGTCTCCCTTGCTTTCTCCCCAAATTTCTGTTAACTAAATAGTTAAGCACGTAGATGTTGTCTATAGTTCCAATTCCTTTTCTAAAGCCCGTCCGATTATGTGGGATACTTTCTTTTTGTTCTACCTGACTCTCCAACCTATTTCTTAAGATTTCTGCATATGTTTTATAGCCGACTGACATGAGAGTGATCCCTCTGTATTCCTCTACCTTCTTTCCTTCCCCTTTCTTGACAAGCGGTACCACCAGTCCCGTCGTCCACTCTTCCGGCCAACCTTCCCCTTTCCATACCTTGTTGCAGATCTTCCACATCCCATCCCTAATCCCTTCTCCTCCAAACTTCATCGCTTCGTTCTCCATCCCATCTTCTCCCGTCGCCTTGTTTCTTTTTAACCTATTTATTGCTTCATCCACTTCTTTTCTTGTTATCGTTCCCTTCCTCCATTTCTCCTTGGACTATCCTACACTTTTCCCCTTTAATCTTCTTTTGCTCTCCCCCTAATAGACCCTTAAAATAATCCGTCCATTCCTCCATTTCTATTTCTTCGTTAACGCCCTTCCTTTCCCCTCTATCCCTATTTATCACATCCCACACCCTACCTTCTTTGATGGCTTTTTCTACCTCTGCTTTATATTCTTCCTTTCCCCTCTGTCTTTTTATTTCCAGCATCTTCTCATGTTCTTTTTTCCTCCTTTTATACTCCTCCTTCTCCATTTCCCCTCTTCTCCATTTCCCCTCTTCTCCATTTGCTCACACACTCTTTTATTCTCTCTTTACTCTCCCAGCATTCCTCGTCCCACCAGCCTCTCTTTCTCCCTACTCTTTCTTCATTAGTACCCAGCTCATCCTTTACCTTTTCAATGGACCCCTTCAACCTTTCAACTAACGAGTCTATTCCCTCCTCTTTTTCATACCTAACCTTCTCCTTTTCCATCTTTTGTTTAAACTCGTTTAATTTATCTACCCCCCAGATTCCCATTTTCGTGTATCGTTCGCACCCTTTTTCCTTTCTCCCTCTGCCGCGCTTACTGACGCCTCTTCTTAGTGTAACTATGACCGGGAAGTGCTCGGACCATATCTCATTCCCTACCTTCATACTCCCTATCATATGCCGCATACTTTCTTAAGCCAGGATGTAGTCTATTACTGTTGCTCCCTTTCCTATGAATGTGATCTCCCCTTCCTCATCTCTTTTCATATTGCCATTGCATATAAACCATCCAGTTTCTCCTATCATGTCTAGTAACTTCCTCCCCTCCCTGTCCGTCTCTCTATGTTTGGAGTTCCATATAAATGCTTCCTTTTCTTGATCCCATAACCCTCCTCCTTGTTCGCCAGTCCATGCATTTAAGTCCCCCCTATTAAAACCAATTCTTCCTTCTTTTCCTCCATCCACCTCCTTATTACTCTCCAGCCTTCCTCTTCCCCTCTTCTTCTGTATACACACACCACTGCTATTTCTACTTTCCCAATTATAATTTTTCTTATCATTGTTCCATCCTTTTCCTCCATGTTCCCATCTTTTCTCCCTTTTACTGCTAATTCTTTTTTCACCCCCGACACCATGCCGTCCATCCCTCACCCTTTAACGTGGTCCTTTCTTGCTTCTTGCATTGTCCACACATAACCTTTCGGTAAAATCTTTTTTATTCCCTTCCAGTCCTTCTCACCTGTCCAAGTTTCACTCATCATAATCATATCCCACTTTTCTAAATCCTCCCAGAATCCTTTGTTCTTGTTCTTCATACCTGACACATTCCAGAAAGCTATTTTCACCTTTCTCTCTTCCCCTCCCTCTTCTTTCCTCTTTACTTTGTTTCTCCTTTACCGCTTGGAAACCTCTCTGATTTATTTCTAGCCTCTTTTTCGTCTCCCTCCCCCCCCCCTACCTTTCTCAAGACTTTCCTTTTTTCCTTAATTCTTCTAATTCTTCATCCCAGCACCATTCCTCCCCATTCATCCATAACCTGTCTCTCCCTATCCACACCATACGGCCCTTCTTCCTCTTGACCCAAGCCCTCTGCTCTATTTGCCATCTCCTTTTCCTCTCCCTCCATGACAGATCTTCTTCAATTCTTTCCCTTCTTCCTCTTAATAATTTTTTTCTCTCCATAATTTTCTTTTTCTCCTCCTCACTCCCAACTTTTACTAGAAACATTCCTTCTTTTCCTTCTTTAGACCCTCCTATTCTCTTGACTCCTTCTACCCTTACCTGCACTCTAATATCTCGAAAAAGATTTGTTATTTCCACTTCTCCTGTTTCACTCTCCACTTTTAATCTCTTGACTACTATGTTATTTTTCCTCTTTGCCCTTTCTTCCCCTCCTAATCTTCTTTCGATCTCACTGAGTCTTTTCTTCAATCTTTCATTCTCACTTCGGATGTTCTTTTCATTCCCTTGAACTATTTCCTCATTTTCTGTTTTTTCCCGCATATGCTCATTCCTAATTTCTAGACTGGATTCCCACTCTTCCAACTGCTTTATTTCTCTAGATCTCTGTTCGTCAACCTCTCTCTGTCTATTCTCAATGCTGTTTAGCTTACCCCAAACCTTGTCTTTCTCTTCCTTCCAACGTTTATCCCATTCTTCCCATTTTTCTCTGACCTTTTTCATTTCCCCCCTTACATCGGTTCCCTGCCTATTCATATCCCTATTTATTTCATCCAATCTCTTTCTTGTTTCCTCTCTAAAGCCTTTAATGAGAGCTTCAAATTTTTCAAACATTCCCCCATCCCCCCCTCTCTCTCTGGTGTTTTCCTTTTAATTCTCACTCTCTTGTTCTCCTGGTCTCTTTCTACCTCATCTTCCTCAGCCACTCTTTTCCTTTTTTTCTCCCCTTCACTGCTAGTCGCGCTTGCCTTTTTTTGCCATTCGTCCAGACTTCTGTTCGAACCCGCGTTGCCTAGCTTGTTAAGGCGCTGTAAATTTGAGGGCCTTCCCCGTTGCTTGCCCGTACCTGAATCCGCTACCCTCCCCACCCGGGTCGACTTCTCGGCACTTTCATCACCGCTGTTTTCACTGCGATCAACGTCACCTATCCCCCCACTTTCAATGCTTTCAGCAACGTAAGCTGTTGCAGCCACTACGGTTTTCTGCTCTGTGCGATCGTCTAGTAACTGTTGCCCTCTGGCGCCAGTTTGTGGACTTCGCGTCGTCGGCATCCTACCTTACCCAAAGCTCTGTGACGTTTCCCGCCTTTATTTCCTACCTCTTGCCCCCCTGACCAAGCAACTATTTCTTCACTCCTAACCTCAAAACTTCACACGCTCCAAATTTTCACTTCAAACTACTCACTTTCACCCTTCACACCTTTGCTTTACTCACCCTTCTTCCTTTACACTCGATCTCCGCACTTTCTGCCTTTTCTGCATCCACTCACCCTTATTTCCTCCACCAAAGCCAAAAATACACCACTTGACAAAAGAGTTCTCTCTACAGGAAACTGGCCTACGCAACATGTGGCAGAGCCGACTCACCGACACGCTACGTCCGAATGTGTCGCTCCCAGATGGCAGAGTGGTGGGGGGCCGAAAATCCCACGTCTAAAGACACTACCGGAAACTAATTTCCTCGGCGGACACACGGGGACATAGGCCCACAAAGACAATGCGCCGATCGATCCCGAACGATCTCCAGAAGCCAGATCTCTCGGCGTCTCAACGACAACTGCCTCTGCCTGCTCACGCGCGCTCTCTAACCCTCTTTCTCGACATTTCTACAGGGTGACAACTGAATACAACATAAGACTTTCTCTAAATAATAATGCTCAAGATTTTGAATATTACACGCCCAAAAATGTCTTTCGGATACGTCAAATTATAAATTTAAATATATTTATACAAATTCCCACGAGGAAAAAAATTGGAGAACGTCCTTACGACATCTTCACGATGTCACGATGATGACGTATGCCCGTATCGTAAAGTTATCTTTAAATATCTTTAACATTTTTAATGTCGCAAAAATTTCTTGACAGCTCGGACATAGGACATCTTGCCCACGTCGTAGTGGTATCGTAAAGATGTGGTCCATATATTTTCCCTCTGAATTTTCATACAAAGTTACTGAGATCTCTGTGCACGTACTTTTAATGTGTTTCAAAATATTATTCTATGTTAATCGATGGAAAACAATATTTTTGTTTATATTAATACAATTTCATTATTAAAAAACGTATTAATTCTTTCATAAATCTTCATCTATGTTCTGATAAAGAATATTTATCTTCTTCAATTATAATTACAAAACTGCGTTGCTAATTTTTAAATAATTTTTATTTAAAAAATACAATACGGTAGTACAATTCTTTAATCCAGTTATTAGTTATGAAAATAGTTATTTTATTATTTAATTTAAGGAATTTCATGTGATAGTTTTCTACACAATGTCGGAGTGATATTCGGACGGCATAATACAGATAATAAAGTAAATAATAATAATAATAATAATATAGACTATTTAATTAAATTTATTTTATATTTATATTAACTATTTAATTTAATAATAATAATAATAATAATAATAATAATATGAGCCTCGGTGGCTCAGTTGGTTAGACACTCGGACTTCACCTCAGAGGTCCAGGGTTCGATCCCTGAGCCGGTATCTCTGGAAATTTTTCACAAACTTGAAACAAATATTATATAACTTCTGTGATCAGTTTGTTCTAGAACAAATCCATAGCAACTGTTACAAGACAGTTCTGTTATATAGTTCTAGAAAAGTTCTTTCAAAATTTTGTCACGGTGTTGTATAACACTGTTATCTTTTTGTTCTAGAACCGTTCCGTCACAATTTTGTCCCAGTGTTCTAGAACACTGTTACCTTTTGGTTCTAGAACAGTTCTGTCCCCATCTTGTAAGATAAATAAGAAAAATAAGGCGAAGATGGTAATTTCTAGGGCAGTCATTTTTTTCTGAAGTATTTCATTTAGGGCTGCATGATATGGTGTCAGGTTCTGTGAATAGGATTTCGTCCCGGAACACTGAAATTTTTTGGGAGAAGGTGCAAAATATCACATACCATTTGATTGGATCCTGATGGCCAAAACTAAAAATGTTCAACAGATGAATCAAAGTAGACGGAAATACCCGGTGCTAACTTGCGATCTATTATAGTTAGGATAATATTTTGTTTGAAATTAGAGTTATTTCCGTCTGCTTTAATTCATCTGTTGACCATTTTTAAATCTGACCATCAGGATCGGAGCTACAGAGATACAGGGAAGGTGCATTTCTAATATTATATGGTATTTTATTCCATAACCGGGCACCTCTTACTATAAATGACCTTTGAAGCTTACACGTTCTGTGCAAGGGAATCTTAATAATTGAATGCCTTTTACGAAGCTTAGAAGGTGCTGGAAGGTCTCTGTCTACAAATTGAAAGAGGTTAAACAGATACTCAGGAGCTTTGTTCTGAAAAATAGTGTAGAGCAAATTACCCATAAAGAAATCATCGTATACTAAACAATTGTAGTCAAAATAAGGCAAGATTAAACTCTTAACCATAAATATCCGAGCGGAGGTAGGTAAAGAGCCCTTATTCCTATATAGTTTATGTAAAATTCGGTATGTTTTCCTCGAGATGCTCTCTACCTGCTCCTTTCAGGACAAGTTGCGGTTAAGAAAATATCCCAGATCTTTAACTATTTCCGAGAAAAAGATAATGAGACTCTCAATACAAAGTGGCGGAAATGATGCCAGAGTTTCAAACGACGGAGATGAAGTAGGTCCAACAACAATTGCTTGAGTTTTTCCCGGGTTAAGAGTGAGTCCATTCATCCAGGCCCAGAGGATAACGTGATCGATATCATCCTGGACTAGAACAAATAATCTACTTAGAGAAGACATCGGTCCCGATAAGTAAATTTTGAAGTCGTCAGCATATTTGTGGTAGCTACAGTGTTGAAGTTCACTAGCAAGGTCAGAGGTGAACAAATTGAAGAGAAGGGTTTCCAGAATGGAACCCTGAGGAAACCCACTCTTGACCTCTCACCAGTCAGAAATCCTACCACTACTATTAATAATTCTGAGAGACATATTATTAAAATGGGATTGGAACCATTTGACGACAGAACTTGACACGCTAAAAGATTTTAATTTTTGTAGGAGTAACTTACGGTTAACAATATCAAAAGCCTCCAAAAAATCAAACAGGACAACAATCGTGATCTCCCTATTATCCATTGCTAATTTAACATCCGTCATTACTTTAAGGGAAGTAGTAGACTGTTATGTTTCACCCGAAAAGCCAATTGCATTGAGGCAGTGGCCCTAGATGTTTCGAGAAATTTGGAAAGTTGTAGGTGGACAATTTATTGGAGTGGTTTAGATAGTGCACATAAAATAGAAATTGGCCGGAAGTCTTTCGGGGAAGTAGGTTTAGAAATGTTGGGAACTGGGCAAATAACTGCCTTTTTCCAGATGTCCGGGAAGATACCGACCTGTAGGTAAGCATTACAAATATGCAAAAGAAAGGAAAGATAATTTGAAGGGAAAATAAATAGGGGTAGTGGAAAATGATGGCGATAAGTCTGGAACTAGAAACGTAAAAAAAGTCTTTAACAGTTCATTAGGCGGAAAATTACTATCTATGGATTCGTGCTTGGGCGGGATTAGGTGTAAACGTCCAAGAAGATGCCAAATATCCTCTTTTTTGTCCCTATATGCAGTCTCGTTATAATTGTATCGATTAAAAGCATCTCTAATCTTATTTGGAACTAAGTTCCTGAGTTTACGAAATTCAGCTAGTATTATACTGCTTTTTGTTCTTTTTGCAAGTCGGCACTTGCCATCACGTTCCCTCATCAGATTTTTAATTTCAGGTCTGATCCAGGGGGCAGCTTTATTGAAATTTTCAGGAACGTGTAGCGCTGAAAATTTGTTGAATGCGGAGACTAGATAATTAGTAAGAGCGTCAATTTTATTATTTAAATCTATATCTAGTAATATTTTTCCAGATCATACGTCATTAGGTGTTCCTGGAGTGCATATTCATCAATATCATTGAGATTCCGCACCAGCCTTTGGATTGGTATTGAATTTAAATTATAGGAAAATTTAAATGTAATGTAACTCAAGTCGTGGTTAGAGAGAAAAGAGATGGCATGTTGTTCGTGCATAAATAAAATTCTGTATATTTACTATAAGTGTTTAAGCAGGTGAAACAGAATTATTTCAGAAATAACGCAAGGAAAGTTAAATACTTTTCTATGCAAATAAACAAGATTGATTGAGGATACAGAGTGAAAATGAGTGAAATACATGTAGTTATGTAGGAGTAGCACTTGAGAAAAATTAGTGCTGAAGGGAGTCTGAGAAAAGTTAAAAAAAATATTGCACTTAGGTGTGGTTGCTATTGTAGACCCTCTACAGATAGTAGGTTTGCAAGATGTATTCTTGGCGAACCGTCCTCCTTATGGTAAAAAATTACCAGAAATCCAAAGATATTTGATTTTCTTGTCTCTTCGGAGACCGAGAGCAATAGCATAGATTTTCCGGTTGATTGGAGTTAAAGCCTCGCGAAGGTAAATAAAGCGTTTCTCATTTTTGGACCATTCCAAATTCGAGGTAAAAAAATTCCTTTTGATTTTACGTCACTCGATCAGTTTATGGCATAGATCCTGACGGTTGAATTTGACTACAATGATCGGTAGGGTAGTATGATGAGTGAGTGACGGTGCTTTGATAATTCGGTAAATGTTGACAACGTCATCCTTAACGAGAGGTACATCAAGAGCCCTGGCAATCGACTCTACATTGGACAGAAGGTCCTCGTTTGACTTCATTGGAAGATCATGGATATCAATGGTAGTATGTACAACCGCTTGATCGTTCAGATTCTGCGCGTGTTCAAGTGCAGCCATTTTCATCATAAGTTCTTTTACTTCCTTCTTAACAAGGTGAATTTCCTCAATTTGCACTACGGAGCCGGCTTCGAGAGAAACTATGCGAACGGTGTTATTGGTGAGGTCAGTCTTCATTTCCAAAAGGGTGGAATTTAACTTTTCATGAAATTCCTGTTGCCGAGTTTCGAATTCACTAAATCTCGTTAAAATCTCACGAGACTGCACAAGGGATTCACTTTGGGCTTTCGAGACCACTTGTCGTAAAAGTTCAAGGAGACCCGGAGGTAGAGCAGGTGGATTGACAGGGGCGGGAGTAAAGGTTACAGAATTTGCACTACCAACGTACCGAGAATCACAGATCTCGTTATTGGCACCAGGGTTGGTATCCCCTATCGCAGAGGTGGCACTAGTAGTTGAAGAATTACATCCCTTGCAGAAATAATCCATCTGGCCCCATGCTAACGTTAATGATACGTAATAAAAATAACTATAACTGTTGTAAAAAGTTTGCACAGATTAGCAACAATTAAATGAGTTAACGCAAAGTTGAAAGTCACAAACAAACCGGCCACAAACACTTTTACACAATACTAATTTGAAGCACAAAAAAAACTGAGACAATCAAAAAATCATAAAAGACTGACGCGGAGCAAATCGACACGCCCGTACCCAACCAGTACCAGTTATTAAAAATCTATAAAGTCTATTCCAATCTGCAAGCTAACCATTCATGATTACCCGGTAACAAGCGTTGAATTCAGAAAAATTCAGAATTTGTATTTCTATGAATACGCGATTTTTCCTCCGTCTAAAAACCCCCAAACGGGAACGGAAAAAATGCAAATCCTATTCCTTTCAATCGACTTAGTAAAATTGAACGAAATCATTTATTTAACATATTTTTCATTATTAAATCTTTTTATAACTTATAAATTCGAAAAATATTCAAGTTTATATTTATTTATATTTTAATAATTTATTTAAACGTCTTTAAAATGCAACAAAGAAATCTATGCAAATGTGTGAATTTAAATAATTTTAACTCAAGAGAGGCAGAGTTGAATTGGTGAGAATTAAAATTTCAGAATTTACATTCCGCATGAAGGAATTAAAACAACTTATTACACGTATTTTGTGAACTTATTAGAAGGAATTAAATAAAATCAAAATATGACAATTTCTGAGGAATAAAAAATATCTCTGTGAGGTGCGTTACCGGTACAATTAGAAGGAATGAAATATATTGAAAACATGTTCTCTTTGGGAGAATAGAAAACAGTGTGGCGGTCGCTATGGAAATAGAAGTGAATAAGTTTAGCAGGTATCTTATTCTTATTGTGGCATTTTAGACAGATGGAAAAATCGCGCATTCAAAATAATAGAATAATCTTTACTTTTGCGCTGAAATCTGAAAATATTAATTTTTCTCTATTCTACGCTTATTACCGCGTAGTTACTAAGGTTAGGTTTGAGGTCAAATTGATCAATGGACACCTTAAGACATGTTTTAGACACTTTGACCATGTGTGGTGTATTCAGTCAACGTCTTAACTGATGATAGATTTTAGCAACGCTACTGCCATTCATAACGCGCTTTCTTCGGATATAATATCTGATGAAGAGCAATCGCAGGAGATCCCGGTCAGAAAGCTTCCATTAAAAAGTATTGAGAAATTTCATGCATCCAGTGGTGACGTGAGAAATATTAAATACTTCTGGATCCCGTTTTTGTCCTCTGCTTTTGCATTTCCAAAACAGTAGAAGTTATCTCTTAAATTAAATCCCTTTCTGTACCTAGCGCCGGCAATATTTTTCTGAATAATTTTGGCGACACCGCAAAGCAACCAAGAAATAGAACAATTTTCATACCTTTTAATTTAGCACATTTCGTTTTGAAACGTAGCATTGGTCATGTTACGATGTCAGGATTTATTTTCACACAGATGGATCTGGTGAAAAATAAGTTTTTTAGTTTTTTATCATGATTTTATATTATTATAATTGATAATATTTGAACAAAGCGAATGTTTTACAATAAAGAGATGTATTCTTGTATACAATCATACTATATTTTGCAAATGTCATTCTTTTGGAACGCGTTCTAATGCTTCAAACAAAAATGGTGTTTTTAATCTATTGCAGGTTCCGTCTGGCAGCTCCGATCGGCTTTGAAAGGGATTGGAATCTTTTTATTTTCGCCGCCTAATGAGGATCAAAAAACGAAGCACAGAATAGGCATTCTTATGGATTCCAATTTTTTAATATCTTTTAATGCAAGGCTTCTGATCAGGATAGCGCGACTCATATTGGAACAGCTGAAAAAACCAAATCTGTTATTTGTGTATACTAGTCGAATCACAACACCTAACCCGTAAGACATAAACATTTGTATCGTTGAATGCCAATGTATAAGTGGGGCTTCTAAGGCTAACGAAGGAGGACCTCTACAAAATGAGCTTGAGTTCGTATCAAATCAAACACACTCGTTCGTACTGTGGGGAGCATGCGGCTCGAGACAACTATCACTACTCTGTGCAAGTAGGTCGTAATCCTGGGGCTACAAATCCTGCCAAGTATGGCATAGTCGTGAACGACGATATGCTTCTAAAAGCTCAAATACAATCCAGGCACGTAAATCGAACGCAGTATTATGTGTATGTGCCAGCTGAGCGCAATGGGAATGAAATCAGATGCTATTAAGGAGTATTATTGTTCCTGCAAGGAATGGCTGTCGCACGGTAGGATGTTGCGCGCATATAATGAGCCGGAGGAGTTTTCGAGGCCACAACTTCTACGGGACTTCCAGGAGTGAATAAATGTCCATTTTCGTTCTCTTAGTAAACGTCCCCTTTCGATTGATATATAACTCATGACTGCAGTTTCAAGACCCAAACTGGGCAATGTTTTTCCACTGTTCCCTACTGTAAATTCCTATATAGGTAGGATCCTACATAGGAACCTATGTGTTTTACCTATAGATGCCACCTATAGGAAATGACATAGGATCCTATAAAGGATCCTATATAGGTTCCTGTATAGGATCCTATATAGGATCCTGTATATGTTTCAGCATCGGACCATATCCAGATGCGCAGTACTATTTTATAGTACTTACGGCTACGCAGAAGTTTTTTTGGTTCTCCAGGAGCACCTAGAGACATATGTACCATTAGGTACCATCCCGTGCAGAAATCTCGGTCTGGCCCCGATCGGGGCCAGACCAGTCCAGGTCGGGTCCCGATCGGGAATCCTGGTCGGGGCCAGGTCGCGGATGAAACACACGCCAAGATCGGGGCCAGGTCGGGACACCCGATTGGGAAACCCGATCCGTGTCCCATCGGTGTCCGATCGGTACACGATGAGTCTCATTATAATCCATTCATGAATTTCACAAATGGAGATTTAATATAAGTAAACTCGAAAGTATCGAATGGTCCTCTTCTTTCGAAGGCCACCTTAACGCTCTGAATTTCCAATTCAGTTATTTTAAGTTAAAATTAAAGTACGACAGGCACGAAAAGAATAGGTTTCAGAATACAAAATTCAATTATACTTTTGAAAAACGTAAAATTATCGTAAAATTATTGTGGGTGGTATCAGTTTCGAGGAAAAGTTTTGTTTTTTATGAAATAAATGGATGGTAAACAGAAATATTTTAAATAAGAATTTCAATTTCTTGAAAAAAATGTTGTCTATAAAACTTTTAAAAAAATTAGAAAAAGTTTTTTCGTAAAAAGATTCCCTACAACTTGACATTTTCGAATGCTTCCAAAGAAAATCAACGGGAAATAACCTATCATTTACGATTTATTAACATTTTACTGTAAATAAATTCAATTTCCTGCTAATTGCATTACTTCTTGAAAAATTCGAGAAGGTGGTTGTGGATAATTTTTTCGCCAAAAAATTGCGCTATCATTTATTAGATCGTTTTATTTTTTTAAATCGGTTAAGAAGAAATATAGACCAAACAACTTTTAAACAAAAATGAATAATTTTGAATTAAATATTTCTGGTTATTTTAAATATCATTTATAGAATTTAAATCTCTTAAATCATTCATTTAAATCATTTTTATTATTATCAATTAATTTCGAACAAATGGACGTTTTTATAACTTGAAATGTCAATATTTATAATGAAAAAGAAAAAAAACTTTGTTTATCATTTTAAACTTTGCGCGAAACTAATTAGATTCCGATTGCGACGCATGCGCAGTTGAGTAACTAGCTCTTGCTGGAATGTTATGAAAATTGGTCCATAATGTATTTCTGTAATAAATTTATTATTAATGCAAAATGAAAGTTTCAATAACATTATCGATTGTATCACATATTTTACTCTTATAATTTAAAAACATTACAATTTTGGGCATACTGCAATTCATTTCCTGTAAATAGATTTCATAATTCGAACTCTACATTAAATCGAAAAACCTTAAGTTCTTTAATAATAATTGAAAATAAAATAACTTGATCAATTTCATCATATAATATTTGATCCATCTAATGGTAAATATACTCATTTTACCCAAAACAATGAAATTAATTATTAATTTATTTAGGGTTAGGTTTCAATTTGCCCGCAGAGTGTAATTACTTACTCTCATCTTCCTCGCACAGGTTTAGAGGTCTACTGACTTGTTTTTAATACCTCCGAACACGTGGCTTACTCGCCTTATGCATTTTTAATCATTGCTAGAATATTATAAACGAGTAGTATGTATACAAATTTCACTGCACTACCGGAAAAAATTAAGGAGCACTAGTTCTGCGAGTGCATGGAGATAGCGTTTCAATAGGAAATCGGTCTGGCCCGGTCGGGCCCAGTTATGGGCCACAGAGTTCTACCGACCAGGGCCAGATCGGGAAATCCGACCGGAGCCAGATCGGTATTACGTTTGAAATCGGGCGATTTCTGCACGGGATGAGGTATCATTAGTTAGGTACCATCAGTTAGGCCCTGAAGATGTATCATTTGAGTTTTAATTTAATTTTCTTTGGTTAATAATTGTACAAATTTTGTTGATTATCCGTTTTTGTTTTTAAAAATAATTTTTTTTTAATAAAAATGTTGTTATTTTATTTTTGCCAGAAAATTCATCTTTTTCTGTTGGAAACTAACTCATTTTGATAAAAAAAACTCGTCTTTTTTAGCAGAAAATTGAATTATTTTGGTATAAAATGCATATTTTTGGTTGTAAATTCAACTTTTTTCAAAAATCCGTACTTATTACTTAAAAACTCTAAATTTTGTATGAAATTTTTTTTTTCATTAGTGATTGAAAAATCTCTTTTAATACATAAGTCAATTCTTGTTGAAAATGCATTTCTTTTAAATTTAATACTTTGGTTGAAATTTAATTTAACACTTGGGTTCAAAGTTGAACTATTTTGTTGAAAATTGCCTTTTGCTTGGATAAAAATTAATTATTTTAACCGAAAATGTAATAATACAAATTTACCTATATTTATTAGAGAAAGATTAAAAATTATTAAATAATGATAGCAATTTGGCAGTTTTAAAGTTGGCGCCAAAAACACAGTTTTAATATAAGCTCTTCAAATTTAATATTAATTAGTGCAAATAATTTAATCAATTTAAAGTTGTGAAAAAATCTTAAATTGCAAAGCGCTCTACATTGTAAAATACCGAAAAGATGAAAGCACCCAAAAAACTTAAAAGCGTTAAAAATTAAAATCGTTGCAAAATATAAAAAGCCCTAAATTTAAGTGCGTCTCAAACTAAAAAAAGCTCTTTAAATTTACGAGTGCTTCATAATCAAATTAAAGAGGCCTCAACTAAAAAATGTCCTAAGAATAAAATTTAAACCTTGAAAACCTTTCAAATTTGAGACAGTTCTCATTTTAAAAAGTCCCAAATTAAAAACCCCCGCAAAATTAAAAGAATCCCAAAATATTTGATAACGTTCTTGAAACTAAAAAGAATACTGAAATTTAAATATTCAAAAGAATTTAAAAATTAAAATTCTTGCAAAATCCAAAAGTGCTTCAAAACATTTGAGTGTATCCTTAGAACTAAAAAAGAATTTTAAAATTGAAAAGCCTTCCAAGTCGGAAAGGCCGTCAAGATATTGAAAATCGTTTAAAAATAAAAATAGCCCTAAATTTAAAAGTGTTCTAAACAAAATAAGACTGACTTCCGTTTCCGACATGAAAGTGTAAAGTAGTGGGAATTGTGGATGCTGAGTTTTTCTGATATTGTGGTGAAATTTGAGGTGAGTGGATTGTGGAAGTGTGTGGAAGGGTGTGGAGGTGAGAGATCTAATTGAGGGATTGTCAGATTGCAAAGGGGAGGTAGATATTTTGGAGGATTGAGACAGATTTGTGTGGAAATTTTTTATGGAGATTTGTGACAGGGTGGGAAGACTGTGTTGACGGATTGGTAGTAGCAGGATTGGGTAGCGACAAAGAAAGGCGTGACAGGTAATGGACAGCGACGATAGAGGCAGGAAAGATAGAAGACCGGAAAATTTTAATTTTATTAATGGCTAGCGGAGCGAGTATCTCCTCGGAAGAAACAGAATTAGAGCAGGAAGTCTTCAGTACGCCGAAAGAGATAAAGGAAAGGAAGGCAAGGGGGAAGTATAAAAAAACTATAGAAAAGGAAAGATTGAGAGCAAAAATCGTAGGGTCCATAGAAGCATTTATCAAATGGAAGAGAGGGGAGAGGGAAAGCAGTGAAGAGAAGGAAGATATCGGGGCGAGTATAAAATACCAGAAAATGTTTGGATCGCCGCCGGAAAAGCAGAGTTTGGTAGGGAAAAGCGATAACAGGGAGGGTGCCGCCGGTAGCGGAGATGAAAATGAAATGTCGATGAAAGAAGAAAGGATAAAGGAAATTAGAGAAGTGATGATAGAGGTAATGGGGATTTATGAAGAAAAGCAGGAGAGAAGGGGAGAGGAATTAAAGAAGGAAATTAGGCGGGAAATGGCTGCAGTTAAGAAAGAAATAAAAAACTGGGAAGAAATCAGGGAAAAGTTGGAAAAGAGGATGGAGTCATTGGAGCAAAAACTAGAGAAGCAGGAAGAAATTAATAACACAAAGATAGAGGAGATAAGAGGTAGGATGTAGAAACTTGAAAGCTCCAACGGGAATTGCTGTGCAGGCGAGAGTGGGAATAAGGAGATAGAAAGGCTGAGAAACATAGAACAAAGAATAGAGAAGAAAGAGAGGGAAGAAAGAAAATTGAACATAGTGATAAAGGG
>NC_046657.1:82779073-82802060 GCF_010883055.1 Belonocnema kinseyi
AAGGATAAGATTGTAAAAAATATATAGATTTAAACGGAAAGATTGTAAGGAATGGAAGTCATGTAAACCCTTAGGGGACACATTATGAATAAAGAAGAACAAAATAAGACTCCAAATTTCAAAGATTTTTAAATTTGAAAGACTTAGAATATAAAAGCGCTCCCAATCTTACAAAGACCCTCAATTTAAAAAACATAAAGTAAAACAAATCGAAACTAAAAATAGTTCCGGAATTTGAAGCATTATAAGTTTAAAAGACATAAGTGCGAAATTACAAACAACCCGACGTTGGCTCAGTATTGGAAAAGATGTTGCCGACACTTGGCAGCCAGTGGCCGCCAATACTTGACCCCCTTCACTTACCCATCCCAGATAACAATAAGTGCGAGCGCATATTATCCGCACGAAATGTGCTCACCAAATGCGGGTACGATGCGGGCACCATGATCTTTACGGAATAAGCTTTATTTGGTGAAAGCACTGTGCTTTGACAGTACTTGTACTTCCATTTAGTGGTTCAATTAACTCTATTTTTAAATTATCTACAAGAAGAATGAAAACTTTTCATAATAATTAATGATATTTGACTTAGATTTAATAAAATAATTTAAACTACACATTGTCATATGATATTTTTCCGGCGAATCTAAATTTTGATGCAGCAATTAGAAATTACTTTCGATGAGACATTTATGCTTATTACTGAATATTTTTCACGAAATACTACGAAAAGTTACGAATTTTAAAGTTGCCCGATTTTATTATTATTTTTTCAATATATATATTTTAATATTCAAATAGTTCTCTTTGAGAAGAAATTGTTACATACGTTAGATTTGTTGTAATTTTGAAAATGATTTTATTTTTTAAATTACTGAATATATAAATCTACTGCAGAGGGCCACCATTGTATGCCGTTACGTTTTTTTCAAGTATTAAAAAGTTGAATTCAAATATTTTAGACCCTACAGCCAAAACTATTCCATAAACATTTAGTGTACAATTTAAAAAAAATTATATGAAAATGGTGCTTTTCTCATTTGATTAATCAAGTATGAACATTTAGTTCGTTGAGGAAAAAAATTTCTAAAGTGTATGAGGCTTAGAGAAAATTATTTTAAAAAATTGATTGATTTTTGACGCTTGCTAATGATTGTAGCCATTTATGAACTTTAAAAGTAAATAAGCTTCTTTGTCTTGTGTATTGTAAGTTTTCATAACCCTTATTCATATTGGAATATTTTTTGCTTTACAGAAATTTGTGAGACAAATGTATTGACTTTTCAAGTTTATTATAATAATATTTAAAACAATTTATATATATATATATATATATAACATTTAATATAACAATGTGATACATTTATATTGAATTAAAGATACAAAGTTGAAATTGCAAGTTTTTATTTAGCGCCAGGTATTCCGTGCTTGAAATATCGATTTGGTCAATATCGATTGTTTTTGAATAGTGATTGGTTGATTTTCTTTTTCAGTAGGTTAAGAAAGTACAAGCAAGTGAATAATTATAGTTTATACCGATTATTGATCTCATAAATTGGAAAAAAACACAAGTTTACTCGTAAAATACACAATATAATTTTTATAAATATTGTTCTTTTTTATGTAGAGTGATCTTCTCGGACATATTTGCGGCCACCATAAATTAATACGAAGCGGCGAAAGAAATCCTACAACTTTTTAATTTTCTATTCCATTTCATAAAATTGAAAAACTGACAAGCGATTGTGAAATATTGTTAAATTGATAAAATAAATAAAATAATGTTCCTGAATACTTATAATTAGTTTTCAATTATTTACCGCAGTTTAATTATTGACTTTCAAGCATAACCCTTAAACCGCACGATAATGACATGCACGTGCACACATAACGTGCGTGCAATATACGTCGCATATGTGGTCTCAAATGCGTCGCATAATGCAGTTACTTTATGACGATAATTCCTCATGAGATGCACGCATTTTGCGTGCGATATGATTGCTTATTGTTATCTAGGATCATTGGCTGACCGTATTGGTTCGTCGCTACATAAAAGTAATTGCCCAAAAATGGGTGCCAAAATGGTGCGAACTCGCCATTTTCCTGTAATTAAAAGAAATAAACAGAAATATTGAATTGAAGTACATTTATTGTTTAAAAAATGGAAACAGACTTACAAGCTCATTCTGAGACGTTCCCAGTGGGCACAAAGTTAGGCGACGTCTTTACGACATCGTTGCGACATCTTTACGACAACTTAACGACATCCTATGTCCATGTCGTTAAGGTGTCTTTACGATATCGTAAATAAGTCGTATGATCCGACGATGTCTTTACAATATCACAAAGACACTGAAACGACATGGACATAGGATGTCGTAAAGTTGTCGTAAAGATATCGTAACGATGTCGTAACAACCTTTTCCGGTTTTCACAAGTATATCAAAATATAACATTATATTAAATGGAGGCGTCGATAAACTATAATAAACAAAATCACTGTCTTAATTACTATGCCTGAAAACGAAAAAAAACAACAAATAAAGGCGGTAATTTCTCATGTGAAAAACCAATCTTAGGTTAAATTTATGTTTTTCAAATTACTCAGCAAGTCTTTATGGTTGATGCTATATCTACCATCAAACTAGAATGAGCGACCAATAACACTATACGCAAGACTTCAGTAATAAACTAGGAAGGATCGTTAATAAAAATAAAAGAAAAACATAACCAATAAACCAGAATTAATAGAAGGCAGACTTAGGTTACACAGTGGGCATAAAATTTAGCGACGTCTTTACGACATCGTTACGACATCTTTACGGCTTCTTTACGACATCCTATGTACATGTCGTTTCGGTGTCGTTGCGATATCGTAAAGACATCGTCACCTTAACGACATGGACATAGGATGTCGTAAAGTTGTCGTAAAGACGTCGTAGCGATGTCGTAAAGACGTCGCGAAACATTGTGTCCACTAGGTACACTGTAAAAAAAGATTTGTGTAAAATTACAAGGTTTCGGAAAATTAAATATTGTATCATTGTAAATATCACACACTCCACTGTGTGATTTTACAAAAGTATGTGAAATTACATCCTCTAGCGATGTAAATAAAAGGACCCTCGAACAGCAGTGTAATATTACACACTCGATAAAAATAAAATTACACATTCCCTCGTACGAACTTTACATTCATAAGGGAAAATTCAGTCGCAGCGTGTAAAAATACCATGCGTCGGTAAAATCACTTTCCTGTGATTGAAAATTACATCGAGATTTTTAATTTGATCAAAGATCTTTAACTTTACCCTGGCGAAAACTGTAAAATTTTTTATTCATAATTAATTTAAAATTTAGTATAATTAATCAAATAATTTGTGAATATGAAAGCGTCTTTCGTGTTCGTTGTTTATTGTTGTTCGTTGTTTATCGATGATAAGTGTTGTTTATCGTGTTGTTTATCGATGATAAGTGTGTGGGGGGTATGTAAAGGAATAGGGAAGAAGGTACAAGAAAACTGTAAACTCTTAGGGGACACATTAGAAGCTTCCATTCCACTGAAGCATTCCACTTAAAACATCCCTAATTTTGACGATTACCAAAAATTAAAAACTAAATTGAAATCAAATAGCGCTCTAAATTAAAATGAGCCGAATTTGAAAAAACAATCAAAATACCGAAGATAACCAAAATATTTTCAAGCGTTAACAAATTTTAATTCCTCTAAAATTCATCAGTTCCCCGAAAATATTTAAAAGCGTCAAAAAATTGTAATTGTTTCAAAATTAAAATATCCCTAAACTCTAGAGCGTTCAAAACAATTTGTATCGTATATTATAATTTTAAAAAGGCCCCCCATTTAACAGCGTTTCAAATTTGAAAAACTCAAATTTAAAATCGTTCCCAAAAATTAAAAATTAAATTGAAATCAAATAGCGTTTTTAATTAAAAAGGGCCGAGTTTGAAAAACATTCGAAATATTGAAAACCACTAAAACATTTTAAAACGTTTAAAAATTAATATTCATCTTTAAAACTGAAAACATATTAAAATTCATTTCAAATTTGAAGGTTTTCCAAATTAAAAGAGTACCATATTTTAAAAAACCATAATATTGAAAATCGTTTACAAATTTTAATCGTTCCAAAATGAAAGTCCCTAAATTTAAAAGCGTTCTGAATAAAAAATGTCCCTATTCTAAACTTATATTCCCTCTGGTCAGATTTTAAAGATGCAAGTCTGCTTGATAATTATCGAAACATTAGAAAATAATTGCTATAAAATTTAGAAGCGAATTTTGCAAAAGTTACATAATATCAAAAAGTATCCAACAATAATAGTAATTTGGTCATCTTAAAATTGGCGCCAAAAATCAGTTTTAATAGAAGCCCCCAAAATTTAAAAGCTAGCCTAAATTGAATTAAATTTAAAATTAATTATTGCATAATTATTTAATAAATTTTAGTTTTGAAATTTAGCAACTTTTTAATTTATATTTTTTATACTCTACAGAAATCGTTTCAAAATCAAGTTAAACAAGTTATAACTCTAAAAAATGGTCCTGAATTTATAAGCTTTTCCTACCTTAAAAAATTCCTAAATTCAAAATGTCCTAAAAAAATTTATTAAGAAATGTTCACAATTTAACAACGTTCTTATTTTAAAAAGACCCTAAATTTTCAATCACGAAAAAATGAAAAGAACCCAGGAAATTTAAAACACATTAAAATATTGCATAGCGTGCCTAATATACTAAAAATAATAATTAAATTTTTAAAAAAATTTAATTTAAAAGTGTTTCAATTCAAAAAGTCACAAAATGTAAAAGACACACAAATTATTTCGAAGCGTTTAAAAATTAAAATCGATGTAAAATATAAAAGGCCCCGAATGTATAAGAGTTTTAAATGAAAAAAGGCGTGTTAAATTTAAAAGCGTTTCAAATCAAATCGAATTAAAAAATCCATAACTAAAAATTGGTCCCAAATTTAAAAACGTCGTAAAATAGAAACAATTTTTAACTAAAACGCATTCTAAATTTGGCAGCAATCAAATTTTAAAAAGGACCAAAAATTTTTAAGTGTTCTTATAACTAAAAATAATATTAAAATGAAAAAGCGCTTCAAATTTGAAAGAGTTCCAATATAAATTTAAAAACGTTCTAAAGTTAAAAGACCTGCAACAAAATTGAAAACATTGAATAATTAAAATTGTCCCAAAAAAAATTTACAAAAGACCTATAATTTAAAAGCGTTTCAAATTGGAAATGCTTAGAATTTAAAAGCGTTCCTAATCCTGAAACGGCCCTTAATTTTAACGCACCCCAAAATTTAAAAATAGAATTAAGACTAAAATGCGTTCTAAAGTAAAAATAGCCGAATCAAAAAGAACATTCTAAATATGAAAGTCCCCCAACATATTTTCAAACTTTTAACAATTAAAATTCTTTCAAAATTAAAAAGCGCCCAAAAATATTTGATGGCATCCTTAAAACTAAAACGAATATTCAAATAAAAAAATCTTAAAAAGCTTTTCCATTTTAAAAAGTCCCTGAACTTAAAAGGGCTCGAACTAAAAAACATATATTTAAAAGTAAATAAAAAATTAAATTATTTCAACATTAAAAAGAACCCCAAAACATTTGATAGCATCCTTAAAACTAAAAAGAATACTAAAATTTAAAAAAATGTAAGAAAAGGGGTTCTAATTTAAAGGGGCCTTAAATTTTTTTCACTTTTTGTCTACTTTTCACTTAAAGTCAGGTAATAATAAGTTAAATTTAACAGCATAAATTTCCAAACAAATTATTATTGTTTATAACTACCTTCTCCTGTATTAATGCTAGATATATTCGGCATTCTTTTTTAATTTTTAACTTTTTTTCCACTTTTTACTCAGTAAGATAATAATTACTACAAGTTAACAAATATGGTTGCTTATACAATTAATTATTGTTCATAAATATTTTCTCCTACAGTGATGCTAGAAGGTTGGGGACTTTTTTTAGATTTGCAGCTTTTCTTTGTCTTTTTATTTAGAAAACAATAATAAATATTAATATTAATTTACCAAAAAAATGTTTCAGTAGCTACTTTAAGGAAAATTTATATTTAATATGATCCATATAGAAAATTGGAAGAATATTTTAAACATATGTTTTAATTCAGACAAATATATTCATAATTAAAAGGCAAAAACAAACAAATTGAACAAATTTAATTTAAAACAAAATTTTGAAAGTTAAAAATTTAATTAAAAAGAAACTTTCTAGTAATTATACAAGAGACGATAGTTATAAACAATAATCAATTGCTTAAATAATTACGTTTGTTAACCTAAATTAATTATTACCTTACTGAGTAAAAAGTTGACAAAACGTAAACATTTTTTGAAAAATTGCAACTATGTAGCATTAATGTAGAAAAACATAGTTATAAACAATAATAATTTGTTTGGACAGTTACGTTTGTTAAATTTCATTAACCTTACTCTAAGTGAAAAATTGACAAAAAGTAGAAAAAATTAGAAAGAACTGCAACTTTCTAGCATTATTCAAAGAGAACATTACTTTTAAAAATAATACATTGTTTAAACAATTATTTTTGTTAACTTTCATTAATTATTACCTCAGTCTAATTCAAAAGTGGACAAAAAGTGGAGAACCATTCATGTATTTTGTCAAAGATTAATCTTTTTGGTAGAAAAATTAGCTGATTCGAGTTGAAACTCAAGATATTTCTTCACAATAAGCTATAGAATACAAATAAATTATTACTTTTCAAATATCACCTCCATAAGTCTGTTTTATCGGGACCCAAAAAAACTCCGTAACTGAAAAAATGGGGGTTGCGATTTTTTTAGCGTAATTATGATTTTTTAGTGTTTTTGCGAATATAAAATTGTTTTTAATACGTAAAAAACTACTTTAAATTGAGAATTATATGTTTAGATTAATTGTTAAAAAAATTTATGATAGTTTACGCAAATTTTTTTTTAGAATAGTTATAAATGAGTTTTTTTTTAATTATCCACTCTTTGTCCATTTTCGATTTGAGTGAGGTAATACTTAAATAATGTTAACAGACATAATTGTTTAAACAATTTATTATTATTTTTAATAATATTCTTCTAGAATAATGCTAGAAAGTTGCATTTTGATCACGAATTTTCCACTTTTTGTTTAATTTTCAATTATAATGAGGTGACTAATTAATTTAATTTAATCAAATTAATTTTTTAAACAATTCGTCCTTATAATTAATAATATTCCAATTAAATAATGCTGGAACATTCTGGGTTTTTTCTGAAATTTACAATTATTTGCCCACTTTTCACTTAAAGTGAGTTAATAATTAATTAAATTGAGAAAAAGTAATGATTTAAAAAAATTATTATGCTTTGTAACTATCTTCTTCTCTATTATTGATGGAAAGCTGCAAGTTCTTCTGTTGTATTTTTTATCCACATTTTACTTAGTGAAGTAATAAATGATGCAAGTTAACAAGCATAGCTGTTTAAATAATTAATTATTGTTTATAACTATCTTCTCTTAGATAATTGCTAAAAAGTTGTATTTTTTCAAAAAAATTGTACTTTTCTTTGGCCTTTTAGTTATTAAGAAATAATAAATATTAAAATTAATTTAAGAAAAAAGGCTCTCAGCAACTATTTGAAGGAAAATTGACATTTATTATGAGCCATATAGAAAATTTTAAAACTATTTTAAACATCTGTTGTATTTCGAAAAAATATATTCAGAAAACCGAAGAAGGTTCTTAAAAAACTGATTATCTCTAATGTTTATTTATTATGCGTTCATAACTAAAAAAGCAAAGCCTTTTTCTGAAATTAATATTAATATTTATTATTTGTTTCTAACTAAAAAGTCTAAGAAAAGCTAGAAATTTTAGGGAAAAAAAAAACAAATTTCTAGAACTTATCTAAGAGAAGATAGTTCTAAGCCATATTCAATTGTTTAAACAATTATTTTCGATGAATTTAATTATCAGGTCATTCCAAGTGAACAAAAGACAAATAGGTACAAATTAGAAAAAACCGGCAACCTTTTACCCTTAAGCCAAAAATCAATTATTAAAAATAATAAATCGCTGGAACACATATTTTTGTTAACATAAATTAATAATTACTTCACTCTAATTGAAAAGTGTAAAAAAAGTAAAAAATTTCAGCGAAAAACCGCATCAAGTATCAATACATAGAAAAACATAGCTATAAACAAAAATAATTTATTTAACAAGTAATTGTTGTTAAACGTTAATTAACTATTACATCACTTTACTTGAAATTGGGACAAGCCATGGGAATTTTTTTTTTAAATCGCGACTATGTCTATTTTAAGAGAAAATTGCTAAATATAATAATAAATTCTTTAAACAATATTTGCAAACATGTAATTATCATTATAAAGTAGTATTTTATGTATTAGAAACAATTTGCAATTACAAAGAACCGGAAAAAGTCATAACTAGCGTCAAAAACTCGCAAAACCCATGTTTTTACTTATGGGCTTTTAAAAAATGGAACCTGATAAAACAGACTTATGGTGGTAATATTTAAAAAGTATTATTTTATTTATATTTTATGACTAATTGTGATGGGAAATGTTGAGTTTCAACTCGATTCAGCTAATATTGACAATTCTGAATAAAAGTGACAAAACCGTCTTTTTTCTTATGGGAAATACGTGTTGAACATCATTGGGCCTGCGCAACCTCTAAATATGCTTTATAAAATTGATTTATTTTTGTGTGGATGTGAACACATTTCCGAGCGATAAGCATGAAAATTCGAGAAATATTTTTCCAATGAATTTTTGGACCACCCTACCGGGAACGCAATTACTTCCGAATTCTTTTGAATCTTTTTCAGTTTACTGCTTAAGAAAAAACTAAATAAAATCGATTGAAAAATAAATGCTTATCAAAAAGAAACTTCTCGAAAATGTTATCAACAGGAAAGAAATTATTCGAATTTATTCTTGGGATAGATCTTTCTAGAGGAAAAAACGGATGTGCGCACAGTTAATAAATTTAAATGAAAATGACTGAATGAAAGAGAATAAGAAAATATTATTCTCGACGATGGTTATACACGTGACCAATATAACGTGGGGGGTGCCTTTCTACCCTCTGGAGTTGTGGAGGGGGTTCCCCAGATTTCTTTTAAAGCGCATGCCTCGAGCTTCGGAAGTACATTTCCTTCGTGGTTAGAGAACAACGTCCTTGATTCTAAATATTCAGATACTCTCGAGCCTCTCGAACATCTGCTCCTCGCTGTTCTTTCTTTTCAGAAAAATCATAAAAAATTATTTATACAGGTTTTTTTTTTATTGCTTTGACTCATAAATAAAAAGCTCTTTCTCGTTTTTTTTTTTCAATTCTAAACGTCGAAAGTTATTTTTAATCTGAAATCCTGAAAATAACGATGGCCTTGAAAATACGTGTTGAATCCCCAAAAGTGAAGTATACGGAGAATTATCTCGAAGCAGAATACGAATATCAAACAACGAAGATTACAAGGATTCAGGACCAAATTCCGAATTATACTGTAAGTTTTGCTTCAAATGGAGAAACAATGGAATTTTTTCATTTTTTGTACAATTTGAGAATTTTACCATGGAACGAGGAGGATTTACGACAAATGGATAGTCCAAATTTTGAATCAATATGTTTAAAATTAGATTTTGAATTCAATTTTGGAAATTGGAATTTTAAAACTCAAAATTTAAAAGCACAGATGGAGAATGCATTTTTCATTCGATATTCAATTTTGCCTCTTTAGATTTAAAAGGCTTTTAATAGAAATTTTCTTTTTAATTTTCACTCCCTTTCAATTATTTTTTAGAACGCTTTTTGGGCTGGGCCTTAGTTGAAAATTCTTTTAAGTTTTTGGCCTTTTTTAAATGCGGAACATTTTTACATTTAGGGTTTGCTTTGAAGTTTTGGATCGCTTTCAAATTGGACGTTTCAATTTTTCCGAGACCTTTTTTTAATTAAGAACGCTTTCAAATTTGAAATTCTGTTAAATTTGCGACCTTCTTATATTGAGAATGCTTTAAACTTTAAAATTTTCTCGAGCAGTGGAAGTCCCCTGGAGGCTCTATAACAAATGTTCTGATTTTAATTTCTAAAAGATATATCTGGATGTGAAATTTTATTGCGCATCTTTTTTCTTGTAGAGAAAAAGTTGTAGCTTGTTTAGTTTTCAAATTAGAGCAAAAAAAAATCGATTTTTTTAAATGTCTGAAATTTACTACGTGACCATTAAATGTGCGCGCATGCGCGCATCAACTCTTCTTTTAAGTTTTATTATTTTAAGAACTGTCGCATAAATATTTATTTGTTAAAAAGTTTTTGATCACTTAAATTCTTTCTGAAATTTTTGGTTTAAAATTTTTTATTTTGTTTCTGAAAATCTGAATTATTAATAACTTTTTATCCTAATTCTTGAAAAAGTTAAAACATATGTACACATAATTCTGAATATTGAATTCCGATACTCATTTCACAGGTACACAAACATTAAAAAATTAAAAAATTGTAATAAATGTGTTTTAAATGAAAAATAAACTTTTATTATACAATTAGTAATAGCCAATATTCAATTAAATAACCTTAAAGTAAATAATCAATTTATGTTACTAAATTTAAAAAAATTTAATTCATTCTTTATTATTTAATTTAATATTGTGAACAAAAGTAATCAGCTAATAATTAATTAAACAGTTTGCAACATCAAAATCAATAATGGATTATTTTCATTGAAAAATTCAAATAATTTTTACTTTATATTTTGCTTTTCACTTGAAATTTCATTTCTGTAAATTTTAATTATTAATAATCTTTTAAACTAATTTCATAACAAAAATAAAATTAAACATTAAATATAATTTTGGAATCAGAATGCAGATACTCGTTTCACGTCGCAAATATCATATAATTTGAATAGGGGTATTTTAAACATAAACTTCTATTATAAAAATTATAGCCAGTATTCTATTACATAATTTTAAAATAAATAATAAATTGATGTCACTTAACAGAAATAAACTTGAATTCGATCTTTATTTATTAAAAAAAAAATTATTAAAATATTCGTCTTTTTCGCATAAAATTAAACTATTTCATTTTTAGTTGAAAATTGATCTTTTTTTGTTAAAAATTTTACATTTTGGATGAAAAATTGTCTTTTTTAATTGAAAATTCAACTCTTTCGTTGACAATTCACGTATTCTGTTAATTCTTTGAAAGTTAATCTTCTTGTGTATAAATAATTTTTTTCAGTTAAAAATTCAAGTATTTTAGTTACATATTTATCATTTTAGTTTTAAATTCATCTTTTATGTTGGAAATAAAATTATTTGGTTGGAAGCTAAAAGCTGTTATTAAAACTTTTTTTTTTTAAGATTCATCGTTTCATTAAAAAAATCATTTCTTTGGTTGAAAAGATCTTTTTTAGTTAAAAATTTGTCTTTTTATAGAAATTAATCTTCTTTGTTGAAAATTAATCTGTTTGGTTAAATATTATTTTTTTCAACTCACAATTTAATTATCATGTTTTGTCTGAAATGATTTTTTCCAACTCAAAATTTTACCATTCCATTTTTGGTTGAAAAGATTATTTTTTTAATTTCAAAATTTAACTATTTAATTGACCAGTTGTCTTCCTTTATTAAAAAATTAACTATTTCGTTAAGACTTTATGTATTTTGTTCATAAATTGTATTTTTAGCAGGAAAATAATCTTTTTATTTAAAAACTAATTCAAATTTGTCTTTTACGCTTTGTAACAAACTTCTTCTTTTGTAATTTAACACAACGCTTTTAATACAGTCATTTACAAACCTAGTCCTCCAGCGTACTCTTAATTATGCCATTCTTTGTTTTGTCTCTTCTGTTAATGAGTTTTTAAAAAATTAATTTTAATAATTAATAATAATAATAATTAATAATAATTAATAATTTTAAATAATTCACTTAAAAAGTACAATACTATTTAAAAAATGATTGTTGTTGATGTTCACTTATTATTTATTTATAACTAAAAAGTCAAAGCAACACTAAGTATTTTAGAAAAACCTGCAACTTTTTAGAACTTATCTAAGAGAAGATAGTTGTAAACAAAAATCAATTGTTTAAATAAGCATGTTTGTTTTACCTTACTAATGAAAAAGTGGATAAGAAGCTTAAGAGTTAAGGAAAAACCGTAACTTGTTAGCACTTATCTAAAAGAAGATAGTTATAAATAATTATAAATGATTTAAACAACTATGTTAACAAAAGTTTTTTCTTTTTTTCTTCTGGTATTGCTAGAATTATATTTGCAACGTTTTCTGAAAAAGTTTCGCCATACATTCATATCTATTTATCTTACAAACAAATTATATAAACAAATGTAAATTTCAAGCACTTGTAGACAAAAAGAAAGCTCTGTTCATCGTATTTATGTTGAGATAACAGAACAATAGCAGTATTCTTGTACTTTAAAAGTACTTTGTTTTTTACTATTTGTATTTTTTATACAACTTGTTTATAAATTTTACAAATTCCACTTTATCACAAAATCTTGTCATAGAACATAATTCAAAATATGATTTAATCAAGACTAGACGAAAGAACAATTTTTTATGCCTATAAACGTCTAGAATGTGCATTTATTTAGTTTATTTGTTTATAAAATAAACAAACAGTGAGCCATAACAAATTTTCATTAAGACAACTCCTTTTCAAGACAGTAAAAAATAAATAAAAAAAAAACCTTTTTCTTTCTGTCTATAAATATTTGAAATGTACATTTGTTTATATAATTTGTTTATAAAATAAGCCATTAGCAATTCTTGGCCAAATTATTCTGTATAACACCATTGGCTATATAATTTCAACAAGATCAGAAGAAAAACGATGTCTTCTCACCTAAAGACGCCTTATGTGTGAATATGTAAATAAAATTAACAAATGTTAATGCATTGCGACATTTTTAACGAAAAAATCATTGGCGCTATAATTTTAGCATGTTCAGCAGAAAATGCAATTTCTTTTCGCAAAGAATTGACTTATTTTTGTACGGTAATATGATTACTACAAAACTAGAAATGTTAAATCTGCAACCATTTTATGACAAATTTAGTCCTGCATTTTTGAAAAAAAGAATCTAAAATCGGTGCATAATTGCGTTCTAAATATTATTTTGAACCTCGTTTTTTTTATTACAACCTGCTGTGCGCCACACCACGTTCTCTCGCTAGTGAGTTTTTGCTCATAATGCGATATCAATTTAATTTTGTGGTGAATACAAAAAAAAATTGATAGAAAAACTGCAGATAAGACCGTGATAAACTTTTTTGGAAAGTTACAGATTAAAATGTTCGATAGTTTAGGGGTAGTTAAGATTTTAGTTGATGTCAGCGCTGGAGTTTTCAAGTTCACTATAAACTCAGCGTACCACTTTCTCTCACTAGTGAGTTTTTGCTCATAATGCGATAATAATTTAATTTTGTAGCGAATACAAATTTAACGAAAAATGTATTAAGGACAAAAATGCGGATAAGACTGTGATCAAGTTTGTTTGGAAACTTTCAGATCAAAGTGTTTAATAGTTTAAGAATAATGATGATTTTAGTTGAAGTCAGCGCTGGAGTTTTCGAATGTACTTTAGACTCGCCTCACCACATTCTCTCGCTAGTGAGTTTTTGCTTATAATGCGATATTAATTTAATTTTCTAGTAAATAAGAATTTAACAACACAAAAAATTAATAACAAAAATGCAGATAAGGCCGTGATAAACTTTTTTTGGAAAGTTTCAGACTAAATTTTTCGATAGTTGAAGAGTAGTTCTGATTTCAGTTAATGTCAGTGCTGGCGTTTTCGGGTGTACTGTATACTCGCCGCATCACATTTTTTCGCTAGTAAGTTTTTGCTTATCATGCGTGTACCTAATGTTTACATCTGCACTCGACTTAAGTCATGAGTGGCCTTGAGCATTCGTTTTGCAAACAAACTTATGCACACGCATTGAACTTTGTCTAAATTATTTTAAAATTGAAACACCTCGCCGCCAAATAAGAAGGTGAACCGGCCGGGAGTACCTTTCTGAAAATATCGCCTTCCCTATATCTTATTATCCACAGAGATAACTTTTGCGTCTGGGAGACCACTTTACAGTGTATAACAATCATTAATTAAAATCACAAATCAATCTCAAATAATTAATTTCAATTTTTAAATATATTAACACATACTGTGTCCCTAATATTAGTTAAATTAAATTAATTATTTTAGACACATTAGTATCTTCGACCAACAGGATTTAACTCTGGGTTTAAGTACGGTTGCAGGCATGGCTTGCAGTTGCCTTGATCTTAAATCGAGGTAATCCAAACTTATTCAGGGCCATCTAAACCGTTTTTGTTGGATTTGGACGCATGTTGGTCGATGAACGAAACATACTAAAGTCAATCGAAAAACATACTAAAGCGCATTCCGTTAAAATTTAGTTAAAAAGTTCCAAAGTCTGAAAAACAGAGCACGAGTTGAAGTGTAAAACGGATTAAAATATATTTTTTCAACAAAAAAATTTTTTTGTGGCTTTAATTTGAAAAATAAAAAAGTTACAACTTCCTATATAAAGAAAAAAACATGCTTAGTAAAATTTCACATCTAAGTATATCTTTTGGAAATTAAAATCCGAAAATTTGTTCGAAAGCCCAAGCCTTTTAATTTTTGAGATTCTTTAATGGCGCTGATTATTATTATGGAATTTTCCTTTACGGTAGAGAGTTCGTCCTTTAATATTTAAAAAGCTTTTATATTTAGGACCTTCTTTAGTTTTGAATGCGTTTTAGTTTTAATTTTATTTTTAATTTTGTTGGACGCTTGCAAAAAACTCTTTTTAATTCCTCGGCCTTTTCAAATTAAAAGCCCTTTTTAGATTTAAAGCGCTTTTAAATTTGGGGTATTTTTTAGTTTTAAGGCTTTTTTCATTGTAGAATCATTTTAATCTTCAAACGTTTTAAAATTTTAGGGCGCTTTCAATTTTTGGTGCTCTGTAATATTTAGAGCGCTTTCAAATTTGGAAAGCTATTTAGCCTCAATTTTTTTTTAGTTTATTGATTACTTTGGAATTTTAAAACGCTTCTAAGTTTCTAATGCTTTGGAGACCTTTTTTAATCAGAACGCTTTCAAATTTCCATCTTTTTAAAATTTAGGACGCTTTGGACCTCTTTTATTGGACGATTTCAATTTTGGGGTGTTTTGAGATTTGTGGCTTTTTTCATTTTGCAAAGGTTTTAATTCTCTGACGCTTTAGCATATTTTATGGTTCTTTTAATTTTTGCGGTTCTTTAATATTGAGAGCGCTTTCAAATTTGGAAAGCTTCTAAGCATCCGTTTCTTTTTCATTCTATTTTTTATTTTATTAGAGAACTTTTTTATTCAGACAGTTTTTAAAATTTAGATCGCTTTTAAGATTATAATGTGTTTAAATTTGGGACATTTTATATTTAGAACACTTTAAAATTAGGAGCCTTTTAAGTTTGTAGCACTTTTCATTCTTTTAAAACGATTTTAATTTTGGAACGCTTTAAAATAAATTTAGGGCGCTCTTAATTTTTGGGATTTAGAGCGCTTTCAGGTTTAAAAGGCTATTTACCCTCACTTTTTATTTTATGGGGCACTTTTAGATTATGACCTGTTATATTTTGGAACGATTTTCAAGTTTGAACGCCTTTAAATTAGGTGCCTTTTGAAATTTTAGAATGCTTTTTAAATTCGGAACACTTTTTAACTAAGAACTTCTTTCAATTTTGGAACGATTTTTATTTATTTATTTGAGCGTATTCAAATTTGAAGACATTTTTTAACCTCAAAATTTTTTTATTTTACAGCGTGTTTTTAGATTTCAAAATATTTTTTTTATATCTTGGAATGCGTTAAAATTTGGATTGCTTTTCAATTAGGAGCCTTTTTGATAATTTAGATCGATTTTAATTTTCTAAAGTTATAAAACATTTTAGGGCGCTTTTAATCTTTGAGCTTTTTTTATTTAGAACGCTTTCAAATTTGAAAAAATTTTTACCCTTATATTTTTTTTATTTTATGGGAGGCTTTTTAATTTGGAACGTTCTTTTATTTTGGAACGCTTAATGTGAAATGTTTTTCAATTTAGAATGATTGCTAAGTTTGTATATTAGTAGTTTAGAAATCTTTTTAATACGGGTTCTTAGAATTGAAAAACTTTAAATCTATAAAGGCGGGGCCTTTGGCCTTGAAAATTTGAAAGTGATTCGAATTTGGACCCGATTAGAAATTTTCTGCATGAATTAATTATGTGACTATTTCAGCCAGAAACGAGGGAGTTTCATTGGGCAGAAATGAGAAAATATAACGGGAGGAAAAAAATTGGAGATTTAAATCTGGACTTAAATAAGAAATAAGTCAGAGATTAGTAAGACAATTTGATCTTGTCAGTTAATATAATTTTCAAAAATAATGTAGCTATTTTAATAATCGTTATTGGAAATAATTTATTTTTTTACTCATACAGAATTTGTGTAATAGAAGTTTTTTCTTAGATTTAATTTATTTAATAGGCAACTCAGATTTTTTTTAATTTTCAAATTTTCATCCTGAAGGTGGTTCCGGAATCAAAAAAGCTGCTGATACGAACAGAAATCAAACTTCCAAAATTGGGTTTGATGCTCGTTGGTTGGGGAGGAAATAATGGCACAACAATCACTGCTGCTTTGTTGGCCAACAAATTAAAACTTTCCTGGGAAACAAAAGAAGGAGTGAAACATGCAAATTGGTAAATAAAAAAGAGCTATATCGTCAATTTTTTAAAATCCTTTTCCAAAAAACAGGTGTGTCACGAAAATCTCGAAAGCACTGTTATTGCTTTTCGTGACAAAGAATGTCACATTTACGTGTATAATAAAACTGACAAAAATTTAATATTCAATAATGTAAATTTTTTAAAATATTTTAACAAACCCTAACGGTTTAAAATTTGTATTTGCCATGAGCAAAAAGTACAACAGATGATAAATGACCATTTTTCAATATCAAGGTATAAAGAGAAGCTCAAATTTTCAAAAGAACTAGAAAAAATTCATCGTTTGTGGTAATTGTATATTTACGAAACTATCATTAAAATTTTTCTTTCATGAACAGTTCATTTGGAAATTCCTTAAAAATATTTTTTTTTAATATTTTTCAAATGGTAAAAATATTAAAAGTACGGTGTCGGATAATTGCAACACACGGTGAGACATATTTTGTTAAAAAGAAAAATAATCTGCTAATTTTTAAGAATTGTTAGCAAATGGAAAAAGTGGTCATTTATATTGAATTGATAATGTTCTAATATTATAAAATGGCTGTTTTAAACTAAGTAAATTTAACACCTTCGAATTAGCATCTAAATCAACCATAATTTTTATTTAGGGCCATATTTTAATTACCCGTTTTCAACTTTACTGACATTTTTTCGCGACAACTTATATCCACACAAAATAAGATATCGAATTTTAAACTTCCAAACGTATTTTTTTCTAATTTTTTGTGATTAAAAATTTTACTATTTGGTTGATAATTTCATTCTTTTGTTGAAAATTTCGTTCAACTCATTCTTTTTGATTGAAATGTCAACTGGCGGAGTTTATGTCAAGCGATAGCAAGGATTTTCTTCATGGAATGGGATTTGGCTGTAACTCTGCCTATACAGTTTTATATTGGTGAAGAAAAATTCCCTCAAGTGATTTGTGAAAATTCAAAAAAAAAAAAAAATGACGGAGAAATGGGAGTTCGAAATTTTATGTAACTTGTTTTTTTTAATATTCCATGTCTTTGGTTCTAATTAACCGATCTGACCTTTTAAGCTCTAAAATTGTTCGTATTGACTTATAATTTTAAGTATAAAAAATTATGTTTAGAAACAAAAAAATCGGACATTTTTTTGTAAACTCAAAAACCTAAAATCGCGAATTTGAAAATACGTGTCCTGCAAATTTTTTCATAAGAAGCCATACATGTGTTTCACAAGTCCTGAACATTGAATCTTGGGACCGCCTGTGGTTAATGAGAAAACAATTAAAACTTAAGGTTCTACACGACAAAGCGACCATCATTATGCCACACCGCGCCACGTCCACTGCGATTCGCTTGTGGTTCCATATTCGCAGCAAGCGTGCTTGTTTAAACCGGCATTGGAAAAACAAAAGAAATCTTCTCTGTCATTGCACACGAAGGAATTCAAATACTTGTTTTTTTAGCCCATTCGTATCTCGATACATCGTTGCCATAATGCCTGTTAGTACAATATTTTATCATTATTTTGGCAGATCTGGTCACAGTAATATTTCAAAGAAATGTTAGGCCTGTTCCCGAAAATATTCGCAAAAATTGTCCATTTATTACAAAAAACCATTTTATTTGTGATAGTTGCCATAAGAAATTTTCGCGAGGACCAACTCCTTCTTCTGATACATCTTGGGATCATGATTCCCACGTCAACGAAATTGACAAAGATCAATTTTCAGAACAAATTGATACGGATCTGGACAGTAATATTTAATCGGAAAGTGACACTGAATTGTTTAAATTAGACAAAGAAAAAGCATTTTCCTCTTTAAACACCGGTTTACGAATTCTCGCAGAAGAGGAGATCAATTTTCTTGAGCTGAAATCTAAGAAACAAAAGTAAGACGCGTTCTGAAAAGTATGTGTAACGATACGCTGCAAATTTGTTAATGAAAATCCTGTTCATGAAAATGGCGCAAGTATACTTCATTTGAAGCCAAATTTTAAAAAAACTGAATCAAGCAAAAGAAGACAAATTACAATTTTAACCATTTTGCCAAACAATTGGATAATCAAAAGGATTCAATCAGTTTTCAATTTTTCTTATCACGCGGCTTGTACAGCTAAAGGATTAATAAATTCAAAAGAATTTCTATGTCTTCTCCAGACACAAAAGTGGGGAAAATTTTGTCACGACAAACGGTGTTGTGCATAAAATATTGTTATCGCCATGATCATAATAGTCGTATAATGCCAAGGAAAAAAGATTGCATATCCGCGAAAGTAAATGGAGAGAAAAGAAACGTTCAAAAACATTAAGTTCTACGTAATTGCACTTTTTAAGGTCGCTTTTCCTGGTGACACAAATTGATTTTCTAATTTTGCACAATTAAGGCCGCCAGATTGCGATCGGACCCGAACAAGTGGTACCCACAATTTTTGCGTCTGCATTTCCAATCAGAACGCTACACTGACGTTTATTGCTTGGAACATAAAACAATTGGTTAAGCTTAATTCTCTACCATTTCCAATCGTCAAGCATTGGATAGCGCAGTGGATTTGTAATCTTGCACAAATAGCGTGTTATTTTAATGAATGTTCGAACTGTCACGGCGATGAGAACCTTAAACTTTTTTTAGAAAGAGCCTACATCGAACATTTTGTTTTAGATATCAAAAATAACAGTGGATAAACATGGATCGATCAGATTTAGAAACTGTTGCGGCTCCAGTAGATAAATTTATTAACAGTTTAAGCGAATATATTAAGTGAAGTATAATTTATTAGTGGCTCAAATTCTTGTTAAACTATATTTTGCCGAAAAAAATATGATTTATTCACAAGATGCTTCTCAAGGTAAGCATTATGGTCAAAAACACAAGTGACCGTTCATCCTTCTATGACATACCACAGAACACCACACGGAGAAGAATTGAAGTGAAAAATTGGGTCATAGTGCTGGTAATCGAGTTATTCATTACTAAACAGGCGTTATAAAAAATTCGAGATTGAAATTAGCTTATTGATTTAAGTTCAATCGTTCTATTAACTTCCTTAGGCAACTAAAGATATTACAGATTGTCGATGGTCTGAGCATTCTAGCGCACTGTACGGAGTCCAGTCCAGAATAGAAATCATTCCTATACTGTCAGCAGTAAAGAATAATCGGACAAAAAGAATTTACAAGGATACAGAGCGGCGGCTTTTGGCGGGTTGATATAGTCACTTTTTATTTTATAAACTTACATTCATTTATATACCATAGCTAGCCTTGTAGGAATTTAATCAGGGATCCGGCCGGTACCCGGCTAAAAAGGTCACGGTAAACTGGTCGGATCCCAGCTTGAATACCGGCCGGGATCCGGTTGGGTAATCCGGCCACATTGCGGTTAAAAATATTTCTTCAGGCGAGAAATTTGTTACTTGTTTTGTCTTTTAACGCCCATCGTAAAGAATACGGTGAACTTTAAAGGATAAATCAAGTTTCCCAATTCTGGCAAGGAAATTAATAGAAACTCGTAGCAATTGTTTCACGTCGGAAACCACGTGGTGATTTTAGGTTAGGAAGGTACACAGAAAAAATGTATTTACAAGAGTATAATTCAATTAAAACTAATAATTATCCGTGAACCAAGTGGTGTTTTCAGACTGATTACTGAAACAAGGTTGATTTTAATTACGGATCTCGATTTCATTTGCAAACTTCGAGGAAATGACGCGCCGTAAGTGCAACGTGCACTCTTGTTCGAAGTGCGAAACTAAAAATTAGTGAGTGTCTACGCAGTCGCCAGACGCAGAGAGGGATACACATGGCGGTGAATTTGAAAGTGTACATACTAAACATTGTGTGAAAATAGGGAAAATTGTAACATTTCTGCTGACGCACATACCAACATTGATAACAGTTTATTTAATAAGTGAAAAAATTCAGAAAAATGTAATGATTTTTTTTACAGAATTTAAAACAGCTTATTTCTGTTTCACTGCTCTAATAAATCTTTAAATTATACTTTTTAAATGATAATTCATCTATCATCCATGATGACGTCTTTGATAACATCACTCCTCTTAAAAAATGTGTAATTTTGACAAAAAAATTATCCTGGCCAGTGCTCTGTCGGCTCCCGACCATGAGATATAAGCAGGGTTGGCCCGGACAGTAACCGGCAGCTCCCGACTTGGTGATTCGAGAAATATGTAGCCCGACCGGCTGCCGGCCGGTTCCTGTCCATGAAACTCAGCCAGAGGTAGCTCGGCCGGGATCCGACCAGAAACCTTGTTGTAGTAGGTCCAACCGGGGAAATTTCTACACGGGTATACATACATATATTCAATCAGTTTTAAACTTTAAATTATGAAAATTTATTTGATGAAACAGAAAGGTCGAGTTAGATGAAAAAACGTAGTTGTCGAGCATTGAACCTGGGTTTCCAGCGCATCAATCAGCTTCGCTCTGCAATCTGGTATTCTGGGTGCTAAAGTAAGAGGCACTATAAGCGTCCTTTCGGAATCATGCAAGCAACCTTCGGTTCGGTACTGCCGGAACGTCCTTCTGACAACTGACACACGATATATAGATTTCCATTATTAATTGTAGAAATTATAGTAATTTATGATTTCTATTCTTTTTTGAGTTAATAAAATCAGTTGCGTTGTATATCTCGTCAAGAAGGGTCTCTATGTCATTTCCTACTTTCTCGTTCCTTAACTTGTCACAGAAACTATCAAAAGATATGTAGACAATTAAAGAGGAATTTTTCGCTGTTTTTCTTCTATAATCCTTGCAAAAACATGTAATTTTCATGTGTGATCACTACAAGAATTGGAGAGGAGGGATTCTCTGCGTCTAAAACAAAGATTATAAAAACATAGAGGTTAAAACCCGTGTGAAAATAACCCCATTTGGCCTTATTACAAGTCGGGCACTAATCGGGGGCTAGTCGGGGACTAATCGGGGACTAGTTGAGCTTTTTTGTCAAAATTTCAGTCGGGGCCTGGTCCGTGGTTGGTCAAGGACTAGTCGGGCCTTTTCACTAATTTCCGTGCGGGTAATCTTAAGGCTCTGGTCGGGAGCTAATGGGGCTTTGATCGGGTTATTCTTATGTTTGAGTTTTCGGCGAGGTCTTATCAAATGAGGTAATATCTAAAAAAGCGTAATGATTTTTTTATTCTAAAACACTAAGAATATATTTAACAATAATTTTACACCGTTTCTTAGAGAAAAGATTTATTAATGTAAAATTAATCTCAAATATACTTAATAAATGATTTTGAAGTTAATAATTTTGTACGAAATTCAAATTTTTTTAAAACAACGATCAAAATCTTCAAAAAGACGTAATCTTATCTTTTTGTAGTATTTTTTATAAAATTGCGAATTTCTACCTTTGTATGGAATTTTAATAAAATCCAACATTTTTAGCAGTCACGCTGTGTTTCTCATTTCGAAGTTCGAAGCGATGGCAAAGCTTTTTTCTAATTCCAACGACTGTAAGATAGTAATTTACTTTAATATAGTAAAACGTGCATGGTTTCTCTAAAGAAATAGTGCGTTCTTTTATTCCATACTAAATTTTTTGTCTATATGTGGCTCAAACTTATTTAATTGTTTGAAATTATATTTAAACAATGAAAAATTTTGGCTAGAAAAGGTGTTCATCTTTACTTATGAATTTTATTAATCAATATGTTTAATTCAAAGCATTGATGTTTTTGAAGAGTCAGAGAACTGCGTTCCACCACGCGGTTGCCTCATCACGTCCTCGTGTAGAACCTAACGTTTAAAGGCATGTGACACAGCTAAATACCTACATTACCGACCTCACTTTATCATATCACTGAATGTTTTTTCGAACCTTAGAAGTTTTTTTGTAAATAAAATATTGAACTAAAACTTTGGGAAATGTATTGGAGTACAATAAAGTACGTTTAGGTACTGCGTTTCGGTAGGAACTTCACTGAAAATTATTTCATCTTTTTTCTGAACCTCAACCTTTTTTCAACGTTCCAACTTTTTTTATACATAAAATATCGGTCTCAAACTTTGAGAAATGCAAGAGTCGAAAGAAAAACTACGTTTAAGTACAAAGCTTAATAATAAAAGATGTAAAAAAATATATTTCAACAATCAATTCCAACGGCATCAGCTGGTAACGTTGTACACGAAAAT
>NC_046657.1:82802160-82810067 GCF_010883055.1 Belonocnema kinseyi
TTACATCTTTTATTATCAAGCTTTGTACTTAAACGTAGTTTTCTTTCGGCTCTTGCATTTCTCAAAGTTTGAGACCGATATTTTATGTATAAAAAAAGTTCGTCCGTTCAAAAAATGTTGAGGTCCAGAAAAAAGATGAAATAATTTTCAGTGAAGTTCCTACCAAAATACAGTACCTAAACGTACTTTATTGCACTCTAAAACATTTTCCAAAGTTTCAGCTGGATATTTTATTTACAAAAAAAGTTCTTAGGTTCAAAAAATTATTCAGTGAACTGATAAAGTGAGGTCGGTAATATAGGTATTATAATATAATATAGGCTGTGTCTCATGCCCGTAATTTATTTTCTCATAAACCACTGTGCGCTGGCAGTCCTAAAATAAAATTTTCAGGGCTTGTGAAGCACATGTATGTCTTCTTACGAAAAAAAATGTAATCTAAGATTCTAAGGACACGTATTTTCGAAAATGCGATTTTACTTTTTTGAGTTTTAAAAAAATGTCAACAATTTATTTGTTCGATTCATTAATTTTTTTAATATAAAAGTACCTATATATCATTACGAACCATTTCAGAGATTAAAAAGTGAAATCGGTTAATTAGAACCGAGCATATGAAATAGTTTTAAAAAATTCTAACTCATATTTCCGCCATTTTTTGAAGTTCACTAATGCATGCCTGTATACGCCGAGCTACAGTCAAATCCCATTCAATGAAGAAAAATCTTCTTATCACTTGACATGGACTCCACCATTTGGATATTGAGCCTCTTAATAAAAAATGCATTTCTTTGGTTAAAAATTTTTAATACTTTCTTACACATTCATATTTTTATAAGAAAAATAACTTTTGAAAATGTATCTCTTTTTGAAAATTAATTTTTTTTTAATAATCTTCTTTGTTTGAAACTTAATATATGTTGTTGAAAATTCCTCTTTTGAAGTAGCATATTAATCATCCTAATGAAAAATTCATCTAATTTTAGTTAAAAATTAACTTCTTTGTTGAAAATTCAAATGTTTTTTTTAATACAAAATTTGCTAAGAACAAAGTTTTTCTTTATTAACTGTAAAATCTTTTATGGATGAAATTTCAACTATTTTGTCAAAAATTCTTTTTGATTGAAAATAAATTCTTTAAGTTGATGTTTATTAATTTAAACCTATTTGTTTAAAAGTTCATTTTTCTGGTTACAAAATCATTTCCTTCCTTGAAATTTTAACTATTTTAAATAAAATTCGTTCTTTTCAGATAAAAATTGTATATTTTTTAAACTGAAATTTTAACTTCTATTTGTTGTTTGAAATAGATCTTCTTAAGTCGAAAACTCATCTTTTTCGTTGAAAATTCATTTTCTTGGTGGAAAATTTACTTGATTCGTCGAAAATTCGTTGCTTATAGATAACAAAGATTGTCTTAAACCAAAATTATAACTATTTCATTTTTTATTTAATATTCGTCTTTTTTGGTAGAAAATTAATATTCTTGGTTCAAAATTAATTTACTTTGCGAATTAACTTTGGTTTGTTGAAACTTCATTTTTTATATTGAAAATTAATTATTTTTATTTCAAAATTAAACTATTTTATTTTCAGTTGTTTATTTTTTATTAGAAATTCAACTATTCGTTAGAACATTCCTTTTAACTGTTAAAAATATTTGTTGAACCTTGAAAAATTGAAAATTCATGCATTTGGTTAAAGTTTCATCTTTTGTTTTAAAATATTAAGCTTTTGGTGAAAAATTAATCTTTTTCGTTTAACATTAACTCGTTAATTGAAAATTGAAATCTGTCCTAGAAAATTCGTCTTTTTGGAAAGAAAATTCAACATTTCATTTAAAATGGTTCTATTTTGGTGTAATGTTAATCTTCTCGATTTAAAATGAATCTCTGATCAAAATTCAACCATTTTGTTAAAAATACATTTTTCGGGTTGAAAAATCATTTTTTTGATTGGAATTTTACTATTTTGTACAAAAATTAACTCTTTTACATGTATTTTTTTTACTGAAATTGGAACTATTCTATTATTTGTTTAAAATTTTTGTTTAAAATTGAGCCCTTTTGGATGAAAATTCAAAAATTTAGAGCATTTAAAAAAGTTTGGGACAATTTTTTCTATTTAAAAGTTTTATCTACGGTTATTTATAGTTCTCGGAAAGCCAAACAATTTATCCGAATGACTTATTGTAATAAAAAGAAAATTCTTAGAGTTAAAGCATTTTCAAAATTTTTTTAATTAATCGAAAATAAAAATGTTAAGCCATAAAACGCACGATATAAAAAAAAAAGTCAAGAGAAGAAAATCATTGCTTTTTAAAACCCCTACAAAATTAACATGAAAAATTTTTGGATTTTCTTAGAAAATCGAAAACTCAAATTTTTATTGCACAAAACATAATGAAAACTGAAAAATTCCATTTTTTGGTCCAACAATACAGGATACAAAAAATATGAGTTAATAAAAATTTTAATTAAAAAAAATTCGTTAATAATAATTAATAATAAAAAAAAATTTGTGGGAAATGAACAAATTTACGGAAAAAAAAGATTGAACAAAAATTGTTTGCCCGATAAAAACCTACACATTTGTAATAATTTATTACATTTTCATGATTTAGGATTGAGAAAAAATTATAATTGTTCGAAATTTGATACCACCATATTCAAATTTTGAACCAAACGACGCAAAATGCGAAAAAAGTCTCGAAGATAAATTAGGGCTTTTGAAAAATCCTACAAAATGTCTTAAACATTTTCCAACAAGACACGTAATTTTGTTCTTATTTGCCATGAGTAATATGGTAGGATATTTTGCATTATGTATAAAAAATAATATGGAAATAAAAATACTATTCGTAGAATAATAACGCGAGATAGAGAAAAATGTCTGAAAAAATGATTTTCCTTTTTTATTTATTTTAACCCTCAAAGTGCATACATATTCAAAATCGCGGTAAAGTGCATCGTGGGTATTTAACACCCCTGCGTATTTTATCATGTATTGTTAAACCCCTATTGAATATTTTGTCACAATAAAAGTATCCTATATATTTTAAGGTATCTTTTATAAAGTAAAGTTGATTTTATAGCTATTTATTTATTTTAAGTGTGTTAAAAAAACTATTGAAAAAAAGTAAAAAATGGGCTTTTTTAGTTAAAAATTCATAACACACGCAATTTTAATTATTTCAACCTGAACATTTATGAGTATACTTTTGAAATAGTGTACTTTAATACAAAAAATATTGCCTTATGGACGCTTTCAAAAAAGATATTTATTTTCACAGTTGGAAAGTCAATTTTGTAATAAAATGATGAATCAGATTTTTCGCTTTTAAATCAATTTATTATTACGAAAATTGAGAATTTTTGACATGCAATACTGTAAAAATGCAAGAAATTTAAAAAAGAGACATATATAACTCTATTTTGACAATTATATTTCATTCAACACATCCAGTCTGATCTCGCATGACGCGCTGCCGAACATCAATAACCTTTCAACAAGAAAAATTTGCTCCGTAATAACTTTTTCACTCACTAAGTGCACACTGGGTGTTAGACACCCAGTGTCTAACTAATGCTTGCCGCTGTATGCTAAACGACTTTACTTAGTACTGTTAGTGTCTCCAACTAAAGCTAGATGTCAACCCTTCTCAATTTTTCGAATTAAGTATGATTTATAAGAGTTTGAAAATTGCTTGGGGTTTCAGATACCCACAATGCACTTTAAGGTGTAAGGTGGTTCAAAAAATATACATTTATAAATGTCTGTCAATAATCGAGCGCAAAATAATAAATATTTGAGCGCGAAGTGCGAGATTTAACAGACGCGCGCTCAAACTTTTGAGCCTTTTTTAGTTGAAAATTAATATATTTTGTTTAAACTTTATATTGGCGTAAGTTTATGCGAAAAAATATCGGTATAGTAGAAATCGAGTAAGTATTACAAGTCTTAAAAAAATATTTTCTGTTTTATTATTTACAGGTTTGGATCTTTGGTACAGGCATCAACAGTTAAATTAGGAACAAATGGCGGAGAAGATGTCTACGTTCCAATGTCCTCAATGCTCCCAATGGTGGATCCAAATGATATTGAAGTTGATGGCTGGGACATTTCAAGCATGAATTTGGCAGACGCGATGCAAAGAGCCAAGGTTTTGGACATCAATTTGCAAAAACAACTCAAGGAGCATATGGTCAACGTGAAACCAAAGAAAAGTCTTTATTATCCTAATTTTATTGCTGCCAATCAGGTTCGATTTTTATTTTTTTCGCCATGGTATACCTATCCGATTCCTACCTTACCTACATTTCTCAGAACAATGTAGTTCCTTTTAATTTCTGGAATATTTATTTATATATTTTTGTTTGAAAATGCTAACTATTTGGTCGAAATTTTAATTATTTTCTTGAAAATGAAACTATATTTTGTTAAAATTATTCTGTCAAAAATGAAACTGCTTGGTTTAATTTTGAATTTTTTTATTTCTAAATTAATTCTTTTGGTGTAAGATTCATCCCTTTGGTTGAAAATTTAACTTTTTCAGGTTTAGGAAATTCAACTTCTAGGGTAAAAAATCATCTATTGGGCTGAAAGTTGAACTATTTTGTTGAAAATTCATTTTTTTTATAATGAAGTTTCTTAACAAAAAATGTAACTGTTTCATTTTCGGCTTAATTTTGATATTTTTTATTGAACATTATTCTTTTAAAGTTAGAATTTCGACTATTTGTTTCAAAATTTATTTATCTGGTTAAAAGTTCAACTTTTTTTGTAGATAATTCGCATTTTTTAATTCAAAATTCATCAATATTCTTGAAAATTGAAATTTTTGGTTGAAAATTTGTCTTTTTTGTTAGAAGAATAATTTTTTTCTGGTAAATTCATCTCTTCGGTTTAAAATTGAATTAATTGCTTCAAAATTCAACAAAATTAAACTCCTTGGGTAAAATCTGGTTAAAAGTTAAACTGTTTCGTAGACAAATCGCATTTTTGAATTCAAAATTCATCAATATTTTTGAAAATTGAAATTTGTTTTTGTTCAAAATTCGTCTTTTTTGGTAGAACAATAATTTTCTCATTGGAAAATTCATCTTAATGGTTGAAAATTTAAATGTTTGGCTTAAAATGCAACAATATTGTTAAAAAGTAATCTTTTTTTTTGTCAAAAATTCAACCACTTTGTTAAAAATTAATTATTTTCATTGAAAAATTGATATTTCATAGTTAGAATTCGTACTATTGTTCTAATATTTATTTATTTTCTTTAAAAAGCTATTTGGTTAATAATTCTACAGTTTTGTAGATAATTCACATTTTTCGTTTCAAAATTCATCAATATTCTTGAAAATTGTTTTTTTTTTAATATGTTTCTTTTTTGACAGACCAATAATTTTTGGTTCATAATTAATATTTTTGGTTAAAATTTGAACTGTTTTGATAGAAAATTTGATTATTTGTTTAAAAATTAAACTGTTTGTTTTTATTTTAACCATTTGTTACAAAATGAACTTTTTTGTTGAAAAATCGTATTTTTGGGTTAAAAATTAAATTGTTTTTCAGATAATTCACCTTTTTTGGTTTTAAAATTCATCAATATTTTTGAAAATGGAGTTTCTGTTTGTTTTTAAAATTCATCTATTTTGACCGAATAATAATTTACTTTTTGAAAATTTCATATTTTTGGTAACCGGATAAATTTCGTAGAAATTTTTATTATTTCGTTAAAAATTAGACTATTTATTTTTAATTTAACTATTTCTTGAAAAATCATATTTTTAGTTTGAAAATTGAACTGTTTCGTGGATAATTCGCCTTTGGCTACGAAATTCATCAATATTGTTGAAAATGGTTTCTTTTTTGGAAAATTGGTCTTTTTTGGTAGACCAATAATTTTCTTGGGGGAAAATTCGTCTTCTTGGTTAAAAATTTAACTAGTTGGTCAAAAGTTCACCTTTTTGGTTAAAAATTCATGTTTTTGGTTAAAATTTGAACTATTTTTGGTAGAAAATTCGAGTATTTTGTTAAAAAATAAACTATTTTAATTTTTACTATTTGGTACAAATAAAACTTTTTGGTTGAAAAATCATGTTTTTGGGTTAAAAATTCAACTGGTTTGTAGATAATTCGTCTTCATGGCTTCAAAATTCTACAATTTTGATGAATATTTATATATTTTTTTTGCGAAAATTCTATTTTTTTAATAGAATGCTAATGTTCTTGGTCTAAAATTGAACTATTTGGTAAAAAATTAACTTTTCTGTCGAAAAATCCCACTTTCGGGTTAAAAATTCAACTGTTTCGTAGATAATTGGTCTTTTTGGCTTTAAAATTCATCAATATTTTTTAAAATGGATTTTTTTATTTTTTAAATTCATCATTTTTGGTAGAATAATAATTTACTTATTGAAAAATTCATCCTTTCTCTTAAAAATTGAAATATTTTTAAATTTAAATATTTGGTAGAAAATTAACTTTTTTGTTGAAAAATCATATTTTTAATTTGAAAATTCAACTGTTTTTTAATAGATAATTCGCCTTTTTGGCGTGAAAAATTTTAAATATCGTTGAAAATATAATTTTTTGAAATTTTTTCCCTTTTGGCAGTACAACAATTTCCTAATGGAAACTTCATGTTAAAAATGCATTTAATTAATATTTACCTCTTTGGTTGAAAAGGTAACTTTGTTGTTGAAAATTGATTTTTTCGGTTAAATTTTTTTTAAATGTGGATGTTTAGCTATCTTATTTTTGGTTGAAAATTCATCCTTCACTAATATAAAAATCAAATATTTGATGGGAAATTAATGTAATTTTTTCAAAAATTCGTCTTTTTGGTTAGAAAATAAATATTAATTGTTGAAAATTCATATTTTTTGTTGAGAATTTAACTATTTGGTTACAAATTCTTCTTTTATGGCTGCATTAAACTGGTTGGAAACTCTTTTTTTTCTTCTAAAAATTAATTTTTAAAACTAAATATCTGCTGATTTTTTTTCAAAAAATATATTTTTTCAGTTGGAAATTTAACTATTTTGCTTAAAGTTCGTTTTTCTTAATTGAAAATTCAGCTATTTGGTTCAAAGATTCAACTATTTTGTTAACAACAATTTTTATTTTTTTGTTGAATTGAATTGGTTAAAAAAGTTATCAATCAGTGGTTAAATAATTTAGATATCTATTAAATAAATAAAATTTTAAAAATAACAAGTAAATAATTTTTAAAAAAATTATTATGCAAATTTAAATTTATATTTTGATAGAAAATTCATCTTTTATAGTGGAGAAGTCATCTTTCTTGGTTGAAAATAAACTGTGTTCCAAAAAATTGGTCTCTGGCTTGAAAATTCAACTGTATTTGGATTAATTTTAATCTTTTTTATTTGTAAATTAAACCATTTGCTGGAAAATACATTTTTGTTGAAAATTCGTCCTTTTTGTATTTGAAAGTAATCTTTTTATACAATCTTTTTTTATAAAATCTTGCGAATTTAAAGTATTTCAAATTGAATTCAGTATGGTATAAAACTTGCAAATTCAGTGAATAAAATTTTTAAATTCAAATCCCAGGAGGACCGAGCTGATAATGTAGTCCTTGGATCGAAAACTGAACAGCTGAACGCTATCAGGAAAGATATTTCCGAATTTAAATCTTCAAAAAAACTGGACAAGGTCATTGTATTATGGACAGCAAACACAGAGAGATTCACTGAAATTATTCCCGGAGTCAATGACACTGCTGATAATTTATTGAAGGCCATTACAGAGGATCAACCGGAAATTAGTCCCAGCACAATGTTTGCAGTTGCTTCAGCTTTGGAAGGCGTAAGTTTTTTTGAACATTTTATCATTTTTATTTTACAATCTCAACAATTTTAATTATATTTAAAAAATATAAT
>NC_046657.1:82810167-82822470 GCF_010883055.1 Belonocnema kinseyi
AGGATATTATTAAAAATTGGTTTATTATTTCAAGTGATTTAATTACATGTATTTTATTTTGTATGGGTTTTGTTTATAATGTTTTAATTTGTTTCAATAATTATGTTATTAAATTAAATAGCGTTTTTTATAATTTAAATTAAATTAGCAAATAATTTTAAAAAGTAAAGGTAAGTATATTTAATTTTACATATAAAAAGTGACATTTCAATGTACTTTGGAAAATTGTTCGTATCTGGAAAAACTTATAATCGACAGATACCTGAAGAAAGTATTAATTATTTAATGGATTCCATGGGATATCATATTTTTTCACAAATTTCCGAGCGTTCCAAGGGATATTACAGGATTACTAAGAATTTTTTGGGATTTAAAAAAATTTGACGGTATTTTAGAATTCTAAAAAAATGTCGCAGCTGATTAAAAATATTTCGGTGAATTTTTGAAAAGAATTAAAATTTTTGATCGGTGTAGGACAGTTTTGAAACGAATTCTAATTCAGAGTTGAAACAGGGGATTTTTCAAAAGAATTATAATTGTAACTTGGAACAGGAAATTTTCAAATGTAAATAAAATTTTAATTGGAACAGGGAGTTATCAAATCTTAATAAATTCTGAACTATATAACTGGAAACTTTCGTTAAGAATAAAAATTCTGGATTGGAACTGGAATTCTTTTTCTTTAGAAATGCAATTCTAACTCGGAACAGGAAATTATTAAATTAAAATAAATTTTGTGTTCGAAGAGCGAATTATTTGTAAAATTTTAACAAATTTTGATCTATAACTGGAAATTTTCAAAAAGAATTGAAATTCTCGATTGGCTCAACATTATATATTGGAACTAGGAATTTTTTAACGAATTCTAATTATGAATTGAAACTCGGTATTTTCGAAAAAAATTTCTGAGTTGGAACAGGTACGTTAAAAAAATATATAATATTGACTTAGATCAGTCAATTCTTAATTTAAATTGATGTTGAGTTGGAACAGAACATTTTAAAAATGTTAACCAATTCTGAGCTGCTCCTGAAAATGTTTGAAAAGAATTAACATTCTGAATTGAAACAGGAAATACTTAAATTTAACTAAATTAATTTCGAGTTGGAACAGGGAATTTTGAAAATTTCAAATTTTTTTACTTGGAACTGGAAATTTTCGAAAATAATAAAAATTCTGAATTAGAACTGGGAATTTAAAAAATAATTACAGTTCTAACTTGGAACAGGGATCTTAAAAATTTTAATTAATTTGGAGTTGGAACAGAGAATTTTCAAATTTTAACAAATTTTGAGCTGCAATTGGTATTTTTTAAAGAATTCCAATTCTGAATTGATACCGGGGATTTTTGAAAATAATTAAAGTCATGGTTTGGAATTTAAATTTTTCAAATTTAAAGTAATTTCGAGTAGGAACAAGAAATTTTCAATTTTTAACCATTTTTTACCTGGAACTGGAAATTTTCGAAATGAATAAAAATTCTGAATTGGAACTGGGAATTTTAAAAATAATTAGTTCAAACTTGGGACAGGGAACTTAAAAATTTAAATTAATGTGGAGTTGGAACAGGGAATTTTTCAATTTTAACCAATTTTGGGCTGTAATTGGTATTTTTTAAAGATTTTCAATTCTGAATTAAAACTGGGGATTTTCGAAAATAAATAAATTTCTAGATTGGTCCCGGGTAATTTTTAAACGAATCCTAAATATGAGTTGAAACGGAGTATCTTCGAAAAGAATTGAAATTCCGCATTGGAACAGAAATGTTTCCAAAAAAATATAATTCTGACCTGGAACTGGAAATTCCCGAATTTAATAAAAAAATTTGGATTGGAACTGGGAATTTTTTTTAAAGAATTATAAATCTAATTTGGAATAGGGAATTTTCAAATTTTACCAATTCGGATATGGGACTAGAAATTCTCGAAGAGAAAAAAAATTAGATTGGGACAGAGTTTTCGTATTTAAAAAATTTCAAACCTGCAACTGGAAATTTTCTGAAAGAATTAAAATTATGGATCGGTACAGGTAATTTTTCAAAATAATTGTAATTTTAATTTGGAAAAGGTTATTTTCAAACTTTCACAAATTTTGAGCTAGATTTGGAAATTTTGGAAAATAATAAAAATTCTGGATTGGAATTAGAATTTTTGTTTAAAGAATTACAATTCTAACTTGGAACCGGGAATTATTAAATTTCAATAAACTTTGAGCTGGAACAGAGAATTTTTTAAATTATAACAAATTCTGACGTAGAACTGGAAATTTTCTAGAAGATTTAAAATTCTGTGTTGGAACTGGAAATATTAGAAAAAAAATTTTAGTTCTGGATTGGAACAGGGAATTTTTAAATGTGAATACATTTTTGAGAATCTAGATTTGGTAATTTTGGATAAGAATTAAAATTCTAGATGGAATTTGTTATTTCCCTTGGCAAAGGGAATAACATTTTTTAAATGTATTTTTAAATTGAAGAGGGAATTATCAAGTTTAAAAAAATTGTAAGCTGGGACCGGAAATTCTCGAAAAGAAAAAAAATTTAGATTTGGACAGAGAATTTTCAAATTTCAACAATTTCTGACCTGGAACTGGAAATTTTCGTAAATAATTAAAATTATGGATTGGTACAGGAAATTTTTCAAACTAATTCTAGTACAGAGTTCAAACAGGCCATTTTTGATAAGAATTAAAATTCTGCAATCGACCAGATAAGTTTTCAAAAGACTTGTAATTTTGATTTGGTACAGAGAATTCTTAAATTTTCACAAATTCTGAGCTAGGTTTCGAAATTTTTGAAAAGAATTAAAATTCTGGATTGGAATTAGGATTTTTTTAAAAAGAATGATAATTCTAACTTGGAACAGGGAATTGTTAAATTTAAATAAATTTTGTGTTGGGACAGAGAATTTTTTTAACTTTAACAAATTAAATTTTCGAAAAAAATTTAAATTCTGTATTGGAACTGCGAATTTTTGAAAATAATTTGAATTCTGGATTTGAGCAGAGAATTTTCAAATTTAAATAAATTTTGAGTTGGAACAGGGAATTTTTAAATTTTAACAAGTTTTGAGCTACACCTGTAAAATTTCCAATTGTTAGCAATTTCTTACCTGGAACTGGAATTTTTCGAAAAGAATAAAAATTCTGGATTGGAACTTGGAATTACCAAATTTAAACAAATTCTGAGCTAGATTTGGATTTGGATTTCGCAGATATAATCAGGAATTTTCATGAAGAATGATAATTTTGAATTCGAGTAGGGATTAGGCAATTGGAAATTTAAGCTTAAAAAAATTAGTTTATTACCTAACCAGTGTTAAAATTATCATAAGCGATTTTCATAAAAAATGCACGGCGGACCATTATTTATTAAATATAGAAATTAAATGAAATATAGAAAAACCTGTATTAGAAAAAAATTACTCGTACTTTTAAAGTAACTTTAAAAAATGCAAAAAAAATATTCATGTTAAACTCGCAATGTCAGGGAATTTTTTTCCAGGATTTAAGTAGACATCCTGAAGCGTCTATATGGTCAAATATTTTTTAAATTACAGAAAAAGTATATTTATGAAATATTTTGTGTATTTTGAGAAATTTAGGACCATACGTTCCTTATTCCCTTTTATTTAATTTCCCAAATTTTCAATTTGACATATTAATTTGTATGGACGCAAGTTGTTGAAAAGAAAATGTCACTAAATTAGGAATCGGGTAGGTATAATTTAAAATAAAATTTTTAAATAATTTGTTTTAGTGTACTTATATAAATGGATCGCCGCAAAACACATTTGTACCTGGCGCAATAGAGTTGGCGGCAAGGTACAAGACTTTTATTGCAGGCGATGATTTTAAATCTGGACAGACAAAGTTGAAATCAGTTTTGGTGGATTTCCTTGTTTCTGCCGGAATTAAACCTGTTTCGATTGTCAGCTACAATCATTTGGGCAACAACGATGGATTCAATTTATCGGCCCCTCAGCAGTTCAGATCCAAGGAGGTACGCTAAAAGTCAAAAATTAATTAATAATGATTGAAATTTAATAGAATGAAGTAAACATGAATTTTTGAAACATTAACTTTTGAACGGGACTCAGTTTGAATTAATTTATGAATTTCCTGCACTGTTAACTTTGTATATTAAAATTTGTAAACCAATAATTAGGCTTGATCATAAATTTTATTACTAAATGTTTCTAAACATTATTGATAGAATAAATTATTTCAATTGTAGATGATTGTTTAATCATAGGAAATAATTCTGCTTTTAACATTTCACTTCTACACTATAATTGATAAAACTATCTTATAATTTCAAAACGAGAAGAATTCTAATAGAAAATTGAAAAAAATAACAAACTTTAATACGGTAATTTTGCCGTATTGCATAAACTTAGAAAAAAATTGAGCAGGTTTAAAAGATATTCAGAAGTTTTGAAATAATTCAAAAATAATAAAAAATTGTTAAGATTTTTTTACTAATTATTTAAGGTCTGGCTTGAAAATTCAAATAATTTATTGAATTTTAATCTTTTTTGTTTGAAAATTCGACCGTTTGATTAAAAACTCATCTTTTTATGCTGAAAATTCAACTAATTTGTTAAAGCAATCATTTTCGGTCGAAAATTAAATTATGCTTTTGAAAATTCATCCTTTTTGGATTCGAAATTCTTTTTTTTTTTTTTTTTTTTTTGAAAATTCATCAATTTAGATTTTAATGCAACTGTTTGTTCGAAATTTAATTTCTTTTTTTATATTTGTTTTTTCTTTATGTTGAAAATTCATCTCTCTGGGTAGAAAATCTTTTTTTTTTTACTTGTCGAAAATTAAATTATTTGGTTGAAAATGCAATATGTTTTGGCTGAAAATCTCAGGAATTTAAAGGCAGAAGATTTTCGAAAGTTTGAAAAATTAAAGATATCCAAATTGACTTCAAAATATTGAGGTGCTTCAGATTTTAAAGCTTTAAACCTTGGAAGATGGCCAAATTTTAAAGAATTAAGAAAGCGTTCCATATTTTAAAGATGCCCAGAATTTCAAATCTTTTAAAATTTTGTAAGGCCCAAAATTTTAACATGTTAAGAATAAAAAGAGGCCTCGTTAAGAAATGTGAGGTAAATTTTAGAATTTTGCATTGGCCCCAAATTATAGAGAATTAAAAATTTGAAAATCAGAGTATGCCCTTAAAAGTATTAAATCTTTTAAATTTGTATTTAATTTTTTATATTTTTAGTCCTAGGAATTTTGAAAGGGCCCCATATTTTAAGCGAATAATGCTTTGTAAAGACCCTATATGTTAAGGAATTGAAAATTTGAAAGCGTTTCATTTTTTTGCAGGCCCAAAATTTCAAACCTTTTCAAATTTGATAACGTCGAAAATTTTAACATATTAAAAAATAAAAATAGAAACAAAATTTAAGAAATGCGAGCTAAATTTGTGAGTGTTTGGATGGGCCCCATATTTTAGATAATCGAAAACTAAAAAAACTGCTTTATGCTGTATTAAACCTTTCAAATTTGTAAATTAAATTTCCAAATTTCTAAGCCTAGGTATTTTGAAAAAAGGCTCTTTATTTTAAAGCGTTTCTAATGTGAAAAGGTCCATATTTAAAAGATTTTCAAATTTTGTGAAGCCTGAAAGCCAAATTTTAAAGAAAGATAAATTTTGAAACCTTAAAATATTAAACATTTCAAATTTGGAATTACTAAATTAAAAAGTAACCACCGTTTGAAGAAGCCTCAAATATTATTACATTAAAAATTTAGAGAACTGCCGACATTAAAAGTCTACTAAATGTTAGAAAACCCGGAAGTTTTTAAGAATTGACCATTTGGAAACCTGCTAATACCCTAAAAAATATTAAACGTTCAAATTTGGAACTAAAATTTTCAAATTCTTGAGCTTTTGGAATGGTTTCCAAGTTTTTTAGCCTCTTAAATGCAAATGGATCTTAAACTTAAAAGCTTCTAATTTTGAAAATGAATTATTTTTTAAGATATCAAAAAGCAATGTGGTGGACGATATGGTGAATTCAAACCAAATTCTCTACAAACCTGGAGAAAAACCAGACCACTGTGTGGTCATAAAATACGTCCCGTATGTTGGAGACAGCAAAAGAGCAATGGACGAATATACCTCAGAATTAATGTTGGGAGGACACAACACAATTGTGATCCACAATACCTGCGAGGATTCCCTCCTCGCAAGTCCCATAATCCTCGACCTGGTGCTCCTCGCTGAACTTTGCTCCAGGATCACCTTCAAACCAGCAGATCTTCCCGAGGAAGCATTTTCCGGATTTCACAGCGTTCTTTCCATACTTTCTTATCTTTGCAAAGCTCCTTTAGTTCCTAAAGATTCTCCAGTCGTTAATGCTTTGTTTAAACAAAGAACTGCAATTGAAAATATTCTCAGAGCTTGCCTTTCACTTCCTGCTGAGAATTACTTATTGCTGGAGCACAGACTTCCTTTGAAATTCTAGAGGACGATTGACGAAATTGATGAAGCTGATGATTCTGATAAAGCTGATGAATTTGATCAAATTGATTATTTTTATGAAACTCATGATTATTAAGAAGTTGATGGTTTTAATGAAACTGATGAATTTGATGAAACTGTAGATTTGTATGAAATTGATGATCTTGGATGAAACTGGTGATTTTAATGAAACTGATTATTTATGATGAAGCTAATGATTTTTATAAAACTGATGAATTTTATGAAACTGATGATTTTTGATAAAATTGATGATCTTGATGATTTCGATGAAACTAGTTATTTTGATTTTAATCAAACTGGCGATTTTGATCAAGCGCATGAATTTAATGAAACTGATGATTTTTGATGAAATTGATGATCGTGGTGAAACTGATGATTTTGATGAAACTGATGATTGAAATAAAGCTGATAATTGTAATAAAGCTGATAATTGTAATAAAACTGAATATTTTCATAGAACTGATGAATTTGATGAAACTAATGATCTTGATGAAACGGATGATTTTGATGAAACTGATGATTTTAATAAAGCTGATAATTGTAATGAAACTGAATATTTTCACAGAGCTGACAAATTTTATGAAAGTGACGATTTTTATGAAATTGATAATTTTGAAGAAATGATCCAAGGATTAGAATCTGTACACAAAGAATGGTAAACTAATGAATTGTGATTAGTTCACTGATTAGGATAATTACCTCTTCAGACTGTTAACTTCTTAGTATCTAAAACTATTTACTTTTTGGATATGATAAGTACATTGACGTTAGGTTTTGAATTTATAGGCTATAATTTTACAGAAGGGACTGATTCATACATTTTTTTGATTTTGTAATTAGAAAAAAAATAAAACTCTATGTATAAATATTGCTGTTTTTATTTAATTTCTCTCTCAGAGTCTGAAGTATAAATTTCATGTATGATAGATTTAAATTAAATCAAAAAATCCAAGAGAGCGAGAAGGGATGACAGGAGAAGAAGGGGAAGTGAAGCGAAATTAAGGGGAAAGAAATAGGCGAAATTAAGGTGGAAGTAGGGGAAATTAAGGCAAAAGAGGTAGGGGCAATTACAGGAGAAGTAGACGTAAGGAGAAGTAATGGGAAAATAAGTAGGGAAAGCGAGAGGAAATCATGAAGAAGAAGTAGGGGAAGTGAGGAGTTAAGGGAGAAGGAATAGAAGAAATAGGCGAAATTAAGAGAGAAGTAGGATATTTAGGCAGAAGAGGTAAGAGCAATTATAGTAGAAGTAGAAGTGAGGAGAAATAATGGAAGAAGAATTATGGAAAGAGAGGGGAAATTATGGAGAGGTAGATACAGTGAGGAGAAAGTAGACAAAATGAGGGGAAATTATTGGAGAAGTAGGCAAAATTATGGGAGAAGGAGGGGAAAATTATGGGAGAAGTAGGGAAAGTGAGGGGAAATGATGAAAAAAGTAGGGGAAGTGAAGAGGAATTAAGGTTGAAGAAATAGGGGAAATTAAGGGAGAAGTAGAAGATATTTAGGCATCAGAAGTAGGAGCAATTATAGGAGAAGTATAAGTGAAAATAAGTACTGGGAGAAGAATTAGGGAAAGGGAGGGGAAATTATGGAGAAGTAGGCAAAGTTCGGGGTAATTATGGGAGAAGTAGGCCAAATGAGGGGAAATTGTTGTAGAAGTAGACCAAATTATGGGAGAAGTAGGGCAAATTAAGGGAAAAAGAAGTATGGTCAAATTATGGGAGAACAAGTAGGGAAATTATGGGAGGAGTAGGGAAACTAAGAGGAAATTTTGAAAAAGAAGTAGGGGAAGTGAGGAGGAATTATGGGAAAAGAAATAGGCGAAATGAAGAGAGAAGTAGGGGAAATTAAGGCAGAAGCGGTAGGAGCAATTACAGGAGAAGTATAAGTGAGTAGAAGTATTGGTAGACAAAGTGAGGAGAAATCATGGGAGAAGTAGGCCAAGGGAGGGGAAATTATGGGAGAAGAACGGAAAGTGAGGGGAAATCATGAAGAAGTAGGGGAAGTGAGGAGGAATTAAGGGAGAAGGAATAGAAGAAATAGGCGAAATTAAGGGATAAGTAGGGGAAACGAAGGGAGAAAAAAAGAAAATCTTATTCCTCTCAGTCGACTTAGTAAAAGCTAACGGAAGAATTTCTTCAACCTTTTTTTCATTATTAAATAGTTTTATAACTTATAAATTACGAAATATTTAAATTTATATTTATTTATGTTTTAATAATTTATTTAAACGTTTAAAAAATGCATTACAGAAATCTATTCAAATGGGCGAATTAAAATAATTTTAACTCTAGAGAGACATACTTAAATTGATTAGAATTAAAATTTGAAAACTTATATTCCACATGAAGGAATTAAGCCAATTTATAACACATATTTTGTGAACTGATTAGAAGGAATTAAATAATCTCAAAATATGAACACTATTGCGGATTAAAAGACATCTCTGTGAGATGTACCTCTCAGTACAATTAAAAGAAATTAAATATATTGAAAACACGTTTCTTTTGGGGAAGAGGGTATTATGCAGCCGTCGCTATGGAAATAGAAATGAATTAGTTTCTGAGATATCCTATTTTTATGATGACATTTTTGACTGATGGAAAATTCCCGTATCTTGAATCCCTATAACTTTCTTAAATTCTATTTAATTCAATTGAATTTATTTGAAATCCTTTAAATTTCATTGAATATGTCCTTCCACCCCTTAAATTTTCTGCATAATTCCATTGATTTCAACCGATTTCCCTTGAATCCCGTTGAATTTATATAAATTCCTTTAAATCCCGTTAAACCTCATTAAATTACATTAAATACCGCTAAACCTAATTGAATTGCAATAAATACCAATGAACCTCATTTAACTCCATTACATTCCTTTGCATTTCCTTGCATTTATTTGCAGCCAATTCCCTTGGATTCCCCTAAACCCTATAGAAATCACTTTAATTTGTTGAAACTTCCTTAAATTTCTTTGCGTCCTATTGAATTCTCTTGAGTCTCGTTATAATCTATTTAATTAATCGAAATTCCTTTCAATTCTATTAATCGTGACTCCTTAAAACTCAACTGAATTCCAATGATTTTTCTTTACACTTAAGCCACATTGAAATCACCTTAGTTCCCTTGAATCGCTTTGAATTTTCTTACAACCCAATAAATTCTATTTAATTCAGCTGAATTTAATTTAATTCCTTTCAGATCAATTGAATGCACTTGAATCCCTATGAATTCCTTACCGGAGTTCCATTCAATTGTAATACAACTTTAAATTACTTTCATTTGAATTCAGGACAAATTCTATTATATTAGAATTAATTCCTTTAAATTCGTTTTTTTCAACTCCTTCGAAACGTAAACATTTCGTATATTGCAACTCGAGAGGGAGCCCCTCCACTCCACGCATCCGGAAAGAGGTCTCAACTTATTCAACATACCTTTACCCAACAGAACCTGACCTCACATAACCTGAATTAACAGAAATTTATTGAACTACACGTAAAGCTCTGGAAGCATATTTTCCCAGTAGCAAATATGTGCTACATCGAATGGGTCAACCCGAGCCTAACCTAGAAATAAATCTAACCTAGCCTATCCTATCCTAACCTAACCTAACCTCACGAAACACAATTAAACTGACTGTGTTGTCCCGTTGTGTTTGCGGTACCGTTTGAATCAGCTTGGGCTTAACCTGCAGAGAGGTCAAACCTATCCTAAGCTAAAAAAACCTGACCTAACCTAACCTAACAAAACTTAACCGTTTCATTCAGCTTCGGCTTAACCTACATAGAGGTTTAACCTATCCTAACCTAACCTAACTGAATGAAATTCAACCACACGTGTAGCTATGTAAGCGTACGGTTCTCAGTCTTAAATGTTGCATGATGACGACGTCGGAGAGCCCGCTTTCCCACCCTGACCAGACGCCGATACTGGGGGTTTTCCCTGCATCGTAATACACTTTTTACCTGTGTCTGCCATGACGACATGAACGCCGTTTACCCAGGGACTCAGCCAATGTGGATCCGTTGCCCACCGTCACCACGTGGAGGTGCCCTGGTTACAAACACAGGTGAATAATGCTAGCAACAAGCGGTTACGAAACTCCAGACATTTACTGCTATTAATGTCAAAATATAAAAGTACGCAAGAACAGGGTTGCCAGCGTAATCGGTTATGTTAGGTCAGGTTTTTTAGGTTAGGATAGGTTTGACCTCTTTGAAGGTTAAGCCCAAGCTGATTCGAACTGTACCGCAAACACAACGGGACAACACAATCAGATTAATTGTGTTTCGTGAAGTTAGGTTAGGTTAGGCTAGGTTAGATTTATTTCTTGGTTAGGTTCGAGTTGACCCATTCGATGTAGCACACATTTGCTACTGGGAAAATATGCTTCCAGAGCCTTACGTGTAGTTCAATAAATTTCTGTTAATTCAGGTTAGGTGAGGTCAGGTTCTGTTGGGTAAAGTTATGTTAAATAAGTTGATATCAGGCAAGGGTTGATCCTTCACAGTTGTCGACATGTTTTTGAAGTGAAAATTTGCATCACTGGCATTATTTTGAAATTTATTTGCCTCAGTGCATGATTTTTCGTCATTTTTTGAGGCTATGGCTCAACCATGACGTGATGGGTGATTTTTGATACCGAATTTGAATTCAGCGCCCCAAAATCCATAGAAATAAATGTGTCTTGTTAACAGATCCGCACTTTTTTTTGTTTTTGTGTGGCTGTGATATATTTCCGCTTCCGCGCTGTCATTGGCTATACGGAACATGTGACTCTCAGTGGTGGGAGTTGGGGAAGTTGGGATAGACGAGTATCTTGGATTGCAATAAACGACTGTTGAAATAAACGAGGTTTGACTTTACTTGAATAAATTTCTATTGATTAGATTTAATTTAAGGCAGTTCGAGTGGGGTGCACCAAAATAGCGAAATCTTTGAACACGGAGAAAAATGGAAAAATAATTGTTATGAAGAGTGCTGTATTACATTACAGATTTTTATGGTGCTAGTGACTATTACTCGAGTACAGATACCCTTTCTAAACTGTTAAGTTGTGATTACTAGATTAAATCATTATTATATCTATAAATAACTGCTTAATAGGCTAATAAATATGAATGTGATATAGATCTTGCTTTTATTCACTTCAATAAAGTACCTTTTGTAAAAGGCACCTTATTTAGTAAATCCTCGTTAAAATATATTACTACGTATAGTTAAGATTAGAGTCGAAATAAGATGCGCCGTGCAATGTCAAATATTGAAAGGTACTTAGAGACGCTTGTATTAGCAAATAGCGTTGAGTCCGCGAGCCTTCTGGAACTCTGTACCAGAAAGCTACTAGCAATATTACGCAAGCGCAATAGCGCTACAATTCCGCCGACATGACAGTTCGCGATTTCGCGCCATTCGCGATTGGACCTGTAAGCATCGTATTTTTTTTCATTCGTGTGATTTATATTTTATATTATAATCAAATTCCAACCTAAAATCTTTAATCTTCAATTTGTACTAAAAGCCACTTTTATAAATAATTCTTATTCAGCCTCCTCATATTTCAAGAGCAACTTTTCATTATGCTTTAAAATTGAAAAATAAATGTTCAGTCGTTGTTTAAAAATTATTTTTAAAACCCCTGAAAGGGGGAGGGTCGGTAAGGCCAGTTTTTGGCCTAATTTATTTTTGGACCAAAAAATCTCAAAAAATCATGGTAGTATCTTATAAGTATTCCGAGTCGATTGCACGCTAAACGGACTACCCTCCACCCCCCAGCCACCCCTACAAATATAGGAAACACCACT
>NC_046657.1:82822570-82829534 GCF_010883055.1 Belonocnema kinseyi
AGGGTAGTCCGTTTAGCGTGCAATCGACTCGGGATACTTATAAGATACTACCATGATTTTTTTAGATTTTTTGGTCCAAAAATAAATTAGGCCAAAAACCGGTCTTACCGACCCTCCCCCTTTGAAACGGCAAATTCTTGAATGTTTTACTTGGAAATGGTTAAATTTTTCTCGTCAAACTCATTTTCTCCCAATTAAGCAACTTAATATATAAGGAGTAAGTTGTTTCTGTCTCTTTGTGATTGTAAACTTCTACGTTTTATTTCTCAGAACTGGATAATTTTGTTTAATCATACTTTTTTGGTTTTAATTCAGAAACACTTCAGCTCGAGAGTAACTTTAGTTTTTATCTTTACAGGCTGATTTCGATTTTACGGAATGTTATTTCGCTCTCCTAAAAAATTTCTTTTTCGTTTGTTATCTAATTATGTATACTGCAAGCCTTCAAATATTGTTCCAGGAATAAAATAAAAAATTCTAATGAACATCGCTTACTTCATTTACCTATGTTTGCAATTTACTATACTATTCCACTATTTATTATATCACATAATGTGCATTCTTTTACTTTTCAAAAATGTATAAATAAATACTAGCTGTTAGAAATTTTTTTAATAAAATTCTTATCATTTAAATATTTTCATTTTTCAGACTTATTTCTCTTAATTTCAGCTGGGCTTCGATTCAATGTTTAAATTCAACTTTAAAGTTAGGATATTAATTTCAGGTTTAAGTATTTTGTATATCAAACCATTTTTTTAACCTTAATATTCCAATAAATTATTTGTATGGGCTGCTTTTGTTTTTACTGTCAGATTTTTACTAAATAAGATTAGGAAAACTATAATCATTCCATTTTTGTTACTCAGTATACACACTGTCGGCCGAGTGCGCATGTTCATGGAATTAGTAGAATTCATCAAATTCAAGGAATTACTGCAATTCAATGAATTCATGGAATTCAAGGAATGAATGCGATTCAAGAAATGCACGCAATTCAAGGAATTCATGCAATTCATGGAATCTATGCAATTCAATGAATTCATGAAATTCATGCAATTTAAGGAACGTAGTGGCTAGCCAGCCGGCGCCGGCAACATTGCATCTTGTCGGCTTTTTTTCCTTTTGTTTACTTTTTTTTTAATCATATACTGATGCATGTTGTTGCGTTGATTATAAACCTGGACATGAAAACACCTGCAAAAATAATTTTCAGTGTTAAAAATTTTAAAAATTACGTTTTTTATTTACTAAGTTTATACACACTATCTGCACCGGCAAAAAGCACATTTAAAGCATACGAAAGGAACTTTTATGCATTTTAGAGCAAGGCCATGTAATTGTGGAGTTATTTTTATAGTTTTGACTTTTGGGCTTTTGACGCATTTAATGAAACGTTTTGTGAATAAATCTCACTTTATCGTCGATTTTCTACTCAAGAATTACTATTGACGTCTCGTGGGGGCGGAAATGCACCCCTGTGACTGGTCACAGCAATAATTTTTGTCGCACATCTCCCCTTTCCAACGTCTCGTGGGAGGGAAGCACCTTTGTGACTGGTCAAAGAATTAATGTAAGGTCGTACCCCTATTTCTTTTCAGACGTCACGTGGGGGTGGAAAGGCACCCCTGTGACTGGTCACAGAAATAATGTAAGGTCGCACACCTACCCCTTCTCCAACGCCCCGTAGGAAGAGAAGGCAACCCTATTACTGGTCAAAAAAATAATTTAAGGTCGCACCCATACCCCTTCTCCAACGCCACGTAGGGCGGGGAGGCATGCCTATGACTGATCACAGAAATATTGTAAGATCGCACATCTACCCCTTCTCCAACGCCACGTAGGTCGGGGAGGCGCCCCTATGACTGGTCACAGAAATAATGTAAGGTCGCACCCCTACCTTTTTCCAACGCCACGTAAGCGCGGAAAGGCAGCCTTATGACTGGTCAGAGAAATAATGTAAGGTCGCACCCCTACCCTTTTCCAACTCCACGTAGGGAGAGAAGGAAACCTTATGACTGGTCAAAGAAATAATTTTGGTCAAACCTTTACCCCTTTCCAATGAATCGTGGGGGCAGGAAGGCACTCCTGTGTCTGGTCACAAAAATAATTTTGATTAAAATACTTACCCTTTTCCAACAACGTGTTGTCGGACTACAAGGCACCTCTGTGACTGGTCACATAAATAACATTTTTCCAATGATTCTTAGTCTGGGAAACAGACTAGCAAAATGCCCTATATTGAGGATCGAACAGTAGCAGTACACACATTTGGAAAAAAATAATTTTTTAATATCTTCTCCCCGCGGTCTAAGCTCTATCCTTAAAATATGCTTTTTTCACCGGCACCGGTTTTGTATACACAACCTTTTTTTTAAAGCTATATTAGAAATTTAAATGTTAATACTTTTACTTATAATAAATCTATAATTAATAAATCCCTTAAATTTTGGAGCTTTGTAATTTGAACAGAAATCACGAGTTAATTGAATATTTCAATCAAACATTTAACTATTAAGATTTAAATTAATTAAATGAAAATTTTTTGATGGAACATTTGTAAATCCACCTCTTCATATATAATGTGTAAAACGAAAAAATAGAAACAAATATAAACCTCTGTTATCCCAGGTTTATCAGCGAAAATCTTGGCTGAGGTTATCTCAACAAAATTTAAGCGAAACATTAGCGTAATTAGTTAGAGCGTCCGGTATAGATTTATAGGTTTTAAGTTGTTTAGGTTAGGGTGTTCGATCCCCAGCTGGTGCGATTTTTCATAGCGTTTGAGCGTGTTCGATTATATTTGTAAGTGACCGTATGTGCAATTACATAATTTATAAAATAAATTGAGTGCAGTTATCATAAGTAAAAGATTTTTTTGCTACTTTATCACTATATTAATCATCTATTTCAAGAATGCATTACTGGAATGTCTAACGATGATTCTACAACGCCTTCCTTACAATTAGAAACGTATATCAGAATCTCTGTTTATTTTTCTTATTTTCCTTATAACTCGATCTTCCTTTCCATTTAATTCGTATTCTTAACCTTTAAATGACACACCTCCAAAAAATAACGCAGCTGACACTTGGGGTCTTTTGGACCCCAACGTTTTTAAGCTGTTGTAAAAAGTTTAATTTTTGATATTTTTTGAAGAAGTTATTTTGGGTATTCTTTAACATCTCTTTTAAAGAATCAATCGGTATAGTAACTTAAATTTTATTTTTAACACTTTGAAAAACAATGAAAAATTCATGGAATTTACGAAATTTTATATTCGTTCAAAAATGGTCTGGGGTCCCATGGACCCCCAGTGTCATTTAAGGGTTAATATTTGTATATTAACCTTTCTGAGATGGCCCAACGTGAAAATGAATTCTTATACTTTTCTTAGGCTGAGTCACCTAGTTCTAACAATGATCTTCAGGTTTTCAAACTAGATTACTCTCCGTGAAGTTTTCAAAGCTCTCCAACAACCTACGACAAATTGGTTTTGAGCTTTTAAAAATACGCAGTGCAAATTTTCTACACCCCGGAAGATGTCTTGACATAAATTATAATAAATTCAATAAATAATTGAGAAGAAAACTGCAAAATTATTATCGATTATTATCAGCGAGTTCACAGCGGCCTCCTTTTATCACTTCAAGGTTTTCGTGTTTCGAGACCACGTTTATTATTCTGGGTAAAAATTGATTTTTTATTCAAATTGCAGCGATAATGGTGTATTCCCTAATCATTCAGCCTTGTCAATAAACAATAATAAAAAAAATGGACATAGAAAACAAGGGACTAAGCATGCCATTGCGGGGGTGATGCAATGAGGGGGAAGGTCCGCCACCTTTTGATGTCCCGCGACAAATATGGCAGCGCCCACATGTTCATATTTTCATGCACAATTTGTCGGTAAAAATGCTCGTGCGCATAATCAAATGGCACATCGTAAAATGGCGGCTCTCCCCACTCATGAAATTCTCCCCCCTCCCGTGGATTTAACCCCGCTCGCCCAAGTTAGGATGGCATGGCTAGTCCCGTGTTTCCTATGTCCATGGCGCTATCCGCGCCATCAGCTTCACTGCCAAAAATGTGGGCAAGCAGCTGTCTACTTCGTGGCAACGCAGCGCCATCACGATGGTTGGTGCAGCAGCCAGACCACATTTAAGTAAGATATAGTACCAAACGTGCGAGCAGACCCTTTCCCGTGTGTTGGGAACGCAGCAGCCCTCAAAAGAGAATGAAATTGCCCCACGAGTATAAACTATAACTGTATAATTCTACGCGAAACTCTGTGTGGGGATTCCGTGCTCCCGTCTAAAGGGAGTGTTACTGTACCAATACTGTTGGGACTACAGCTGTTCCAATGTGGGAACACAGCATGCACAATATGAGAGAGGATGTGTACCAGGTTGCAGTCGAGAAGCGCGCAACGCATTTGTGGTTCCAGCTCGACCATGTGGGCGAGCAGCTCCCCCAAAAAATTTTCAATGTGTTAGCCGGCCCCCTTCACACTTCATGTAGTTGCTACACTATTTCAATCTCACTTTTAAACAGTTAGCATATTTTTTTTGAAAAATCACCCCCCCCCCCTCACCCTTGCTTTGTTTTGGAACTTTGTTTTATAATGATATTTGGTTACAAAATCCATAAAAAATATTTTGTTCAACCAAATTGTTATGCACTTGGATAATGGCGCAAAAAGCTTCTAAGAAGTTAATTAATTTCGGAAAGAGAAGTAAAAGTTGTTTACTGAATTCAATTAAATTCATTTTGGATAAATGATGGGTACAAATAATTAATTACAAATTGTGTGAAACTTGAACGTTATATATTATGTTTTTTTAGTCCGGAAAAATATTACTGTACTTTTTCACTACTTTTTGGTAACTTTAGAATTACACACAGAACACCCAAAAATAACTTTTTATAATAAATATTTAGTGATTAGCTTTATTGAGAAAAATTTCTTAACTATACAAAACAGAACGCATAAAAAAATACAAAGCACGGCCCAAATAATCAATTTCTTTCGTCAAGATTTCTTTCGTGGTCTTGCAAACGTCTAGCCAAATCTTGGCGGCCCAGTGCTGGCGCAGTATTGGGTGAATTGGCCATGCCAACGCTTAGCCAAGACTTCGCGAAGGAGTACTGGAGCAGTACTGGGGGCATTGCAGTTCAATTACTGTATCGATATTGGCAAAAATCATAAATTAAAAAGCAAATATATATATATATTGTAACCTGTGAGTTACGTGATTCACCCTGAAAACAGACAAAAACACTATCTCCTGTGCAAGTCCTCTGCAAAGATGCCTTTCACAGGAGGAAGTCGAAAGCGCAGACTCCTACGACTCCCACTCGTACGAAATTACGTAAGTCTGAGAGTGCATGGGAGTGAGAGGGTATAAAAAGGGCGGCAAAGCCGAAAAACGAGAGATAGGATCTCGTAGCTGAAAAGCTCGGATCGGGGGCGAGAATTGGAAGAAGGGCTCGAGGATTCATCCTCTTTCTCTCCTGTCCGAAAAAGCCATTGTCGTTGTGAGAATAAAATCTCAAGTCTCTCTGAAACTTGCTGTTTTTTCTCATATCTGAGTATTCCTTAAAAATCTGACGGGGACGATTCATCTCCCGACTCATTTAAAATAAAGGAATATTCTTTGACTCTACCGAAAAGAGGTATTTCCGACTGCGAAATTTTATATTATTAGTGCGAGACATTTAAGAGTCCTAGGTGGAGTAAAAATTCGTCTTGAGCTTTCTCCCGGAGAGTTTTAGATTTTATATTATTTGCGATCTCCATGAGAACATTTGCAAATAGTAATTGTATCGAGCATCTTGTGATTTTCGTGTTGATATTTGCAGTCGACGTTAAAAGTTTACCTTGATGCTTGCCTAGTTAAATAAAACACGAAAATTATAACTCATAAATCTCGTTTGCTGCTTTTATCTAGCAGAGAAGGTTCACCTCTCTTCCTATTTTCGGAAGCAAGTAAGCGAGAATTTGAGTGACGAAGAGCTAAATGCACTTCGAAAGGAATAGAAAAGAGAGAGAAAGAGAAAAGATCTCAACTCAAGATTGCAAGGACTCCGAGTCCAGTTATTTCTAAATACCATAAGGCAGGAAGCCGTAAATTCTTTTAGGGTAGACTCTGAAGCGTACTCCCTTGGCGCCCGCGCCCCTTTCTACCATATATTCACCGAATTTTAACCACTTGCTACCTACCGTCTCCGAGACCCGTAGCCAAGCCTCAACGTCTTGCAGGCACACGCGTATAATCCCTCATTGAGGTAAATTGCCATAAGCGACTGAGGTAGTTTTAACACCTCTAAATAGGTAACACGGATTAAGCCTTCATTATCCTTTTATAATCTAAAGAAACACTCGTAAATAACCCTTATTTATTGTCACTGCGTGTGCGAGAGGTCATTTACCTTTTCTTTGCTACCGAGAATAATATTTTGCATTTTCTATAGAATATTGAAGATTAAGATTAAAACAAAAATTAAACCTTGTTAGTTATTTTGAGTTCCTTAGGCGTGTAGAATTTAATCGAAGCCCATAGATAAGAGATTATATAATTGTACACAAATATAAAGCGAATTTTCGATACGTGATAAATGAAGAGTAAATTTAGTAGAGTTCATGAGAAACTCAGAAAACTCCAAGGGCCAGCGTTGCCAAATATCATATCAAAAATTACTCTCCATATCAATTAATTTAGGAAATAAAGCGATTTTTAGATAAAAAATAGATTTAGTACAGGCGTTAGCGACAAGATTGAATGTGTAGGCCAGAATAAGTTTTGTTTATGAATAAAATGATGTATCATAAGACAAAATAAGAAGCTTATTCTTCTCTCAAGGCATTCCCTTCTTACTTTATATCATTAGTAGATTTTCTGATAGCAATTTAGTGATTGCATCCCTTTAGTTAATTCAGCCATATCAAAATTGGCGGGGTTAC
>NC_046657.1:82829634-82867897 GCF_010883055.1 Belonocnema kinseyi
AACAGCCATGTCAGGATAGTGCAGGAGATTTCTGAAGATTCTGTGTGAAATTTCATATCAATATTTTCAATATAAGACGTATATTTTAATCGAGTTCATACATCTTGTACAGGCATCTTATTGTTATAGATTTAAACGAGAATCGGCTTAACTCTGTTTAATCTTCATGTCTAGTACTGCGCCAGTACTGCCCGCCAGCACTGGTGCAGTACTGACAGCCAGTACCGAACATAGTTATCATCCCAAGGTCCTGCCAGCACTATGCCTGTACTGGCAGGCAGTATTGCGCTGACGCTGCCAGTGCTGGCGCAGTAGTGCGCCAGTAGTCAATTTCCCATTGGGATAGTGCAATGTCATGAAATTTCTTTGAATTGTTGCACCATGCCTCAAAAGGATCTACAGAATTCTCAAATAGCTCGTCTTACAAAAATGATCTAACGCAGCGCAACCTTCTCGGGTTTCCGCCTGAACATTAGCTCTACGGTCCAGCAGAAACTCTACCATACTTAGATTAGAAACACTTATTCGACTACAATACACGTCTGGAGAAGTACGAGTATATGATGGTGAGCGAGAATGTAAATTTCTGACGATCTCTGCTCGACAATTTTCGATGTATCAACAAGCGATCGGAAATGGCGAACGGTGGTAGGATAATTCATTAACATCTGCATCATTTTTGACTATCATTTCTAGAATTTACCAATTTTGTGCAGCTTCATCGTAAGAGAGAGTAGTATTGGCCTCCAGCTCATGTTTTCCAGTAAAGTTCATAGCCGCGTCACAGTCTAGAGAACACCGGACATTTTCTGATTTCCTGAACCTAATTGCTTCAATCAATGAAGTTGTGTTTTTTACCAAAGGACATCGGCATCAACGCCTTCTTTAATTAAAACTTTAATTATTGGCGGGTTAACCTCAATTGCAGCAACCTGTAAAAACGTCTGTCCTCTTCCATTAAGTTCATTCAAATCACCCGTGTGGAAAAATGTCCGGACAGTCTCGCTACCGGTCTGGCCCAGGTCTGAATTTATCTAGATTGTCTAATCTGGAAGAACTGATCTGGCTCAGGTCTGATGCCAGTCTGGCGGCAAGAACGAAGAAAATCATAAGTTCCATCAGCAAATTTTTTTTTGACGTATTTTGAAAAAGTTACAGGGTGTCTAAGATAATGGACAATAAGAAATTCAAACTGTGAAAACACGACTAGCACTAGAACATTTTTCCACACGGGCAATCTCCATGTTATCCAGAATATACTTCATAGTTTCCTAACTTTTGTAAAGGATAAAAAATGCAGAAGGATTGAGTAAGTTAATTTCGAGGTGTTGTAATGGCTTTTTTGCTTCAAGATACACTTTACCACTGTATTGCTTTCTTTGTCTTTTTAATATAAAAGTGATTCTGCAGCTTCCAAACAACCTGAGAGCAATTCTGTTTAAATCGGCCTTATGACCTATGGCCTTATCCTGCTGAAGGCGTATTAAAGCGCATCGATAATCGCTTAAGTAGTACGCTGCTACTGGAAGAAGATGCACTTGAAGTCGCCTTCAGTCTATGTTAATGACAGGTCTTGTATTTTTGTTATTTTTTAACGCTGCCAAAAAAACCATTGCAATTATTCCGTGACCTTCTTAAAGAAAATTCAACTTAGAATCCGAATTGCAATAAATTAAAGGTTCATCTTCCTGTTGTTTGGAGTTTTTTTATGCATTATACGGAAAGTATACTATGTGGATATTATAAGGTTACGCTGTATCGTACCCTATCCATTCATTCTGTACGCCAGGATTTGCTCCACTTTTCAAGAGAAATTTAACATTTCGAAAAAAGTTATCATAGTGTTCTGTCTCTTTTACAGAGTTTTTCCACTTCCAAAATCCATTAATTCTATATTCCAAAGACGCATACAGTGGAGTTCTACCGTTACGATATTGGGGGTTAATTTTTGCTCTCGAGTTAATTAAATTTTCAAGTGTTGCAATGTTGATACCAGAAAGTCTAGAGACATAGTGAAGTAATGTCGAATCATTGAACGCGAAACGACGTGAGATGATTGGACTCTACGGATAGATGCAGGCACTCAACAAAACTTATGTTTAATTTCTCAGGGCAAACCAGCAGACTTCCTCAAGTTCATTAGTATGTTTTACGTATATTCTAAACTTGCTCAATATTTATTGCAATGTCTGCATATCCTGAAACATAATATATAAAAGGAAGCTATATAAACATGCATTTCAATCGAAGGGGAAACCGCTCCTAAAAATGCAGTACAGCAGAAGAGGATTACTCGGGATTATAACGGATTACCCTAGAATTCCTCTATAAAAAAAATTACTCTAGATTAGCTAAAATTAGTTTATATTGCATATGATTACTCTGGAGTCAGTTCAATTAATATTCTTAGAAAGTAATTCAAAAAGCAACAAAATGAAATATCGTGCAAACTTGACAATTTTATTTTGTCCCCTTTTGCCTTTGCTTCAGAAACACCCAAGCATATGATCCATATTAGAACTATAAAAATAAAGAATTTTGTCTTTCGTTACAGCCCCGATTGAAAAAATCTTCCAGGAAGTCCTCGTGTTTTCCTTATCCGAAAATAACACGAGGATTTCCGTGAGGATGTTTTCAAACAAATCCTAAATTTTATGTTTAATCTATTTTTCAATTATTTACAACCGGTTTAAAACGCAGCTCGTTCTCGCCGTATTTGATGCAAATGCATTTCGTTTTTATGTCAAAACCAGGCCACCTACAGTGTTGTTGCTTCCTTTTGCAATGAAGTTGTAACGATTCCATTTTTACAGAGTACTTCATTTTACATTTCCAATTCTTGACCAATTAAATTATCATAATGCGTCCGTTAGGAGTTTCAATTACACTAGCATTTCTTTAAACTATTTTCGGGTAATAAGGGTCATGGAATTTAATTTTTCTGAATACAAAACGCTGAAATGCTTGACTCTCATCTTTGATTACTTCTTGTAACATGTCTTCAATTAGAAGATTTTTCAATTCATGTTACGACTTTCGGACTTGATACACCAAGTACTCTTAAACATTCTCCATATTTCAAACATCTCTGAACTCCAAATTCCTTCATAAGTGTTTGAAATATCCGTTTCCCGTTCTTACTACAATTAGGTCTGCTGAAAATGTCCGATTTGTTGATATATCGAAGCCTAGTATGGAATTTTTAGATTTTTTCGGAAATGCATTGCGTCCCATGGAACAGTGATTTCATAACGCCATTATAGTTTTCGCATGGAGAAGTTGACCAAGCTCAAAGATTTCCAAACTTTATGAAAATTACATCATATACTCCGGACAGACAACAATACTAAGAAATAGTATGAATAAAAGTTTTTCCCGAAGCTTTTCAGGAACTTTTTTTATTGGTTTTGGTGTTTACATTATCTCGAACGAAGATATCACACAGAATAAAAAGTCTTGATTCGAAACCAAAAGTGGGCTTGTTTCAAGGTGTAACATAAAGAAGATCAGCTCCGCTAAAAAATAGCATAGCTTGAAATCTTTAAAACGAACTACTTATCGAACTACAAATTAGACCCGATGTAGTCTTGAAAGTAGTCGGTAGCGATAATATGGGCTAACATCCCGTGTGGAAAAATGTCCGGGCAGTCTGGTTACAGGTCTGGCCCAGGTCTGGATTTATCTAGACTGTCTAGTCTGGAAGAACTGTCCTAGCTCAGGTCTGACGCCAGTCTAGCTCAGGTTTGACTTTATCTAGACCATCTAGTCTGAAAGGTCTGTTCTGGCCCAGGTTTGGCACTGGTCATCTAGCCAAGAACAAAAAAAATCATAAGTTCCATCAGCAAATTTTTTTGACATACTTCACAAATATTACAGGGTTTCTAAAATGATGGAAAATTAGAAATTCAACCTATGAAAAAACACCACTTTCTTTCTTATCATCTTGACAGTCTGGTCTGGTCCAGGCCTAGCGCTGATCAGCGAGCCAAGAAACAAAATCTAAGTTCGATACAGTAAATTTGTTCTTACATTTCAAAAAGCTACAGAGCCTATAATGAAATTTTTCAAACTAAAAAAGTTTATAGTGAAATTTTTGTATCCAAGTCATTAAAACAATCAAGTTTTCCCAAGTAATTGTAATTCATTGCTTGGCCCTCGGCGTGCAGTTATCTTGCCAGTTGACGTCGCAACTTGAAGTATTCTGACAGTGCTTGGCTCCGACCTTTCAGAAACAGTGCTAGTTTTTGTCGATCAAGTGTCACAAACTGTCAAAATTCCTTATTATTTTTCTAATAATATATTAATCCAGGCAAAATTTATCTGTAAAAGCGGAGGCATAAAATGTACCAAATCTTGATTAAGTTATTAAATAAATAGTGAGTGCAAACCTATTTTTTATATAATATAAAAGAATAAGTATAAGAAACAATAATTAAAATTATTTATTTTATTGATGGCAGTATATTTTTAACGTAAAATTTGAATTTGTACTAATAATATTAAACATGTATATTACATATTTTTCTAGGAAATCATGTTTTGCTTTTTGAGCGTATCCTCAAAGCGTATCCTCTAAAATTGGCTGACGAGCCAATAACTCGCGGCTGACCAGCCCATGCCTAGAGGCTGAACAGACGGTCTGGCCTGGGGCTAGCCAGAAAAAACGTTACACTTTTGGCCAGGCTCAGGCAAGACTATTTGGTCAGCGCTAAGGTTGGAACTTTCGCGGTCTTGTATGGGCCAGGCCAGCGCCAGAACATTTTTCCACACGGGATCAAGCCACTGCATGGTTTAAAAACTATCTAGACTGTGGGCTTATATCAAGTCAATTTATAAATTTAAAATGAATGCTAAATTTATTCTAAATAAAGCCAATAATATATATCAAATTACGTCCAGAAAACAGTTTCTTTGAAATGAAAGAAACGTTTCTTTGATATACCCTGATTATTGAATACATTATTATCTTTATACGTTGTTTAATTACGTCCATTGTGCGCAACTATGGAAGCCTATCTTAGAAACTTGACACACACGCTCCTTCACAGGAAATAAGAATCCATTCATTTTCATTTGAATGGGTTTTCAGGTCTTCTGAATTGCGTATTTGTCACTGGAATTCCAGATAGCCGCCCATAGGTTAGAGTGAGTTTTGAATGAGAAATCAAAATTTTTAATCGGCCACGTAATTTTTTTATCGTACCCATTCAGTAGCGATTATGAATCAACATTAACCGATAGAGGAACGATAATTCCGATAGAAAATTATTAATTTAAAAAAAAAGAAATTTAATTAAAATAGTTAAAATTATTTATTAAAAAATAGTTCAATGGGCAACTTTTAAGAAAATCCTAACATACATGTAGTCTACTTTTATTTACAGAATATTTATTTTCAGGCATTTTAATTGATTTTGCTGAACATTTTTTTTGACATATTTGCATCACACCACATCAGAATGTTAAATATTTATTTATTTCACATTTACCATATATGATTCTTAAATTTACAAAAACTAACACTCACGTTTTATCTTATCGAAATTACCTTTACCGAAAATGCGGGTATTAACATTCCAAACATTTTGATGTTTGTGATGCAAATGGATATAAGCGAATTGCGGAGTTTGTTTCTAACACGTGGACTTCTTGCAGCCATTAGAACGTGCACTGAATAAGTTGAATGTCACTGGCGCTTAATTCAGTGTAAATCTTATAATTCGTGTATAGGATAATCTATTAAATCATTGTAAAAAGAGAATTACAACTAAATAATCATTGATTTTATAAATAAATTGTCACATAAATTATAATATATTACAATATTATTTACTTTGAATTTATTTAATTTTTGATTAATCAGCATTGTGCTATTCAAATTTATTACCTCATGCTTCTCATTCGAAAGAATTAATTCTTTGAAATTTTAATCTGCATATTCCACTCAGTTGAACACAGCCTGAGGTAACCTACAATTGGCAGATTCACGATTATTAAAAGTTGCTATGTGCACATCGTATTATTACCATTCGGTGTGATCTTTTAAGAACTCCATTTCATATTGAACCTCAACCCATTCATATGCACTTTAATGAATCGTAGAATCCTCATAGGAATTATTTCAGGTTTATCAGTCTCAATCAATTCTATTCACTCAGCATTGTGACGAATGTGGAATGGCAGATCTAAAGAACCGCGCAGAGGTGACCGATTAAAAATGTGGCCAACCGATTGCATTTTTATTCTTTTAATCTGCAAATAACATACGCAATCCAAACCGACTCGCTTTACATCAGCTCTTTTTTCCGGGGCTGCACGTCATAAAAAATTGAGTGCCGGATCCAATATTGGACACTTTTGTCCAGACAACCCCTTCTTTGACAGTATCCCCGCTCAAATACGTAAAGATGCACGCCTGTAGGTTTTTCCATGGTCTAGTTATTCTATAGGTGAACAGAGTATCTACTCAACAATAATTAAGAAACAGATAGGTGCGACGAGTATACGACGCGTCTCGCTCGGCTAGCTGAGCTGTTGTGACGTCGCAATTCTTTCTAGTTGATTATAGCTGTTCAGACTCAGAGGTCTAACAGCTAGACCTTAAGGGCTAAAGGAAGCCTCGTTGCCTTCTTTTTTTAGCCCAAATCTTACTGCCTCAGGTGGAAGGCCAAGTGGGGCTTCTTTTAAATACAAAAGACTATGGGTTAGCCATAATTGTGTTTTGTTTTAAATTGAATACCCTTAATGGTTCTTTTTAAGACATAATTATTGCTAAATTTTATACATCTGCTCAATTTACACACTAATACAGGAATCTGAATTTCAGTAGAGAAAGGCGATTGACTTTCAGATGTAACCAAAAGGATCATTCGCCAGTTGAAAAGTCAACTGCTTTATGTAGGTAAAATGTACTTTATAGGTTAATTTAAGACAGAAAGATTGTTGACTTACCGTCAACGCGTGCATCTGAAATGAAACTTATAGGTTAATTTAAGTCAGCTGATTATTGAAATACCAGGTACAGAACGTAAATCTTCAATCCTTTTTTGTATTTTTTTATCACATATAAAAGATTATTCTGTTCATAATAAAATCCGTTATAGATCTGAGTACATATATCAAAATAAGAAACGTTGACGAAAAGACTATACTATGAGCTCAGTGTTGATCGATAATATCCAGCCAGTGCTATCGACACCATATTGGCTACTCTCAGCTGTTCTCTTGGCACCTCTTCTAAAATCGCCGAAATCCGTGTAAGTGTTTGCGCATCGCATTTCGCGCACGCCTTTCTGCCAGCACAAATTGAATTTCAGAGCGCGCGAATAAAAATCATCCTAAACTGAACATACCTGTGAGTTAATGATCATAATACTCGTATAATCAGATAGGAGACACTGCACTTAAGTTCCATTTCTGGTTGAAATTAAGTGACTTACTTAATTTAATGCAAAAATGAAATTCATCTGCATTTAAAATGCATCATCTTGTATTACTGTGTAAGGCAAAAATAAAAAATAGACCACCTTAGAAGTAAAACATTTTTTCTGTGTACTGCTTTAGGTTTTGTACAGAAGGATGTACAACTGAATCAACTGGGGCAAGGGAAATATGCATGCACTTTATTATAAAGGGCTCTCTGTCAAATAGAGTAGGTGTCTAAAACACATTTCTTTGCAAAATTCCTAAGTTCTTCTACAAATGGGTTTAAGAACACATTTATAGGCAGTATTTTATGTCTACTAACCATAAGCCACATAAAAACATCTTTTCTTTTTAAATGCGATACAGTAATTCATTGACCATTACAATGTTTGGCAAAGCTGACTTTATTGTAGATTTATTTAATTTTATGCACCGCCTGTAAACCCATGAATTTTAATATTTTCATTCCCAATTAGAGACCGTAAATTTTTTACGTAAGGATCCCAAAGGGAAGGGAGGGGGGTTAAAAAATCTTTAAATGACCTTACCCTGAAAAAAATATTGCTTGTACTAAATGAATTTTACTTGGCTAAAGTAAGTGAAACTCGTGTTTATTTTCAAAGAAATATTTATTCGAGGAAAATAAATATAAGCACTTTGCTGGAAAACATTATTTATTTCAGTCAAAGAAATTTTAATAGGATTATGTTAACATTGTTTGAGTGTTGAGTCTGATTGTTCCAAATGAATGTGCCATGTGTGGGAATGAATATTTTTTTTTTAAAGGAAATGTGAATTGATGGAAAGAAATATATTTTAAACTCAAGCGTATATCTTATAGGCTCAACAAACTATTTCCCCACATCAAATTTTTAAATATTTTAAGCAAAAAATACATAATTACTTGAATGAACAAATGGCTAAAATCGTCCTTACGTAAATAACTAGTGGCCCCTTATATTTCTTTAACGCAATTTTCAACAAACTTCTCCATGCACATCACTTTCATTGCATTCTTTTTAAAAATGCCGATAACACTCGTTTTTCACTCTAGTTCTTTTATATTGTTGCTCAGGGGAAAGATAAGAGAAATAAAATGTCGTTTTTCTTTAATTAAAAAAGACTTCTCTCATTCATTATTATTACATACGGAACATCAGGCTTTATTTTCGTTTGAGAAATTGACGTCGATGTTGCAGTTTATACCGTTTTTGGTGGGAAAGATTTTAAAACCCGATATTTGCTTTTATAGACAGTAAATAAAAGGTGCCTGTCAATGAGATAAATCATATTTTCTAAGCCAACATCTAGGATCTAGAAGATTTTGTCCGAGGGCGAACGTCATAAAGGAACAGTTCACTTTCCTGTTTCGCAAGGTCGCACTCTGGATATTGTATGAAGAAACTTTCTTCAGTAGAAAAATAAAATAAAATCATATTTACGTTTGCAATACATTGTCCTACTGGCAATGTGTTATAGAGAGGCTTAGAGAATGGAAAAATGAACGTCTGCTTAGTATATTAAATTTATTCGAGTTGATAGTTTTGAATAAATTCGTCGAACTTAATTTCTCCCATGACAGCCTAATATATGGGCTTATCATATCTAGAGCGATAATAAAAATTCTAATACCTCAGGCAAATTCGCGTCATCGTTATTGTTAGGCATCAGAGCATAATCTAAGCAAATTTCAGAACTGCACGGCCCAGCCTTTACACGAAAACTAAAAAAAAAAATAAAAAAGGAAATCATTCGCTCGAGAAATCACTTTTGAAAAGAAAACATCTTTCTCTACTCTCATACTCGTATCTTGCATCTTTTCGCGTAAGTTGTATTCATATAAGGTAATACCTCTAAAACTGTTTTTTCCTTATTAATTGTTGAAGTTATTTTTAGTTTATTCGAACTTGATTAATTGAAAATAATTTCAAAAGTACCTCCCCAATACAAATTCGGAGCTGCACACTTTCCATTCAGAACTGCACACTTGTGCAGAGCTGCACGTTAGATTATGCTCTGTTAGGCATACTTAATTTTTCAATGATTCTCAACACTCATTCCTCAAAGAAATATTTCTTTGCAATAAATGTGACAATTAATTTCTTAATTAAGTCAAAGAAATCATTTCTTGGAAACCAAGAATCCCAGGTGAAAAAATCCAATAATGACCCACAAAATTTACCGCAATAATAGATAAATAATTATTTAAATTGAGGTATGTTTCGAGCCTCTTTCTCAAAATTATCATGATTTTACAATTTAGTTATCTCCTAGTATACACATGAGTGCACAAAAGTTTAGATACCAGAAGAAAATGTCAGGGTCCCCAGCATAAGCTGTACGGGCCTGCACCTGATCGGCTTTATGTATTTCTTCGTTGTGAGCTAGAGTGCTGACTCGTGCCTTTTAATCTGTTTTACGTTAATTTTAATCTTTCGTGATTCTGAGTGTCACTCAGCATGAATAAAAAAGGATGGATTTTGATTTCCTGGATACATTCGGCATTAAATTATTTCGTATGCAAAAGCATCATACTATGTCGTTCGGATGAATTTATCCTATTTATCCTATGCGGTAACTATGGTGACTTGTATTTTGAGAGACTAATTCATCTTCCCTAAACAAAGTAATTATTAAAAACAATCGGTCGGGAGTTTCATATATGTCAATACCTCTTTGTTGAGCATGATACCACTGGCTAAATGAAAATATTGCGCAGATTTGCGTTTCTTTTCTAATTATCTTGTACTGGAGGCCAGATATATGAGATCAATATTTACACTTCTCTAATGAGCTGGCACTGGCGGAAAGAAATATTTGAGTACCATTTATACGATTTACACTTGGTTGAAATTTAAAGTTTTTTGGTAGAATATTTATTATTTTAGTTTAAAATTAAACTGTTTTGACTAATAAGCTTGCACTGGTGGCAGAACATATTAGTGCAATATTTACACTACAATAAAGAGCTTGTACTTGATTCAAGAGATATTATAGTAATACTTGCACAATATGTGCTTCTCTAATGAGCTTTAATTGGCGGCAAACTATCTTAGTGCTTATTTATTAATGAGCTTGCACTCGAGGTAAGACATTAACATTTTGTTTTAAAAGCGTCGTATGTTTAATAGAGTTGATACGCACGAATATGATACCAAATTCAAAAGTTATACACTGGAACCGCGTTTATATCCGCCGTCCGAGAAAGTAAGCATTCAGTTATATCCTCCCGGGAGGGGATCCCACCAATGCTGCTCAGCAAAGGGAAATGGCCGCGTTGCACGCTGATTGGCTTGTTTGTCACGGGGTACTGCGAGGTGTTGGATGCTAAGAGGATATAAATGATAGTTGTGACAGAGATATAAGCGCGAGAAAATATAAGTGCGAGCGGATATAAACGCGGTTACAGTGTATTTTGATTATTATTTTTTGATTATAAATATAAGCATATAAACTCATAAAAATGTCCATTAGATCGAATATAATAAATAAAAAAAAATTAATTAAATGCATATTCTGTAAATAATATGTTAAATAACCAGAAAAATATTATTAAAAATTTTTCATTTCTTGTGCAAGTATTCTTGTCTATGTAGCTTCTTAGAAAATTTAAGAAAGATAAAGTGATCCTAATAAATGATAGATTAATTTTCTAGCAAAAAGATTATGTACAACTACACAGAGCGACCGCGGCAAGAGCTGCCACTGCTTTTGACACGAGCGGTTAGTTTCAAAATAAAATTTTTTGGAATGGCAAGAGCCACAGTTGTCAACGCACTGACCGCTCGATAATTCACACGAGCCGCTCGTGCTAATCGCAACAGCAGCGCGAGCTCGGTAAGTGTTGCGCTTAGACCGGCCAGTTCTTGGGATTGTCAACAATCTCTCGTGTTAATATTCAAAAGCGCGTGGTGTCAAATAACTCTAACGTTAAGTGACAATCGCGCTTGTCGCTCCACTCATTCACCGCAATATCGAATGCTGAAAGTATTGAGGGAAAACATGACATGATCAAATGTAGTTTTATCATGTAACCGAAAATTTAGAAAAGAGATATTTGTACAACTTTTTAGAACTGTAAGAGACTTTTCGAATACAATACAATCTAAAGAAAATGTTTTTGAACCGAACTTTTGAATTAGAATTTGACTTTTTACTAGTGGGAATATAAAATTAAAAGTCATAAGAGTACTTGAAGGTTAGGTAAGATAGGATTTGAACTTAAAAAAATTTGTTTCTTTTTGGGCGAAAGTGGAATGTCTCATAATTCTTTAAATTTATCAAATGTATTATTAGCGCATAAATATTATCACTAAAATATTATCATAAAAAAAGTAAAAAGATTTTTTAGGTTAAATGTGATGAAAAGTTATATACTCTGATGTTATAAACAATTACGATGTGCATATGCAGGTTCATTCATCTCAATCAGCTGATGCTGCTCGTAGCACAGTTGGTATATTGCGGCGAATGAGTCAAGCGATAAGCGCGGTTGTCACTAAGCATTAGAGCTATTTGACATCACGCACTATTGAAAATTAACACGAGAGATTGTTGCCAATCCCAATAACGGGCCTTGCCAAGCGCAACACTTACCAAGCTCGCGCTGCTGCTGCCATTAGCACGAGCGGCTCGTGTGAATTCACGAGCGGGCAGTGTCTTGGCAACTGTGGTTAGTACCATGAAAAAAAATTTATTTTAACACTAAACGCTCTTGCCAGAGTTTCTCCGTGTACCTTTCCGAATTTTTAAAGAAGTAAAACAATTGACAGACAAACGTTGTATCAACACATATTTCCTATCCATGGACTTATATGTATATGAGTTTTTATTTTAATTGTCTCTCTATTCCGCGGAAGCGTTGCGATCGAAAATTTTTAAATTGAATTCGGAATGACATTTCAAAATAGTCAAGGTTATTTATTTCGCATCTATCTCAATCAAACTCGTTAGTGTACACATTTAAATCTAATTTAGAATTTTTGAAAGATAAGAATAGAAAATTACATTCGCTTAAGAATGTCGACAAAAAAGTTAAAAATTGAATTCGACAAATTTCAATTGATAAAAGTAATTAGTTTAGATCATTTAAAAATATAGTACTGCAGATATTGTAAAAATACAAATATAATTTCTCGTCTTTTCATTAAAAGAAAGGAAAGGAAAACGCTTAATTATTTATGTAATTGTAATTGAAAGGTTTATTTTTATTTTATTATAAAAACAATTTAAACAGTATTTTTAGTACAATTTCTGATAGTTATTTATCACTCATTTATTTTATTATTTTTGAATATTACATTTGATATTACCGGTTCTGGTCGTTTTACTCCAGCCTCTCTTGCACTTTTATTCTATCCAGCGTGCCATTCCAATAAATTTAATTTTCTTTTTTTACCTTTGTTCAAACCTACAATGTTAGGCTTAGAAAGGTACATTTTCGAAGTATATAACATTGATTATTTTGACATTTCTTTCCCAATTCAATTGTCCCATTTTCGATCGCAGCGCTTCCGCGGAATAGAGAAACAGTCAAAAGAAAAACTTATGTACGTAGAACTCCATGGATACAAAGTATGTGTTGATACAACGTTATTTTAGCCGAGGCTTCAACTGACAACTGAAATTTTGTTGCAAACATTCGAAAATATCTAGTTCTATATGGAATCTTAACGTGAAAAGTTAAGCTATCATTTATTAGGATTGTATTTTTTTTAATTTGTTAAAATTTGTGGCAAAATTTTTTCAATTTCAAGTTATAATTATTTAAATTATGAAAGTGTATTGATCTGATTAACTAAAGGATTTCAGCGTTAAGACTTGTGAAGATAAAAGAGTGCATTATAAAAGTGGTAAGTATATAGATTATAATAAAATTGTTTGCTTATGAAATTTTGAAATTGCAGTACATCATTATTTTTGAAATCGTACGTTGAAATGAAGATTATTGTTTTTTTCTAACACTTCCAAACACTTTTTATCCTAAAAAAAACCGGAGAATTAAAAATATAATCGATCTAGTTGCCTAAGATTGCGTCAATTTGACAAACTTTCTCACTTGCACACGTTTTCATGTATAGGAAAAGGAAAACTGCGCACCTGCGCACGAAAATTTAAGATCTTCCTGCAACGTGCCTACCACTTAAGATAATGTTTCTACTGTCAGTTTCGAAAGGCTTCCCACTGGCAGTTGGATCTCCTTATTATTCCTTCGTGACTGCGACACTCGCGCTTTCTGCTCGATAATTAGGTTAAAGAGACAGTTCTCTTTGACAAATAAAAGAATGTAGACAAAATGGAACCGAATATAAGAAGCATGTTTTTCAATATAATGTTTAAAAAGATAGATATTTTTTACATTCACGAAATAGAAAAATTAAGCCGTAGGCTTTCATTCCGTTCGTTCAACCTTCATTTCCAAGACAACACTACTATGATTAATTAATCTAGAGCATTTTCAATTTGTGTGCAATTGAAAAATTTCATTCCGTTAATTCGTAAATCTTGTTGACATCTATGCGGTCACGCCCGCGCTAGTGGTTGACCAATTCAAAAGAGGCCCGAAGAGCCCTCTTTGATTTGAATTGAGTATTTTAGCATTACTTCATAGGAATGCAGACAACTTTTTCGAGAAAATATTCTAAACATGTAATGCAAGTCATAAATGTATGAATAGTAATATTTGTCAAGTGTAGAATGTACATATTTGCTCAATCATGTTCCATTCGCATGTGGATTGACGACCTTTCAGTGTCACGAAATACAATTAGCTGTCTGAAATTTGAGGTAAGAGTACCCGATTTGATAACTAACCTGAAATATTGGATATTTCATTCTCTTCAGTACATATAGTTTTTTTCTGGATTTTTTGCTCCCCCCCCCCCCCACACATAACGCTTTTTTCTAAAGTTAGTGTGTGTAAGTTTAACATTGACGTAATACCCTGGTAAGAAGAGAAGAATTCAGAAAAAATCAGAATCTAAATTCCCATTAATACGTCAACTTCCCTCCGTCGAAAGTTCCACCATGGAGTAGAAAAAAATGCAAAATTTATTATTTTTAATCGACTTAGAAAAAATTAATGGAAGTGTATTGAGAGGAATAAAAAAATAAAGGGGTGCAAAAGGAAGAATAGAAAGGCAGAGAATAATATAACTTTGAAGACGAAAAACCTAGTCCTTTTAATCGATTCGTTATAAATATAAAATAATTATGATTATTTTCACGCCAAATATGAATTTTGCAAAAGATAGAAATCAGCGGATAGCAGACGACAGTCAGAATTGTGAATAAAAAATAAATTTACAAACGATTCCAACCCAGTGGGCACAAAATTTGGCGACGTCTTTTGTGCCCACTGGGCACAAAATAATAATTATTTCCTTAACAAATTTTTTGATTTTTCAACATTTTATTGATCCAAAAATCTTGCAAAACTCCGGATATTCGACAAGTTTTCTTTCTTTTGTTCGAAAATCCTTCGGAAAAAATATATATTGAGTCAGTGCCGTACCTATAAACAAATAATTCAAAGTTGGATTTAACCAATACCCTTCTTAATAGAAATAATTTGTAGTATTGCCAAAGAATATTTTTGTTATTCTGTTTGAAGATAAATGAATTTTGTTTACTTTACACAACATTATTAAATGAATTTGTTAGTATTTATTATATTATTAAATCAATAATTTGGTCAAACAGTATAAAATATTATAATTAAAATTACTCCACCGTTATAGCAGACAAAAATTTGAACTTTCCAAACTTATATTCCACAAAAACTAATAGAAACTATGCATGTGCACATATTTTGCGGACAGATTAAAAGAAATTAAAATAATCGAAAATAAAGCATGTAAGTAAGGAAATAAAAAATAATTGGTTTCGCAGATAAATCTATTCTTTCGTTGAGCACTTCTCCCGATGCAAAATTAGCACATTCAAAAAAATGCTTACTCTTTCGTTTAAATCTGAAAATATTTATTTTTCTCTATTCTCCTCTTCTTACCGAGATTAAAAATAGATTTTTCGGATTAGAACTGGATTACAAGTGGATTACTCTGGCTTACAAGTGAATTACTTTGAATGATGCCAGATTATTACAATATATTACATGAGATTACACCAGACTAATATTAAATTACAAACGAATTATCCTGGATTACATTCGATTCAAAGTGGATTACCAAATTAGAACTGTAGTAAACGAAATAACCTGGATTAGAATAATATTTCTCCATATTGGAAGTGGATTCCACCGGATTAAAAATGGATTCACCTGATTAGAAATGGATGACTCAAAATTGGAGGTGAATTCCTTTGAATTATGAGTAAATTACTCCGAATTACATTGGAATAGTCGGATTACAAGTAGATTTGTCGGATTAGAACTGAACTAATTCACATAGGAAGTGGATTACAGGCGGATTTTTCCGACATACAAGTGAATTGCTTTGAATCACCCGAATTAGAACAGGACTAATCTATACTTGAAGTCAGATCAGATTTCGTGGATTGGGACGAATTACTCCATGATAGAAGGAAACGAACAGATTACGAGTGTGTTACTCCGATTTACAGTACGTCAGAGTACTCTTCATTAAAAGTGGATTATCCTGCGTTAGAAATTGATTACCCTGGATTACAAGTGGATGATCATGAATTACAGGTGGGTTTGCAGGTATTATAAGTGGATTAAATTGATTACAAGTGGATTACAAGTTTATTTCTCGGATTGCAGTGGCTTACTCCTGTTTACACAGAAATATCGAAATATTCTGTATTACAAGTCGATTACGTTGGATAACAATTGGATTAATCATGGATTACAAGTAGATTATTATGAATTACAATTGGATTAATCGGATTACAGGTGGATTTGTCGGATTATAGCGGCTTACTCCAATTTACACAAGAATATTTGATTACTCTGGATTAGATGCGGATTCCTCTGAATAACCCTGCATTAAAATAGATTACCATAGATTACATGTGGATTGGTATGTATTACAAGTGGATTAACATGTATTACAAGTGGATTAACATGTATTACAATTGGATTCGCTTGTATGACAACCCTGATTTTTCTCGACAGTGAATTCTTCTTTATATTTACATTGACTTTGTGTCTGCTTCTAAAGCTTTGCACATACGGCCATGATCCAGTAGATTTGTATTTATAACTTCCAGCCAACGGAGCAACAGGCTGGGAAACCCAGTCCATTGCCCCAGGTGGTGGAACAAAATATGAGAAGAAGCGAGGTCGGCCCGGTCTCTCCCTTTAATGGAACGAGAGGCCCGACCGAGCCCGCCGCTCGCCGCAACCATTGAAGTCCAATAGAACTCCGAATTTCCAACACCCATGAGACGGCAGCGGATGCTATTGGTCCAATTATGCCAGCGCGCGCGGGCAGTATATTTGAAAGAGAAGAAATTAAATTTTTAAATCAGCGAGTTTAAGAAATCTGAAGACGTGAGAAAATACTCTAATAGAGGGTTAATTAAAAATTGCTCAGAACGGAAAAGGGGGTGGGCATTTCAGGGCTTTAGATAGAGCTTTAATGAGGTTGGGTCGAAAATTTTTGAATCTGGGGCAATCCCAGAGGACATGGTCCAAGTCTTCTTCGACATTGGGATTACACGGACAGCTATCGAAATCTGTGATGTTTTTACATACTAAACTAGCATTTAAGGCGAAGTGGTTACTTTTCATGCGACAGAGGGATACAATCTATTCTCTTCTCGCGTTTGAGGAGGCAAACCATGGTTTCTTGCGTTGTTTACAGAAACATTGAGTGTAGTGGACACCTTTCGAATTGTTCATAGCAAGAATCCAGGCATGACAACTGTCATTGAGATCCTTGGCGGCAGAGTGATAGAAATCAGAGTGAGGGAGGGAAATATTTAAAAGATTGGCGGATTTAGCAGCCAAATCTGCCCGCTCATTGCCGGATATTCCCTTGTGGCCAGGGATCCATTCTAGTTTAACAGTAAGATTAAATTTTGCAAGGGTGGCAAGCCGGTTTCCAATGAGAAAGATCAAGCTAGACTTAATGATGTTAGGACACGGTGAAGCCACACTCTGGAGAACGCTTGACGAGTCAGTAAAAATAACCGACTTTGAAAAGCTGATCTGCAGGATGTATTCCAAGGTATAAAGAATAGCTATAGCTTCGATAGAAAACATAGAGGTATGACTGAAGATTTTCCATGAACGAGAAAAGATGGCTGACGGGCAGATATATGCACAGCCCGCAGAGTTGTCAGATTCTGATTTTGAATCAACTGTAAAAAATTGTATGTATTCGTTATACTTTACGTCTATCAGATTGCAAAACAGGTCATCTGGTGCAGAGCTGCCCTGAACCAAACGACCTATGTCTTGTTCAATCTGAGTGATAAAAAAGTTATCTTCGTAAGTAAGTTCCAAAAATGGAATTCCTAATAAGATAAGTATTTTTGGGTTGAGAATTATTTCAGAGGGTTAGTAAATTACCAGGAAGAGGGTGATCTAGAAAGGAAGAGGTTTTGATTATATACTTTTTAGCTAAATAGCAGAATCTAATTTTTAAAGGAGGCTGACAAGCTTTCGCAAGAATGACATTTATGGGGGTGCTGCTGCGGTACCCGAGGGCAAATCTCAGTGCTTGGTTACGAATTTTCTCTAATTTATCAAAGTATTGGTGATTTTTGAAAGTGAAAATATGTGATCCGTATTCGATACAACTTCCAATCATTGTGTTATAAACTATCAGAGGGATAGTGGGATCGGCCCCCCACCATACTCCCCTGAGGACTTTTAATATATTTAAAACTTTGCAACATTTATCAGCTAAATAGATGAAATGTGCATCGAAACAGAATTAAAAATCTAGAATAATGCCAAGAAATCTCGCACTATTCGACGGAGTGATACTAGTGTTGTTTAAAGTTACCCAGTGGGCGCAAAGTTTGGCGATGTCTTTAAGACGTTTTTACGACATGGTTACGACATCTTTAAGACAAATTTACGATATCCTATGTCCATGTCGTTAAGGTGTCTATACGATATCGTAAATAAGTCGTATGATCCGACGATGTCTTTACAATATCGCAAAGACATCGAAACGACATGGACATAGGCTGTCGTAAAGATGTCGTAACGATGTCGTTAAGACGTCGACAAATTTTGTGCCCACTGGGTAATGAGAGAGACGGGTCATTAAAATTGATGTTTAATTTGGAAAAGAGTATGAGTTTGGTTTTTTCTGGGCAGAGTTCTAGGCCTCCTTTCCATCAGATAGACAGAGATCAGTTTCAAGCACCGCTGCAGACTGAGTAAGAATTTTTTTGGATGTCTAGATCTACAGAGGATGGCTATATCATCTGCAAATTCAATAAGGGTACAGTCGTTGGGTATAAATGAAATAAGTTTCCTAGTATAAACAGAATATGTAATAGGACTAAGAATGCTGCCCTGAAGCAGACCGACAGTGCTGATTCTGGATCCAATAACCTCACCATTAATTTTGAAATATACATTTTTGCATGCATTGGAATTATATATAAAGCTGGCCACGAGATAAGGAACACCTAAATCGCGCAGATCCTCTATTAAGATCTGAGGGATGACACTGGGGTAGGCTCCCTTTAAATCCAAAAGGATGCCAGCTGTGACCTCCCTTCTTGAGAAACCAGACCAAACTTCGGCTGCCTGAATGGCCAGATTGTCAGCGCAAGGTCTGCCCTTCCTGAAACCGAATTGGGAAGGTGATAAGCAAAAATTGTGTTCTAGATACCAGTTAAGTCTATTATGAATCAATTTTTCCATTTTTTTGAATAAGCATGATGCTAGAGAGATTGGATGAAGAGCAGATCTGGCTTCATCAGGAAAATGTTGGATAACATTGTAGTCTATTTTGTCTAAACCTGGAGATGATTTAATTTTGAGTGAAGAGATGGCGATGTTGAGTTCTGAATCAGAAAATATAGCCTGTAAATAAGGGTTATCTCTAAAATCATGGGGAAATTTTTCATTGAAAACGGTAGGAGGGCAAATTTCGTCAATTAAACAATTAAGGTGGGCAATCACTTCTCTATCAGCTGAACAAGAGGAGGTGACTGGCTGGGTGAATCTGTTTTTGAACATTCTTATAGTTCTCCATACCTTTGAATGAGGGGTCATCCTATCAAGGGAGTTGCAAAAAACTTTTTGTTTGCAAAAGTAATTGCCAACAGCTGGAGTGAGAGCTGGTTTAGAGGGAAGACAAGTCGTGGAAACCGCCTTGTCCACTCCTTTAACAAATGTGTCGTAACTATTTAAAAGGTTAGGTGACTCTAAATTTAATTTTTGATCTTTAAAGAATTCTGATAAATTGGAAGAAAATTTGAACTAGTCAATTCTTTTTAAATTATATTTATGGGAAGTGTAAACCGAAATATGTATGGATAAACCCAGGCACGTAACCACCGGAAAGGGGCCGAGAACTGAATGATAATTTCCAGGAAGATTACGAAACGTGGTGTTGCCATTATTCAGACAAATTAAATCGGAATTGTCTAAAGTAGAGCAGAGTTCAGAACCGTTATAACAATTTTGAAGGCTACCTCAGAATGAGTGGTGACAGTTAAAATCTTCAACTGTCCAGAATCTGTTAGGAATTTTCTTATCCGCTGAGGGAACTCTGTAGACTGAAACAATCAGGAGTTTACCCACGGAGGAACCTATCGACACCGTTAACGTCGCGAGGCTGTTTTCCACGTTAACTATAGAAGTATGATATCAAGGTCATGGGAGATTTGGGCCATTTTGTGAAGGAAGTAATGAGCAGAACAATGAGTTGACGCAGTTTTGGAGTTGAGTTAGTAAGCCATGACTCTCCCGGGAACTCAATGAAGCTCCGGAGGCGAGTGCTCCCATGAGACCCATGAGAGCGGCAAGAATGCTATTAATAATAAGAATGGATTCGGAAGTGTTTAGCGAAAACGGAGGTACTTCTGAAGGCGGATCAGGTGGTAGCTTTCGCAGCGCGCTACCTCTAGGGAGGGCACTATCTGTTCTTCAGTTATTGAAGAAAGGGAAAAGGGGAGTGGGTGGGGCCCTTTTTTGAGTGTTATGCTGAGTTAGGTTGGGCTGTGGTTTATAATTCTGGTATTTAGAGTGTGCTCCCGAACGAGGGGGGTGGGGGCGGTTGGGTCAAAACCTCTGCGAAACTTTGGAAAGCGGAGCTATCGGAATAGGTTTTTAATGTTGGGGTTGAGACATCTCCAAATTCCGGAAACTGGGAGAAGTTAATAGTGGAGCGGGAGTTGCGATCTGAGGTCGCAGTTGAGGAACCCTTCTTGGGACGGGGGATGGCTTTGGCTTCGTTGTATCAGAGACTATGGTCTGCTGCGTATATGCGGAATTCATGCGGGAATTGCTATTCCGGGCAGTCTCTGGAGGTAGCTAAGTGAAGGCCATCACAGCTCGCACACTTAGGTGCTTTCGGTGGTTCGCTCGTGCACGGGTTGCTCACATTGTGTTCATTCGGGCCACCGCAGCGTACACAATCGGAGGTCGAGCGACACTGAGAGCTAACGTGACCGAATTTCCAGCACTTGTGGCACTGAATAACAGGCGGATTATAGCGATGAACCGCGGAGGAAGTGCTATATATGGCTATTTTTTCTGGATGGGAAGTGCCTTCGAAAGTTAAAAAGACTGAGCGGGAGAGAACTATTTCGGTTGTTTTAGTTTCTTTATTGATGATTTTTCTATTGAGGAATCGGACTTCTAGAAAAGAAGAAGAACACCTCAATGCACCAAGGATTTCAGCATTAGCCTTGATTTCGTCAATAGTGAAATTAAGAGTGATAGTGAAATCATTAAGTGGCTTCTGAGCATCTTTCGAAGATGGGTCGCGTTGAGTTAAGACTTTGAATTCGCCTCTGAGGCTTTCACTGTATCGATAAGCAGTCGAGGGGCCCTTCCTGTTGCTGTTGGGATGAGAGGATTGGCATTTGTATTAACTTTGACGTTAATCGGGTCTGCGTCACAAGTAGTGTCATTTCGAGTCATGGAACCATGTTTAAGAGTTTGAGCAGAAGGCTCTGTCTCATTTGCCTCCAGGTCCCAAGAATCATCACCACCCGGCAATTGCGCAATGGTAGCCATATCGAGCTGCGATGAGGGGCTATGAGACCCTTTTTGGCGTTTGGAGCTATCAGGATTCCCCATGTCATCGCGTCTTCTGGACTTTCTGTGGCCAGAATTGGAGAACGAAAGCAAGGTATCCACGGCGGTCTTGGCGTCGAGATCAAAATGACTGAAACCGGGATTCTGAATTTCAGGATTTGGGAAAACTCCTCCCCCCGGATAGGAAACCTCGTTCTGTTTAGTGTCCATGACTCAAAGGCTTAGAGAAAATGAATTTTGGTGAAAAATACAAAAAGAAAGTAGAGGGAAAATGTAATGAAAAGCGTGCACGTGCTACATAATGGCCGACGCAACGCGTCGGCCGCCGGGAGAGGTTACCTTACAAGAACAGCAGAATGTATCGGTGTCCACGTGCTTCCCGAGGGTACAATGAAGTATGTCAGCTGAGATATAACTCTCGCTCACATACACAACAATTTGAAATAACAACACAGATCACTTAGTTCGAAATTTCAGAAATTTCATGCGATTACGACTGTTTCCACTTACCTCCGCCATCTAGCTTCGTGAGTTCACTGACCCTGAATTAAATAAGTTCTTACCAGGTGCGTTTTGACCGTCGGCCCACGGTCGGGTCAACCGTTGGATGGTGGGTCCAACTTTGTGCGCCACTGGTCAGGCCAAACAGCTAAAGGATAACGATCAACCGCCTCTGGCTTCTCCACATCGGACCGACATTTGGTCCCATATGTGGGCCATCTATTAAGACGACGCCGACCCAACCTTCGACAAAAATTAATTTCAAAAATCCGCCTGCTTCGTGGGCACATTCTCATAGTGCGCCGCGCGTGTGGCTTGCGAGTTTCCGCGCTCGGTCTTTGTATATTCCAGATATCCACAGATTTTTTTAAACTAAAATTTAAAACATCCACAACAGTAATTTGGTGATAGTGACTTTGTTTTGTTAAAGCTCTTTTGGCTTTAACGAATACATCCTCATCACGTATCTCGTGCTTCGCACTCGAATAGGCTCGAAACATCAGCCTTACCTTTTTCCAACTTCTAAATGAAATTCCTAACTCAGTGACCCACAAAACTTGATTAACGAGCGTTTGGCGGGGGGGGGGCGGTTAGTTTCTACCAAGAGTCATAACTGGAGAGCGCGCGACGGTTGAATCTCGCGCTTCGCGCTCGTTAATGGGTTACCTCGTGCTTCGCGCTCAGGCATAATTACAACTCGCGCTTCGTGCTCGGATATTTATTCTTTGCATTTGGAATGCTTGAATAAAACTTTATCAAAAAGATCTCTTTCAGATGGCAGTATTTGTATGCGTATTCATATTCTGAATTGTCTACTTAATTAAGTACGAGTATATTTGTAAACAGGTTTTGTTGAATCTTTTTTTTTCTCGCAACTTTCGTCGTTTTTCCGCAAATTTTTATTTTATTTTTTTATTTTCAATGTTATTTTTCACAAATAAAACCAAAAGTACGCATCCTATCAAGAAGTGATACTTAACGATATTGTAGACCTTTTTTGTGATAACAATTTTTTTTATTTATCTTTTTTCGTATCCCACATAGTTTGTCCACGAAATGGAATTTGGAACGTCAAATAGAAAAGCCATTGTTTCGTCATATTTTGTTATTTATAAAAAAATTGAAAACCTAATTCAACAATCAGGCTGGAAAACTCTCTTAGAAATCTTCCCAAGTGCGAATTGCCGAAGCTGAATACACGGCCCAGTGTTGGTCCAATTTTTACAGCCAAAGGTCGACTAAAGTTATTGGGCCAATATCGGCATTTTATTCGGCCCAGTGTTGGGCCAGTGCTGGCAGCCTATATTGGCTATTTATATTTGCCGATCCTCCACCGATGCTTGGCCCAGTATCGGCACTTTATTGTGCCCAGTCTCACTTTTAGTACGAGGAACCATGTTTCACGAGGATCAGCCAAAGTCTGGCCCATTGACGGTACATTACTGGGCCAAATGTCACTTTTACCACGGCAAACCATGTTTTATTTAAATTGGCCCAATTTTGAGCCAGTGTTGACAGCCTATATTGGCTTTTTATATTTGCCGATTATCCGCCGATGCTTGGCCCAGTATCAGCATATATGTATTCAATCTAAACAGGACCATTAATATATATATTCAAAGTACTCGCAATCAATTAATATTTATTTTTTAAATACTTTTTTTGTCATATCCTTAGACCTTAGACTATCGCAGCATTGGTAACCAGTGTTATTACCTTTTTCCCCCATTTTTTTTGTCGAAATCGGGTATTAAAAAGGAAATATTTTTCTTCTGTGAACTTTTTTCCATATCGTGCGTCATTTGGCTTAAAATGTTGATTTTAGTGTGTTCTTTGGAATTTTGTAAATGCTATAACTCTGGTAAATTTTTATTTTATAGAAAAAAGTCATTAGGATAAATTGTTCGTCTGTTTGAATACTATGAATATCCGTACAGAAAATTTTTTAAATAAAAAAAAAGTGGTCTCAAAAATTTTCAAAATACGCTCACTTTTTGAATTTTTATCCAAAATGGCTGGCTAACGAACTTGACCTTTATTTTAGGACACTAAAAGATTATACCAAAGGCCAATCCAATCTGTAAATTCTATCGAAAGTTATCGTGCAACCAAACTAAAAATGTACAGACACACAACACACAGAAAGACACAAACAGTACATAGCCAGACATACAGACACATTCGTAAAAACCTGTTTTTCGGATTCAGGGGGGTCTCAAAACGTAGACATTTGACAAAAACGGGGGGGGGGGGTCAAATTTTACTCAAATCTAATACCTTATCTTGATGAGAATGTAAAAAAGTTATTTTTTAAATTATTATTATTATATAATCTTCTTTCTTTATCATTATTATATACGTAATTCGCACTCACGGTTACTTACACTTATATAATCGCACGCTTTAACGCTTTAAAAAATCTAACTCGCCCAGGATTCGAACCCTAGCACACTACCTAAAATAGTGAATTTTACCGCGCACTCTAACCACTTGTCTATCGAAGCACTTGGAGTTTGGTTAATAAAAAACTGTGCTGAATAGTTTGACGTTCCTGGTCATTCTTAATAACAGAAAGATTGTTGAAATAACCTAAGTTTTATAGAGTCACATAATTTAAAAATATTCCAATATCATATGATAAAATAATTATAAACAAATTATTTGTTGTAAGAATGTTTTCTACGATTTTCCATAATCATACTTTTTTAAGTTACATTGCGAGAAATTTCGATAAAAACAACATGATCAGCAAATTTTTCTTAAGATTATTATTGTTAAAATTACAAACAAATTTAGTGAGCAAATGCATTAATCAGACATTTTCCGTCAGAAAAATTTTTTTTTTCTTCTATATTAATTTTTGTTAATAAGGAACTTTATGATTATCTTAGGAAGATTCCGAATTTATTGATTAATATTATGATTTTTTTAACAATTTAAGCAACATTTATAATTAGTTGATAGGTTTAATGATTTTTTTAAACAAATCTAATTAAAAAATGCAATAATTAGGCATTTTTGGATATAAAAATTCGTTTTTTTCTATGTCAACATTTAATTAGAAACTTCATAATATTTTCAGCAAAATTCCTAATTTGTTATCAATTTTATTTATTTTTTAAACAAATTTAATAAACAAATTCATTATTGGGGCATTTGTCAACGGAAAAGTTATTTTTTTCAATGTCAACTTTTTATTTTGAAACTTCATAATAATTTCAGAAGAATTCGTAATTTGTTATTAATTTTATTTTAACAAATTTAATAAACAAATTGATTATTGGGGAATTTGTCAACGGAAAAATGATATTTTTTCAATGTACACTTTTTATTTAGGAACTTCATAATAATTTCAGCAAAATTCCTAATTTAATATTAGTTTTATTTTTTTAAACAGATTTAGTAAACAAATTCATTATTGAGGCATTTTTCAACGGACATTGTTTTTCAATTGCAGACATTTTCGTTGAGATCTTCATAATAAATTCAGCAGCATTTATGATTAGTTAATAATTATTATGATTTTTTTAAAGAAACTTAACAAACCAACGCATTATTCGGACATCTGTAGACCGAAAAATACGTTTTTTTTTAATGTCAGTTTTTTGAATTGAGAACTTCAAGATTTTTTTAGTAAAATGCATACTTAGTTGATACATTTGATATTTTAAACAAATTTAATAAATATATGCATTATTTGGGTATCTGACAACGAAAAAGTTGTCGAAAAAGTTGGAAAATTCGAAAAATGCCTGATAAATGCATTTGTTTATTAAATTTACTTATGACATTAACAATAATAATTTCACGAAGAAATTTTTTCATCATAATATTGTTTTTATCTGAAGTTCTAAATAATGTTTTAAAAATAAATTTGCTTGTTTATTATATAATATTGGAGAATCTTTAACTAATGCTACTCTATAAAACTTAGGGGATTTCAGCATAGAAAAAATGGCCATTTTGTTCTTCATATTTATTTCTTTATTTATAAAAAATTTAAAAACTGATTTAAAATATAAAAAAAAATGACTATGATTTTTTTATTTGATCGCAAATTTAAAGTAATTAAATTTTGAATGCCTAGTTCTCGCATGCTTTTTTTTAAGCAAATTGTTGTATTTTCTTTATAGATTAATTTGAAAAGAGGCTTGATAAATCGAGAAGCTATACTTTGAAAATATTCAGTGTTCGATGCTTTTTTGGAAATTTTACATTTTTCAGAAATAAAAATTTACTTTATTATATATTCAAATAGATAAACTTTGAATATGTAGCAGTATTTAATTAATAATTCTAAATGTGTCATGTCGACATTTTTAATTATGATATTGTATCACAATTTAAAAAAGTTTTTTCATTTTTCTTGATTTGAAACTAAAGTTGATCATTCAAAAGATGGCCCCTTATGAAACAATACTTCGTGAAAAAACAATAATCGATCGAACAATCAGATTTTTCGTCATATGTTTGCAATAAACCAAAAAGTTAATCTAGAAATGAAACCTTATGCTAAATCTAATCCTGCTATCTGTGCCTTTGTCTTCTACGCATATGAAGAGAAAACAAATTAAATAAGTATATTATTTTTTAATCAATCTCCGAAATTATCAGTAAATAATAAAGTATTCATACATTAAACAATTTTTCTGTAACCTATATTATGAATGAATGAATAAATTTACCATTTAAATCGGCCGCTTTGATACTCTGACCTCGACTCTGACCAATCATAGCCAAGCATTGCAAAACCTGTACAGAAACATAGAAAATCAACGTAATTCCAATTGTCATTCTTTAAACAATCAGCAGAAATTAATTATCCACGACCCCGCATATTTATAGAAACAAGACATCCCGTAAATCTCCCACTGTTTATAGAAAATTTGTTTTGTCGGCTTCAGCAGCGTAACTATAGAAAATGAAGCCTTGCACTCGAATTTATCTTCCATGAACTTCCATCAGGGGTCTTTAAAAAACTTTGACTTGACAAATAGTTATAAATGATATACTATAGAAAATATATAGACTTTTTTTTTTAATTTAAACTGGATTGAAATACTTTTAAAATGATTTAATTTCTATTTTTTAGTCTAAATTTGATTCTTCACCCTTTTAATATTTACGCCCCTGAGTATTTATATATCCATCCGTTCTCAATTCTGAGAATTCAAAATATCTTCTTTCTATTCATTTCTACTAGAAGAAAAAAGTGAAGAAAGGTGTTTTGCGCAGTTTTCGTGTTGCAGGTTGCAACATGTCGCAGCAGCAAAAATCGCCAATAATAAAAAAGGATTTTTGGAATCAAAATCCTGGAAAAGAGGAAAAATCCCTGAGAAATATTACAAACATGGAACAAAATATGGTAGGTCCAAAATCAAATTTAATTATATTTATCATTCAATATTTCCCGGGGAAAAATTCTTTAATCAGCATGCTTTTTTTGGTTAGGATCGTTATAATATTCACTCTTTTATCGGTTTTCAATATTGTCATTCAATTTTTAAGTGATTTTGAAAATTTTAGAGTCGTTTCCAAAACTTTTATATAATATTTTTTATGTAACTTGAAGCTATTTTTCCTCAAAATATTTGTATTGTAGATCTTCTGACCTATAAAAAATGGATAGCATTTTGGTGTTACCAAATATTTATGTAGGCGATATTTTTTCAGTTTTTAACATTTTAATTTTGATAAAACTTTTTTTATTCTCTTGCCACTTGCAAATTCTTGAAACACTTTTAAATTTTGTTTAAAAAATGCAGCTTTTGTTTTAATTTTGGTTCAATCTTTAAAAATTATAAATTATTGTGGAAAAAGCGAATTTTCAACGAAAGATTTGAATATTAAACAAAAAATATTATTTTTCAATCAGTTTCATTTTTAACAACAAAAAATGCATTTTTTACCAAAATAGATGAATTTTCTATAAAATAGTTGAATTTTTTAATAGTCGATTTTTCGACTATAATAAATTTAATATTCATAAATATGAATTTTCAACTAAAAAAGTATATTTTTAATCAAAGGAGACGAATTGTCAACAAAATAGTTGATTTTCCAGTGAAAATAGTTCGATTTTTAAACAAAAACAAAACTATTTCTTTTACAGAAAAATTGAATTTTGAACAAAATATTTAAATTTTTAACCCCAAAAAATTAATTTTCGACAAACCATTTGAATTTCTAACACAAAAATGTACATTTCAACAAAAAACATAATTTGCAACAAAAAGTTAATTTTTAATTTAAAAAGACCAATTTTTAACAAAATAGTTCAATTAAATTGTTGAATTTTTGCAATTATTTTCGATTACAAATTTATATTATTCAGTTGAAAATTCTTTTTTTCATTTCTTTGGTTAAAAACTTATCTTTTTGGTAGAAAATTAATCTTCTGGGCTAGAAATTTATTTTTTTTCAGTTGAAAATTCGCCTTCCTGGTTGAAAAATAATCTGCTTGGTTGAAAATTAATTTTTTTTTGTTAAAAATATAACTATTAATTTGAAAATTCATGTATAATGCTCAAAATTAAACTTTTGGTTTAAAATTTATCCATTACAGTTGAAGATCCATCGTTTTTGTTGAAAATTCAAGACTAGTTGAAATTTTTTTTTCTTTTGTCTGAAAAATGAATGTTTTTGACTGAAAAATTAACTATTTTATTTTTTGTTGAAGACTGCTATTTTTTATTCAAAATTCAACTATGTGGCTGAAAATTGATGTCTTTTATTTCAAATTTCCATCTTATGGGTTGTATTTTTTTTTTTAAATTCATCTATTTTGTAGAAAAAGTTTGATTTTTTTATTGGAAATTATTCTTCTTTGTTTAAAAATTAATTTCTTTGGTTAAAAATTTAACTATTGCTTGACAATTTTTGTATTTTCCTAAAAATTCAACTTTCTTGGTTTAAAATTTATCAAAGAAATTAATATTATGGTTTCAAAATTATTTTTTTACTTAAAAATTCATTTCTTTGGTTAAAAATTGAACTATTTGCTTGAAAATTCTTGTATTTGGCTAAAAATTTATCTTTTTTGGTTTAAAATTCATCTATTTCAGTTAAAGATTAATTATTTTTGTTGAAAATCCAATACTTGTTGAAAATTTGTTGGTTTTTGAGTGAAAAATGAATATTTTTAACCAAAAATTTAACTATTCTACTTTTGGTTGAAGACTGATATTTTTTATTCAAAATTCAACCATGTGGCTGGAAATTGATGTTTTTTATTTCAAAATTCCACTTTTTAGCGGAAAATTCATGTATTTTGTTGAAAAGTCATCTTTTTTGGTAGAAAATTAATCTTCTTTTTGAAAATTCATCTTTTTGGTTGAAAATAAAATTTGGTAAAAAGTTAAACTTTGGAAAATTTTTGGTTTTTTAATGGAAAATTAATTTTTTCAACTAAAGATTTAAGTATATCATTTTTGGTTTAAAACTGATCTTTCTTAGTTCAAAATTCCACTATTTAATTGAAAATTGATCTTTTATAGTTGAAAATTAAACTACTTGGTTGAGAATTTATGTATTTTGTTCAAAATTCGTCTTTTTGGATAGAAAATTAATTTTGTTTAAAAAATAATCTTCATTATTAAAAATTAATCTTTTTGGTTGATAAATTTAATATTCTAGTTTAATATTCATAATTTTAGTTGAAAATGTATCACTTTGGTTGAAAAGTTTTTGTTGAAAAACAAAATTTTTAACTGAAGATTGAACTATTTTATTTTTAATTGAAAACTCATTTTTGTCAGTTAAAAATCCAACTATTTTATTGAATATCCATCTTGTTCCAAATGCAATATTTTTATTTGAAAATTTATGAATTTGAAGCGGTTTAAATTGAGTTTCATCTAGTACCCACAATTATTTTACATAAATATCTACTGCATTGTAACTATAATTATATGAAATAATAATGAATTTAAATTATTATTCAAATTTATGAACTTCAGAGACAAATTCAACAAAAATAATCATTTATGTTTTTAGTATTTTATAATTAACCGATGTTGCTAATATATTTATGGACATTTTGTAATATTTTTTTTGAAAATTTTCTAAATTAAATATATTAATTAAATCCCTACAAACTGAAAACAAAAACATTATTTATAATAAACTCGCGACACTGTATACATATTTTGAGTTGATTGTTTAAAAATCTTAATTTTTAGTATTCAAATATATTAAAACAAAAAATATGCCTTTTCAGCCAAAAAATAATTTTCAAGAAAAAGTAAGCATTTTTATCCAACAAAAATAAAAGTTCCAACCAAGAAAATGACTTTTTTTTGTCACAAAAGGAAGAATTTCTTACTTAAAAAAGATAAATCTTTAAAAAAAATTGAAAAGTAACATCTGCAGTTAAAAATTTAATTTTAAACCAAAAAAAAAGGCTTTTCCGTCGAAAAGTTAAATTTTCAACCACCTTCAATGAAAAAAAATTTTTTCTCGATTTTAAATTCTACACACTATTAAAACAGAAAAATTTTTAAATAAAAAAATTGTTGTTTTTGTTAAGCTGAGTTTTCTGTTAGAAAAAATTTCATTTGACGTTTCACGATCAAAAAACCTATGAATGTTTAAACAAGAAATAAGTTTCTACGGAAAAATGCAATTTTTTCAATCCAAAAAGACGAATTTTTAAGACAAAAAATGACTTAAAAAATTGTTGAATTTTCCACCAAATAGTTGTTTTTTTATGTTAAAAAATAGAAAATTTCTCCTAAAATGGAAGAATTTATATTTTTAAAAAATTAAAAAAGTAGGTAATTTTTCGCCAAAAAAAAAACATGAAATTTTTAACAAAGAATAAGTTTCTACAAAAAAAATGGAATTTTCAATCTAAACAGACGAATTTTTCCAAGCAAAAAGGATACATTTTTAACAAAATAATTGAATTCTGTACCAAATAGTTGCATTTTTATTGATGAAAAATGAAATTGGTACTAAAACAGATCAATTTTAAAATCAAAAAACAACTTTTTAAAAAAGATTTAATTTTTCAACGGAACAATTACAATTTTATTCAGTAAGGATGGAATGTCTTCTATAACAGATGAATTAAAAAAACAAACTTTTTTAAAAAATAGTTAAATTTTCTTCAAAAGAAGATTCCAGTTCACTTTGCAAGACCAAAAAAGACAAATTTTCAAAAAAAAAAAGGGTTTTCCAAAAGTTATTTCAGCAACAAAATATGAATTTGGAATGAAAGTTTAATGTTATGCAAAAAGAGTTGCATTTTTAACAAAACAATTGAATTGTTGAATTTTTAACCCAAAAAGACAAATCTTGAACAAAAAAGTTGATTTTCAAACAAAATATTCAAAGTTTCTACAAAAAAAGTTGAATTTTTAAACCAAAAAGACAAATTTTTAACAAAACAGTTGTATTTTCAACCAACATAGTTCGTTTTCAACTAAATTGTTAAATCTCCAGATCAAAAATGTAAATCTTCAACAACAAAGTTCATTTTCAAACAAAATATTCAAATTTTCTACAAAAAAGTTGAATTTTTAACCCAAAAAGACAAATCTTCAACAAAAAAGTTGATTTTCAAACAAAATATTCAAAGTTTCTACAAAAAAAGTTGAATTTTTAAACCAAAAAGACAAATTTTTAACAAAACAGTTGTATGTTCAATCAACATAGTTCGTTTTCAACTAAATTGTTAAATTTCCAGACCAAAAATGTAAATCTTCAACAACAAAGTTCATTTTCAAACAAAATATTCAAATTTTCTACAAAAAAGTTGAATTTTTAACCCAAAAAGACAAATCTTGAACAAAAAAGTTGATTTTCAAACAAAATTTTTAAAATTTTCTACAAAAAAAGTTGAATTTTTAACCTAAAAAGACCAATTTTTAACAAAACAGCTGTATTTTCAACCAACATAGTTCACAAAAAATGTAAATCTTAAACAAAAAAGTTCAAAACTAAATTTTGAACGTCTCAAAATTTCAATGCCAATAGTCCACGGCCTAATTTGAAACCTGATATATATTTGGACAAATTTTGTCATTTAGAAGAATAATAAACGTTTCGTAGGAAAGTTGAAAATGTTTTGTTACTTTAAAGAATTAATTTTAAGAAAGTATTAAAAAGATTTGGAAATATTTACAAAATTATCAAAAATTAAAGTGAAAGATTTTATGGAATTTTTTATTTTTTATTTTGCAGAATATTCAAGAAAAATTTTGGAAAAAATTCTAATCATTTCAAAAGATGTTTAGGAGTTCTGCAAAAATAAAATAAAGTTTTGAAGCATTTTAAGAGGTTTTAAAATGATATAATTTAGAGTACTAAAACTGATAACGTAGATTTATATTTTTGCAATAAAATCTAGGTTTATAGAAGCTTAAAATTTTTTATTTGACTGATTGCCTGCACTTAATTTAAAATTGTTTATTGGAAAAGCGTTAGCAGCTTCCCTTATACGCGTAAATTATTGAAAGTTTTTCAATGTTGTCATCTTTTGTCACCTTTTTTCAATTAGAAAAGTAACATTTTTAGTTTTTATTACACTTTCCTCATCGACGAATCTTAAACCAAATGATCGAATTTTCAAACGGAGGAGATTAAACTTTAACCAGGAAGAGTTGCATTTTCAAACATAATTTTTAAATTTTATTTTGAAAATATGAATATTTTACAAGCCAGTTTAAATTTGAAGCAAGGAAGATGAAGTTTCAACTAAAAATATAACTTTTGTAACAAATGAGGATTTTTACACCAAAAGGATGGATTTTCTATAAAAAAATACAAGTTTTCAATAAATAAGTTGGAATTTTGATTTAAAAAAAGATTACTTTTTAAAAAAATACTTGAATTTTCAACCAAATAGTAGAATTTCTAACCAAGAGACTAATTTTTAGCCAAAAGGTGATTTTATAAACAAATAGTTGAATTTGCCACCCAAAAAGACGATTTTTCAAGTAAAAGAGAAATTTTCAATCCAAAAAGAATGAATTGTCGACAACAAAATATGTCTTTTTAATAAAATAGTTGAATTAAGATTAATTCTGAAACAGAAATATGATACTTTTTTGTTTTGGTTTTGATCAGAAGAACTAACTTTCATTCGAAAAAGATAAATTTTGAACCAAATAACAGATTTTTGATACCAAGAGATTAGTTTTAAATAAAAAAAGGTGACTTTTTAAGAAACTAGTGGAATTTTCAATAAGATAATTAAACTTTCAACAAATTTGTGGACTTTTGAACTAAACACTAAAAATTTAATATTAGACTTCAATAAAAATTATTAACTCTCTAACATAAATGGTGAAGTTGTAACCACTAAAAAAAAAGGTTTTTCCACCAAAAGATAAATTTCCAACCAAAAAATATTAATTTTCTACAAAAGTATAAATTTTTGACCAAAAACGATGAATTTTTCAAAAAAATCGTTGAATTTTCACAAAAAGTATGTTTTTTAATTCAAAGAGATTATTTCTTAAACAAAAATACAATAATAGACTTTTTAAATAAAAAGAATTAATTTTCAATCAAACAATATAAATATTTGACCAAAAACGATGACTTTTTTTATTAAAAAACTTTAATTGTCAACAAAATAATTAAATCTTTAAATAGTAGAATTTGTAACCAAAAAGTAGAATTTTTATCCAAAAAAATGATTTATTAACGATTCCACTACTTGCTTGAAAGTTGAACGAATTTGTTTAAATTTAATTTTTTTTTCGTTAAACATTCATAATTTTCATTGTAATTTCGTTTTTTGGTTAAAAAATAAAATTAACCATTCTTTTTGTTAAAAAAATGTTTTCCAACTGCAAATTTAAATTCATTTTTTGGTAGAAACTTGATCTCTTTTTGAGTGTTTAGTTAAGTTGAAGATTGATCTATTTTACAAAATTCAACTTTTTTGTAGAAAATTGGTTTTTATTGCTGTTTTTTAAATTGAAAATTAATTTTTCTCGCTAGAAATTCATCTACTTAATTTTTTGGTTAAAAATTGAACTTTTATGGTTTAAAAATGCAGACTACTTATATTTTTTGCTTCAAAATTTAACCACTTTGTAACGGACTGACTAAGAGGTAAAAAATTGAATGTCCTTGTAAAAAAAATATTTTTTTTTTAATTGAAAGTTGGTTTTCAATGAAAATGTAAACACTCCATTTTTCAGGGTGGCCGTTTTAACCGTAGAAAACAATTTCCGGTCATCTCCCGGTTTACAACGAATTACAACTTGTTTGTTTGTCTTATTTAACATTTTTTATCGCCTATTTGCCACCTATTTTAGAACAAAATTTCTCCTATTCACTTTTTTTGACGACAATAGGTACTCTGATTACTGAAATGATATAATTTCGAAAATGTTTAAATACATTGATTGATTCTTTAATTTAGAGTACAAAAAATGATAACGTGGATTTATATGTTTGTAACAAAATCTAAATTTACAGGAGCTTAAAATTTTTAATTTAACAGGTTACCTGCACTTAAGGTGGCTTGGGCGCTTTTTAAAAAAATCACAGGCAGTTCTGAAAATTTGATATTATCGAAAGAAAATATACTAGATCACTTTGCAAAAAAGAAATACTAAGGTTGACGATGAAATTATCGAAAAAAACGCTATTAAAAAGTTGTGATTTTAACATGTAGTCTTATGGGAGGGCTCAACAGAATGAGGTAATACTCTTGAACAAAATCACGAACTTTTATAAATCAATGTTATCCGAGTGCCTTAAAATAAAAGGAATCGATTAGTGCTATAATAAAGGGGGGTTGACGATGTCATTGGTGAAAAATTTCAATGAAAAACTGCAAATACTGCACAATAGCTGTGACTATCTGAGGCATATCATATCATATCATATGTTTCTGTCACTTTTTTTGGTCTTTTTCTACTGTTTTATTAAGATGACATTATAATAGGCGTATATCAATAAAATTCAAATAAATACTGATCGCATGATAGATAGCCCCCACAATGCCCCCCACATTGTACGGCACCAAACGCCCAAGCCACCTTAATTTCGAATCGTTTATTAGAAAAGTGTTAGCAGTTTCTATTTTATACGCGTAAATTATGGAAAATTTAAGTCCAAAATTTTTGATTGAAAAAACTTTTAAACTTCAGTTTTAAAAGTTAAAATTTTTCTAAATAAATTATAAATAATTCTAAAAGTCTGAGAACCGGGGAATATCCTGGAAATGACCGAGGAATTTTTTTCTCTGAATAAAACCGTCACCCGGAATCGGATTCGAAACATCTTTTGAAAATCTAATTTTCATTTCTAAATTTTCTCCAGGCTCTAGTTTCTCTGCATAAAGTTATAAAAAAAAAAAAAAGAAACGAAGAAAATTTCATTTCGTTTTTAGGTGAAAAAGAATGAACCGATTTTCTGTGCAGATTCCGCAAGCAAAAGAGCAACACCTCGACGAAATCTGCGCCATAAAAAGTATCTTCTGCGAAGATCAATGTTCCGAATACTCTCAAGGTCATCTCGATGTCGAGTGTATATTCGACATCCAGCCAATTCTGCCATCCCCAGAATTCCAGGTCTTTTACGTCTACGAAAATCCGCCCAACCCGATAGACTTTGGCAGTATTTTCGTAAAAAACCTCCCCCCGATTCGCCTCTACCTAAAACTCCCCTCTTCCTATCCCTCGAAAAATCCCCCAGAGTACACCCTCAGCATCTCCTGGCTCCCACCCTGGGAATCCTCAAAAGCTTGTCAGAAACTCGACGAAATTTGGGAGGAAAACCAGGGATCCGAGATCCTCCTCCTCTGGATCGACTTCCTCAAAAAAGACCTCCTCGAGTTCCTCGGCATGAACGAGAAACTCGAAATCTCCTATCTCTTCACTCTCAGCAAACACCAGGAGGATTTTTTCTTCTCGCAACCGATCCAGTACCGCGATTCGAGAGTCTCGAAATCGCAGAATCGATGTCCAATCAAATTTCTCGAGGACTACGACAACAAAATAAACTCGCTGAGGTTCAGTAAAGGCGTCCACTTTTGCGGAATTTGCTTGGAGAGGAAAAGGGGAGCGGAGAGTTTCGAATTCACGAATTGCAAGCACGTCTTCTGCAGAAATTGCCTCGAGCAGTATCTCAATTCGAAAATTAACCAGGGCAGTGTGAGCCGGATTTCGTGTCCGAAAAGCGACTGCGGAAGGAAAATCGAGTACAAGGAGATCCAGGATATTTGCAGGGAGGAAATTTTCGCGAAATTTGAGGGTTTGCTGCTGAGGAAGACGATTAATACGATGAAGGATGCGGTTCCTTGTGCGAGGAAGATTTGTCAGTATCCGGTTATTAGGGAGAATGTGGATGATAATTTGGCAACTTGTGCCAATTGCAGATATAGCTTCTGCGTCTTTTGTCGTAAGGTCCAGATGACAATTTGAAGGATTTTCTTTGGAGCGCGAGGATATTTGCTGGCCTCGGACTTGCCGGACTATTCACTGGGAAGTTTCAAACTTTTTTTTCTCCAATTTTCATGCATGTCGCTCTGAAATTTGTGCGAATCCACACAAAAATTATTTTTTTTCTTTATATATTAAGACAGGAAATTTTACAAATTTTCAGAAGAAAAATTTGCCATTTTAGATTTTTATTTTTAAGTTTATATTTTTAATTTAAAGAATTTTTGGGACGACTGAAAAATCCTGAAAAATAAAATTACCGACACTGTAAACTTCCCAAATTAGAAAATTCTCGATTAATCAAATTCGAGAATAATAAAATTGCCGCAAAATAAAAATACCGATTTGGAAAATTGCCGGACAATAACATTCACCAATAATAAAATTGCCGAAAAATAAAAATACCAAATTGGAAAATTCCCGAATAATAAAATTTTCTAATAATAAAATTTCAGAATTATAAAATTCCCGAATTGCAAAATTCCCGCATAATAAAATTCACGACAGTTTATAATATTACCGATTTGAAAAATTCCCGAATAATAAAATTCGCGGCAGAAAATTGCCGATTTATAAAATATCCGAATTGGAAAATTCCCGAATTTTAACAATTAGAATTTTTTATAAATATATTTTATTGATTAAAAATACAACAATAAGATATTAGTTTCAAAATAGGGAAGGCGATACAAAAATTTAATTCTACATTGAAAGAAAAAATAATGACTCACATTTTGACGCTTTTTTTTGAAAATGTTTATAGAATTTGAAAAAAATACAAAAAGTGTTGGCAAAAATTGAATTTCAAATTAATATATATATTTCACTATATATATGTATAATTTCACTATTCAATTTTTGTTTGAAATTTTGTATTTTTTAGTTGAAAAATGCATTTAATTTGTTGTATATTAATTTCTTCTGTTAAAAATTTAATTATTTTGTTGAAAATTCATTTCCAGTTGGTACACAATGCATTTTTGAGCTAAAAATTTAACTATTCCATTTTTGGTTGAAAAATCGTTTTCTTTTCTCGCTGAAAACTATATTTTTAACTATTACATTTTTTGTTAAAATTCGTATATTTCTATTTTAAAATGTGTGTATTTGCTTGAAAATTAATTTCATTAATTAAACTTTTTGAATTAAAAATTGTTTTTTTATGTTTGAAAATTAATTTTTAAACTGTATATATAATATTAATTTTCTACAAAAGTATAAATTTTTTACCAAAAGCGATGAATTTTTCAAAGAAATCGTTGAATTTTCACAAAAAGTATGTTTTTTAATTCAAAGAGATTATTTCTTAAACAAGAATACAATAATAAACTTTTTAAATAAAAAGAATTAATTTTCAATCAAAAAAGATGAATTTTCCACCAAACAATATAAATATTTGACCAAAAACGATGACTTTTTTAACAAAAGAGTTTAATTGTCAACAAAATAATTAAATCTTTAAATAGTACAATTTGTAACCAAATAGTAGAATTTGAGCAAAAAAAATGATTTATTAAAAAGTCCACCACTTGCTTGAAAGTTGAACGAATTTCTCCAAATTTCATTTTTCTTTTCGTTAAAGATTCATAATTTTAATTGTAAGTTCGTTTTTTGGTTAAAAAAGCCCAAGCACACGTTTTTACAAATTTGGTAGGTGATACAAAATGTAATTCTTCTTTCAAAGAAAAAATTATTGCTTACATTTTTACGCTTTTTTTGAAATGTGCATAATATTTTTGAATAAAAACAATACAAAAAGCTTTCGCAAAAGTGTAAT
>NC_046657.1:82867997-82893994 GCF_010883055.1 Belonocnema kinseyi
TTCAATGTAGACTCGACTTATAAATTTATATACATTAAAAAAACATGCGTTATCTAGAAATATTTTATTTAAAATTATTGCTATTTTTAATTCCAAAAATAAGCTTAGAAATTTTAAATGTTATAAATAATTTTTGAAACTAATATCTTATTTTAGTATTTGTAATCAATAAAATGTATTTATAAAAACTTCTAATTGTTAAAATTCGGGAAATTTCCAATTTGGATATTTTATAAATTGGCAATTTTCTGTCGGGAATTTTATTATTCGGAAATTTTCCAATTCGGTAATATTATAAACTGTCGGGAACTTTAATATTCGGCAATTTTCCAATTCGATAATATTATAAAATGTCGTAAATTTTATTATTCGGGAATTTTCCAAATCGGTATCTTTATTTTTCGGCAATTTTATTATTGGCGAATTTTATTTTTCGGCTATTTTCCAGTTCGGTATTTTTATTTTTTGGTAATTTTATTATTCGTGTATTTTATTATTTGGGAATTTTCCAAATCGGTATTTTTATTTTTCGGCAATTTTATTATTCGCGAATTTGATTATTCGGGAATTTTCTAATTCGGAAATTTTACTGTGTCCGGAATTTTATTTTTCGGGATTTTTCAGTCGTCCCATAATAATTTGCAGAAACAAAATAATATATATTATTAATAATAATTATTATTATTAATGATTAATCATTTCTGATCAAATCTGATAGAATTATATTGGGACAAATTTTCGGAAAGAAAATTAAAAATTCGGATCCAGATTTCGGAAATATACTGATAAAATCTATCAGATATTTCCTTTCCGAATCTTTCCGATTTTTTGGGCAGGTATAGTCGAAACTTTTTTTTCCCCAATTTTCATGCATATCACCCAGAAATTTGTGCGAATCCACACAAAAATTGGTCCTTCTTTTTGTATTTTTTTAGTGATTCCAAGTTTACCCTACCTGGAAAATCTGGATTCGTTTTTTCATATTCGAAATAAATTTTCTTATTAGAAATTTTAATCTTTGCAGGTTGAAATATCAACTGATACATTTTTTGATCCGAATTCATCTTTTTTCAATGAAGATTTCATTACTTAGTTACTCTTTTTTTTTAATTAATTTTTTCTTTTTAAGGATTCATCATTTTAATTGAAAATTCATCTTCTTGGTTAAAAAATTAGCTATTTTGTTGGAAATTCGTTTTTTCGTTGGCTTAAACCTAATTTTTCAACTGAAAATTTAACTACTGTAGTTGCTACTTCAACTATATTTTTCAAAGAAAATTTTTTTGTAGAAAAGTTTTTTTTCCACTTGAAATATAACTACTAAATTATCTAAAAATTATATTTTTTAGTCGAAAATTTTAACTTTTTTGGTAGAAATAAATTTTTTATTGTTGAAATTTAATTTTTCTAGCTAAAAGCTCATCATTTTGGTTTCAAATTCAATTATTCCTGTTGAAGATTTATCATTTTATTTTAAAATTCAAATTTTTGTTTAAAAAATGACCTATTTTGTTGGATATTCATTTTTTTCTTTGGCTTAAACTTAATTGTTTCACTGAAAATGTAACTATTCTAATTGCAACTTTAACTATTTTGTAACAAAAGATTTTTGTAGAAAATTAATTTTTTTTACTTGAAATATAACTATTAAATATTTGGTTGAAAAATGATCTTTTTTAGTCAATAAATAACATTTTTGTTGTTGAAATTTAATTTTTCTAGCTAAAGACTCATCATTTTGGTTTCAAATTCAATTATTCCAGTTGAAGATTCATAATTTTAAATTGAAATTCATCTTCTTGGTTAAGAAATAAGCTATTTTGTTGGAAATTCGTTTTTTCGTTGGCTTAAACTTAATTTTTTCACTGAAAATTTAACTATTCTAGTTGCAGTTTCAACTAATTTCTTGAAATTTCTTTTTGTTTTTTTTGTGTAAAAAATTAATTTTTGTTTACTGGAAATATAACTATTAAATTTTTTATTAAAAAATGATCTTTTTTAGTCGAAAGTTCTGACTTTTGATAGAAATATATATTATATATATTGTTTTTTTTTTTTTTTTAATTTAATGATTCTAGCTAAAGACTCATTATTTTGGTTGAAAATTCATCTCTTTGGTTAAAAACTTGTTTTTTCGTTGGCTTAAACTGAATTTTTTTCACTGAAAAGTTTACTAAATTCCAGTTGTAACTTTTAATATATATTTTTTTAATTTGTTTTTTTCTTGCTTTTTTAAAAGAAAAGTAATTTTTTACTGGCTCTCTATTTTGGTTGCAAATGCATTATTTTGGTTTTAATTTCAGTTATTCCAGTTGAAGATTCATCATTTTAATTTAAAAATTCATCTCTTTGGTTGGAAAATGTGCTATTTTGTTGAAAACTTGTTTTTTTCGTTCGCTTAAAACTTAATTTTTTCACTGAAAATTTAATTATATTTCACTTGTAAGTTCAATCATTTTTAACATTCATTTTTCAATTCACCTCCTTGGTTAAAAAATGAGTTATTTTGTTGAAAATTCGATTTTTCGTTGGCTTCTACTTAATTTTTTTCACTGAAAAATTAACTCTTCTAGTTCCAACTTTAACTACTTAAAAAAAAAAATTCTGGTAGAAAATGAATTTTTGTACTTGAAATATAACTATTAAATATTTGGTTAAAAAATTATCTTTCTTAGTTGAAAATTTTGACTTTTTGGCAGAAATTATTTTTTTGTTGTTGACATTTTATAATTCTAGCTAGAGACTCATCATTTTGGTTGAAAATTCATTATTTTTGTTTCAAATTCAATTATTCCAGTTAAAGATTCGCCATTTTGAATGAAAATTCAACTCCTTGGTTGATAAAAAATGAGCTATTTAAATGAGAATTTTTTTTCATTTGCTTAAAATTAATTTTTTAACTGAAAATTGAACCATTCCTGTTGCGACTTTGCCTATTTTGTTAAAAATTTATTTTTTGCTTTGTTTGCAGAAAAGAAATTTTTTTACTGGAAATATAACTATTTAATATTAGTTTGAAAAATTATCGTTTTCAGTCAAAACGTTTGACTTTTGGCAGAAATTAATTTTGTGTGGAAATACAATGATTCTAGCTAAAGACTCATGATTTTGGTTAAAAATTAATTTTTTAATAATTTCAAATTCAATTAATACAGTTGAAGGTTCATCATTTTAATTGAAAATTTATTTTTTCGTTGTCTTAAACTTAATTTTTTCACTGAAAATTTAACTATTGTAGTTGCAACTTTAACTATATTTTTCAAACAAATTTTTTTTTGTAGCAAAGTATTTTTTACTGGAAATATAACTATTCAATATTTGGTTGACACATTATTTTTCTTAGTCGAAAATTTTGAATTTTGGCAGAAATTAATTTTTATTTAGAAATTTCGATTCGTAACAAAAAATCGTAGATTTTTACACGATTGGAGCCCGAAATATTCCTTTTTATCAAAGTGAATCACCGTGAAAGCATTAAATCTATTTTTATTCAATTGTTGTTTTACAATTTATCTTTTTAAATTAAAATTTATGTTTTCTATAAATTTCAGCTTCTTTGCTAAAAATGAATCTTCTATTCCATTTTTGGTTAAAACTTGATCTTTTTAAATTAAAAATTAAAATATTTGGTTTAAAATTTGTCTTTTTGTATTTGATAATGCAAATATATAATTAAAAATTCATTTTGTTAAAAAATTGTCTTTTTGGTAGAAAATTGATCTTTTCGGTTGAAAATACTACTTTGTTCAAAATTAAACTCTTCTCAAAAATCTATATATTTTTGTTTAAAATCCATCTATTCCAGAAGAAGATTCATCATTTTTATTGGAAATTTATTAGTTAAGTTAACAATTAAAGTATTTGGTTAAAAAATAGTATTTTTTAGTTGCAAATTCATATCTTTTTTTGAAAAATCTACTTTCTTGGTAAAAAATTAATTTTCCTGTTTGAAAATTAATCGCCTTACTCGAAAATCCATTTTTTTTTAATTAAAAATTGAAGTATTGCATTTAAATATTCATCATTTTAGTTGACAATTCATCTTTTTTGTTAAAAATAAAAGTACTTTGTCAACAATTAAATTAAACTTGTTTAAAAATAATTTTTTTTGGTAGAAAATTAATCTTTTTATTGAAAATTCAAATTTCTACTTGAAAATTTGGGAATTTGAATCAGTTTAAATTAAATTGAATATATTGTTCATTGCTAAAATATTTAGGAATATATTGTAATATTAATTAAATTCCTCGAAACGTAAAAAAATTATTTATAATAAATTTGCGAAAAATGATAAGTGGAAAAAACCTACAATTTTCAGGGAACTTTTTTCCATGATTTGAGTAGGCACTCTGTAATAATTTAATTTAAAAATTTCAATCAAATTATTTGAAAAAAGATATAATTATAATAAGTTTCTAACTTAATTATTAAATGTTTAAGGTCATTTTTATTTCTTCATAATTTAAATAATTTTACAAATATAATATTGAAGATAATGAAACAATTTTTTTGTAATTTTTAAATAAATAATTTATATATAATTTAATTTATATGGTTTATATAATTTACATAAATTTCCATTATGAAATTATCAATATATATTTTTATAATATTTATTTTATTTAACGACATTAATATTACTCCTATAATTCGAAAAGTTAATAAGACTAAATAAAATCAATAATAATCCATAAAATATCAATAACAATTGTTATTGATATAATTCAAATAATTTAATCGAGTGTACCAACAAGTTCCGGCTATTCCTATCAAAATTTCAATGCAGATAGTGCACGGCCTAATTTGAATCATTTTAAAAGATATTTAGAAGTTTTGAAAAAAATTTTAAATAATTTTAAATTTAAAAAAAAAGGTCAAACAACATGTAAATGTTTCAAGATTTTAAAATAAAATTGTGAATCACTTTAAGGATTTTTAAAGGATTTCAAATAAAAATAGATAAATAATCAATTTTAAAAAATCATATGTTTTAAGCGAAATTTAATTTATTTTTGATAAAATACAACTGTTTAGTTGAAAATTAAAATATTTGTTTAAAAAGTCATACTTTTTGGTTGGGAAATTATACTGTTTTGTTAAAAATTTAACTGTCGCAGAAAAATTACTTTTGGTTTAAAGTTAATGTATTAGTATTGAAATGAAATCTTAAATCTTTTCTGGAGAGTAATTTAACTATTTAAAAAAACAAAACAATTTTAATCAAAAATTCATCTGTTTTTAGAGAAATTTCATCTTTCTTGTATAAAAATGCAACTGTTTTGGCTGAAAATTCTACAATTTTTTTTTCAAAAGGCATACCTTTTGTTTGAAACTTCGGCTATTTTGTTGAAAATTTAACTATTTCGTAGAAAATTTACCTCTTTTTGTATTGAAAATTCAAATTTTTTCGTAGAAACTTATTTTTGGTTTGAAAAAATCCAGATTTTGATCTTAAAAACGCAACTGGAATCTTTCTTGAATTAAACCTAAGTTATTTTTTTTTGAAAATTTGTTTTTGTTTTTTAATAAAAATTCATGTTTCAAGTGAATTTTCTTCCTCTTTGGATAAAAATGCAAATAATTGGTTGGAGAATTCAACAATTTTGTTAAGAAGTCATCCTTTTTGGTTAAACATTTGCATTTTTGGATTGAAAATTTAATTTTTTTTCGTAGAAACTAATTTCTTGCTGAAAAATGCATATTTTTGTCGTAAAAAATCAATTTAAATATTTTTTAACAACAAATTCAACTATCTTTTTTGTTGAAAATTAATTTTTATTATTTAAAAATTCACGTTTTTGAGTAGAAATTTTATTTTTTTAATGAAAATGCAACTTTTTGGTTAAAATTTACTCATCTCTGCTTGAGTATTCAACTATTTATTTAAAAATATTTGTTTGAATCATTTTGTTAAATCAGTTTTCTGTTGAATATTTATATTTTCAGTTGAAAATTCATCTCTTATATTGAAAGTTTTACCATTTTGTTAAAAAAATCTTTTTTAATAAAAAATTTAACTGCTTGGTGGAAAAGCTTTTTTTTAAATTAATTATATAACGGAAAATGTAACTTTTCCATTTTTTTTATGATTAATCTTTTTTCGTAGAAAATTCTCATTTTTTAGTTGAACAAAAAATTTTTGATTGAAACTTTAATTTTTGATTGAAACTTTGATTTATTTCTGGAGTGAAAAATCATAAATTGTTGAAAAATTATCTTCTTGATTTTAAAATTCTTTTTTTGTTTTATATATTTTTTCTTTTTTTATTGAAATATAAACTATGACAGTTTTTTATTGGAAATTTATCTCTTTAGGTTGAAAGTTCAACTATTGTGTTAAAAATGTAATTATGTTTTTGAAAATTCAAGTATTTTGTTAAGTAGCCATTTTTTATTTAAAATAAAATAAGAAATTTGCAAATTTTAATTTTGTATATGAAATACTGTTTTATTCCATTTATAAAAGATTCTTTTTTTTTAATATTAAAAGATTAAAATGCTGGCATTGGAATATTAATGATTATGGAAAATAAAAAATTAGTCAAGGAAAAATCAGGGAATTTTGAAAATAAAGTTCTCGGACAGTCTGCCTAATTTTACTAGCAATAACTAGGAAAACATTTCTGGAAAATAAAAATTACGTACAGTGAAAGGTTTTTCTAAAACATTAATTTTCTTGGTGGAAAATTCATAATTGTAGCAGAAAATTCGTATCTGGTTTAAAATTAAATTATATAATAACTTGTTTTTATTGAAAATGTATCTTTTGCACTTGAAAAATCATGTTTTTTGTTGAAAGTTTGTCATTTTGGTTAAGAATTTTTTACTGGATTAAAAATTAAACCATTGGGTGAAAAATTCAACCATTTCGTTGAAAATTTAATTTCTTTTTGAAAATTCAACTCTTGAGTTGACATTTTTTTATTTTGTTGAAAATTCATTTATTTTTGTTGAAATATCAATTTTTGAATTTTTAATTGAGAATTCCTTTTCTTTGTGAAAAATTCAACATTTCGTGTTTATAATTCAACTTCTTTTTGTTGAAATTTAATTTTTTTCGTTTTGAAATTCAACTGTTTGGTTGAAATTTTTCTGTAGCAAAATCGTTTTCTGGCTTATAAATGTTTCTTTATTTGTCAAAATTTTCCTTGTGGCAGCTGCATCATTGTAGTTGAAAATCTATATCTAATTTAAAATTAAAATATTTAAAACAAATTTTTCATTAAAAAAATGTATCTTTTATACATGATTTACACGTATTTTAATGAAAATTCTTGTTTTTGATTCAGAATTTTTTTTCTGGATTAAAAATTCAACTATTAGGTGAACAATTTCACTATTTTGTTGAAAATTTAATTTCTTTTTGAAAATTTAACTCTTCAGTTGACATTTTTTCGTTTTGTTGAAAATTTTCTTATTTTTGACTAATTTGAATTTAATTTAATATTTTTTGTTTTGAGATTCAACTATTTGTTTAAAAATTCATTTTTTTAGAACATTCTTCTTCTGGCTTATAAATATGTCTTTTTTCGGTTAAAATTTTCTTTGTGGCAGATTCATCATTTTATTTAAAAATCTATATCTGATTTAAATTTTAAACTATTTAGAAAATTTTTTCATTGAAAATTTATCTTTTTTACTTGAAAATTTATGTATTTTGTTGAAAATTCGTTTTAGTTAAGAATTTTTTTCACTGGATTAAAAATTCAATTATTTTGTTGAAAATTTTATTTCTTTTACAAAAATTAACTCTGGTTAACATTTTTTCATTTAGTTCAAAATTTGTTTATTTTGGTTGAAATATCAACTTTTAAATTTTTTGTTGAAAATGCAACGTTTCATGTTGATAATTCAACTGTTTTTTGTTCAAATTTAATATTTAATTTTATTATTTAATTCCGTTACATATTTGGTTGAAAATTCTTTTTTGTCAAATTTTCAATCAGAGGGAGGAAGTATTTAATGTTAACAAACATATTTTTTTATAAATCTATTATTATTGTTAATAATATTCTCTTAGAAGAGTGTTAGACAATTGCAGTTTTATGAAAAACTTTAAATTGTTTATCCACTTTTCACTTAGAGTAAGATAAATTAAATTAAATTTAAACCGCTTCAAATTCCTAACTTTTCAAAAAAAATATTGCATTTTGAACAAGATTGATGGGTCTAAAAAAATCCATTTTCACACAAATAGTTACATTTTGAACTTAAAAAAATCAGTTTTTAACCAAAAATGGATTATTTAAATTTTTATTATTTATAGAACAATTCGAGTAATTTTGAGAGATGTTTCGAGGTTTTCAGAAGACTCAAACTTAATTTAAAACTTGAAATGATTTCAAATAATGTAAACAAAGTTAAATGAATTCAAAACAAAATGTAGATTTTTTCAAATATTGAACAACAAATTTAGAAGCTTTTTAAGAATTGTGGAAACCTTCAAAAGAATAAAAACATTTTCTTAAGCTTGCTAAGAAATTGAAAATGATCATTTATTTTGAAAAATTATTTGAAATTCGAATTATTTTAAAAGATATTTAGAATTTATGGAAAACTTTAAATAATACTTTTGAATTTGAAAAAATTTTGAAACGTAGACTGAAATAAAACTTTGAACCTTTTTAAGGATATCTAAACTATTTTAAATTAAAACAATTCAACTTAAAATGTAAAAAATGTAATCATTCGATTTTTAATGTTTCTAGCAAAAAATTTATTAAAATAATATAAAATTTAACATATTTTAAATTTATTGATTTATTTTTGGAACTGAATCTGAATTTTTCAACTCTACAATTGATAAAACTTAAAAATTCGAATTTTTTCAGTTTTAATCCATTCAATTAAAAATTTTCCAATTAAATTTTAATTTGCAGTTCATTTGTCAGGAATTTAAATGAAAAAATGGTTAGCGTTAGAATTTGAATTTTTTAATTTAACTGACCGCGAAGAATGTTTGCAAATCGGGAAATGACCGGGAATTTGTTTCTTGAATTAAAACAGCGATCCTGAAAGCGTAAAAGAAAAATTTGAAATTGAACATATTTTGATATCAGCCCCCCCCTCCTCTTCCAGAAAAATATATTCATGAAAAAGAAAGAGATCTTTTTAAATATGTTCCTCTCTAATGTTAATTTATTGTTTGTTTATAACTAAGAAGTCCAAGCAAAGTTAAACATTTCAGAAAAAACCGCAACTTTCTAGCAGTAATGCAAGAGAAGGTAGTTATAAACAATAATAGATTGCTTAAACAATTATTTTTTCTAAAAATAAATCATGTTTAGACCCGTTCCAAGTGAAACATATGCAAATAGTTAAAAGTTTTAGAAAAAAACTGCAACTTTCTACCATTCAGCAAAGATAATATTATTAACAATAATAATAAATTCTTTAAACAATTATTCTTGGTAACTTAAATTAATTATCACTTCCTCTATTTGTAAAATAGACAAAAAGTAACTAAAATAAATATAAAAATATATATTATAGAGGGCCAACAAAATGAAAAAAAAACTTTGGGTGCGAATTCGCACCAATGTACCGTTTGAGGGTTGGAAATTGCTTAAAATATTTGAAGAGATTTTCAAATATTTTTTACAATTCATTTGTAATTCTCCCTGAATTCTTATTAATTTATCCTAAATCCTTTTAAATTCTACTCAATTCAATTCATTTTTTCATTTTTTAAATTGTTTTCAATACACTTGATTGCTTTTTAAATTGCGGTTGATTTTTTATGAATTTCATCTAATTCTTCTCATTTCTTTTAGATTTCTCTTAATTCACTCAAAGTTCTTTTTTTTCATTTATTTCAGTAGTTTGAAATTGCATACATGTGAGGGGACGAAAAGTAGTTTTTATGTTTTTCAACTATGAAGTAATGCTGTGATCAATTCCGCAAAAATATATTTTGTAGCCTTGAATATGAGCATGTTATAGGCCGTTTTTCAGAAAATTTGATTTTTCCACATTTTTTATAACTTTTGTAAAAAAAATTTTTAGTTGATACTTTGGGTAAATTGATCTTATAATCACAGTCACTTGACCCCACAATATGTATCCAGGGTTCACAGACCGGTCCCTATATCCCCTATTGTACCCTATATTCATTTAAAGTCCCTAAAGTGTCCTATTTCCAAAATTTGGTCCCTATAGGTACCCAATTTGAGTCACGCATTTTGAAAAAAGCAAAAATCAGAGAATTTCTGTGAGAAGTAAATGTAAAAAATAATAAATCACTATAATCACTATTACTCACTTTTTCAAATAAAAAGATTATATTAGTCGCTTTTCATTCTATGATTTCGTGGGCTAGTCACTATTCATTTCAGTTTTATACATATTTTTGAATTATCTTGAATTCTTGGAAATATTTCAGGATATTTATAAAGCTTCCGAGAAAATTTTTAATAGATTTCAAGCATTTAAAAAAAATTTTAACCCTCAAAGGGTACACTGGTGCGACTTCGCACGCGAAGTTTTTCTATCTACTTATAATCAATTGACAAATATTTTAACATATTTATTTTTTATTTTATGGCATTCGCAAGAGTTGAAAAAAAATGAAGGATTTTAAATAGTTAAGTTTATTTAAAAAGATTACAAAGGAATTTTTTATTGATTTAAGTAATTGAGTGGAATTTAAAACGATTTGAAAATCCTTGACGTTATTTTAAAATATTTTCAGGCTTTTCCAGGCCTTTAAAAAGTTTGAAGAATTGCAAAAGATATCAAAGGATTGGAAATTTTTAAATATTTTTTTCCAATTAATTTGAATTCTTTTTTATTTAATTTTAATTGTTTTCTAGTCATACTTCACTTTTTGTATTAGAAATTAGTAGGGTTTCAAAGATAATTCAGTGATTTTTTTTTTAATTTTTAAAAGTTTTGATTTAATTCATTCTGAAGTTTATTAACCTAATCTTGAATTCTTAGATATTTCATCAAATTATTTGAATTCCCCTGCATTTTTGCAAACTTATTTCTATTTTTTTGTTAGTTTGAACTCTTTTTGAAAATGTAACAACTTCGTTGAAAATAATTTTTAAAAATAAAAATTTGATTATTTCAGTAGAAAATTGAACTTTTTTGCTGAAAATTAGTTTTTTTTAATATTAAAAATTAGCTTTTTAACCGAAAATTCAACTATTCTATTTTTGGTAGAAAATTTATATTTTTTGGATATAAATTCAACTATTTGGTTGAAACTTGATATTTTTTATTTCAAAATTAAACTATTTGTTTGCAAATTTATGGACTTTGTGGAAAATTCGTATTTTTTGTACAAAATTAATTTTTATGATTTAAACTTCATATTTTTGATAGGAATAATATACACATATTCCATTTAAAGAATTATTACTTTATTTAAAAATTCATTAGTTAACAATTGATAATTTGTTTGAAAACTAATATTTTCTATTTAAACATTCAACAATTTAAAAATTTAATTTTTTAACAATTGAAAAATGGCATATTTTTTTAAAACATCAATTTATCTATAGAAAATAATATTTTTCTTTGACAGCTAATCTCATTGTTTTAAAATTGGTCTTTTCGGTTAAGAATTCTAGTATTTGAGTTAAATATTTATCACCTTGTTTGAAAATCCATCTTTTAAGTTGGAAATAAAATTACTTGGTTAAATAGCAAACATTTTTGTAAAAAATATTATTTTTTGATGGAAGATTAATCAGTTTAATTAAAAATTCATTTTTTTGTTGTAAAAAAATGAGCTTTTTAATTAAAAATTTGTATTTTCTTTGGATAAAAAGGATTTTTTGTGTCGAAAATTGAACTATTTGGTCGAAAATTTATTTACTTTTTGGTTAAAAATTATATATTTAAAGCTATAAAAGTATCTATTATTCCAGTTCAATATTCCGTAATTTTAATTTAAAATTCCTCTCTTTGGTTGAACATTAATTTTTTTATTAAAAATTTTATTATTTGATTTTTGGCTGCGAAATTATATTTTTTAGTTAAAAATTCATCTTTTTTGTTTGAACATTGATTTTTTTAGATTAAAACTTATTATTTTAGTCTTTTTAGTTTAAAATTCAATGATTCTAGTTGAAAATTTCATCGTCTTCCGAATCCCCACGCTGAAATATTTGGTTAAAAATTCGTTTTCTTTTGGTCAAAAATTATTTTTTTTAAAAAGTTCAACTAATTCATTATTGGTTGGGAATTTATCGTTTTTGGTTTGAAATTTATATTTTCTGGGTCAAAATTCAACTTGTTTGTAAATAATTTTTATGTTTTGCTTGGAAATTCAATAATTTGGATGACGTGTTTTTCATTTTTTACTGAAAAATCTTTATTTGTTGAAAATTCGTCTATTTTTCTATTTAATCTCTGGGTTCAAAGTTTTAACCACTTTGTTAAAAAAAATTTCTTATATGAAAATTTATCATTTCAACTGAAAGTTCATTTTTTTTTTGTAGAAAATTAATATTTGCGTAATGAAAGTTCAACTATTTTGTAGAAAATTCATCTTTCGGGTTATAAATTTGTCCTTTTTTGGTTAAAAAATTTACCCTATTTATTAAATTCTAATTTTCTTGATGGAAAATTCGTCAATTTAGTTTAAAACTCATCTCTGGTGTAAAAGTAATCTATAAAAAAAAATTACTGACAATTTATCTTTTTTACTTCAAAATTCATACATTTTGTTGAGAATTCTTTTTTTTGTAGAAAATTAATCTTCTTGGTTGAAAAATTGTCGTTTTGGTTAACTCATACTTTTTGGTTAAAAATTTGACAATGTGGACAAAATTCGTCCTTTTGAATATAAAAATCACTTTTTCAAAGAATTAAACTGTGTTCTAAAAAAAAAGAAATTATTTAGTTCAAAATGCAAATATTCTTGGTTGAAATTAAACAATTTCAAGTAGTTAAATTTGTAACCAAAAAGATGAATTTTCAACACTGTAGATTAATTTTTCTACGAAAAAAGATAAATTCTCAGAAAAATACATATATTTTTCAACAGGTAGTTGAATGTTTAAGTTAGAAGATGAATTTTCTACAAGAAAAGACCAACTTTTAACACAATATCTACATTTTCAAACAAAAAATAAACTTTTTACCGAAAAGGTAAAATATCAACAAATTAATAGGTAACAAATCTTAATAGGTAAGTTAAATTTTTATTTTGGAGAATTAATTTTCAATAAAAAAAAACGAATTTTCTACAAATATTTTAATTTTGTACCGAATTGTGGAATTTGAAAATTAGACGAATTTTCTACAATTCAGTTGAATTTTCAACAAAGTAATTGAATTTTTAACAAAAGAAGAAAAAAGTAAAAGAATTTTCAGCAGTTAATATTTCAACAAAAAAAGAATTTAATTAAAAATAAAAATCTGATGGATTTGACCAACAAAAACGATTTTTCAACAAAAAAGTTCATTTTCAAGCAATCAGTTAAATTTTCAACAAAACTATTAAATTTTAAGTTGGAAAAATTAGATGTTCAACCCCCAATAAAACGAATTTTCAATTAAAATGATTAATCTTTAACCAAACAATTTTACTTTTATGGAAGTAGTTCAACTTTCAACCAAGAATTTGGATTTTCAGCCTAAAAAGATCAATTTTCAACTAAAATTATGAATTTTCAACGAAAAATGTCAAAATTGATATTTCAAAACAAAACAAAAAACAGTTTTATTTGAAATAAAAAAGAGTGGGTTCAACCAATAAAAACGATTTTTCAACCAAAATGTCACAGTTCTAACCAAATTGATTAATTTTCAAACCAAAATTAAGAATTTTCTACAGAATAGTTGAATTTATTCCAGAAAACGAAAAATTTTCAACAAAATAGTTGAATCTTTAAAAAAATGTATATAATAATTCTTACCGTTTGAATTTTTAACCAAAAGAGATGAAATCTCTAGAGAAAAAGATAAATTTAGAAATCAGAAAAATTAATGTTCAACAATCGTGGAATTTTTATTTTAAAACATGTACTCAAGAAAAAAAGAAAATTTCAAATTAAATTGTTGAATTTTCATCAATACAATTGAATTTTAAATTAGATAATAATTTATTCATTTTTTTCTATTAAATGAGAAATTTTGGAGAAAGACTGTGAAACCTGCGATTAATAAATAGGAATTTTTATAATTTAAAGACTGAAGAATAACATTTTTAATAAACATTGAAGTTCTTTTTTTAATACTTCAAAACATTTATGACACTATTTTGATATTTTTTCAAATTTGTGACCCTATTTACGCTATTATTATTCTCTGACGTGAGTCCGAGGCCTGAAATTTTAATTCCAACTTCTGGCGCTTCAAATAGACACTTTTAAATTCGTATTTGGTCGCTTGGATTTAGCTGCTAGAAAAATTTAGATTTTCAGTTAGATTCTAATTCAAGCAGGGTGACCTTCTAATCGCGAAATCGGGAAATGACTGGGCATTTTTGGGACCGAAAGAAAACTGGGATATAATAGTAAATTTATTTCTTTTAAGTCGTTTCAAACATCTTTATTAACGAAATTGAAATATTCTGAAAGTAAAAATTGACAAAATTAGACAAATTTAGAAATTTTAAATTCCCAAAATTATCAAACTGCCGAAATAGTTTAACCCTTAAAGTAAATTGTGGGTGACTGATACCCCAAGCAATTTTCAAACTCTTATAAACCATACTTAATTCGAAAAAATTGAGTAAATGTCTCCATCTAGCTTTAATTGGGGACACTAACTGTAAGTAAAGTCAGCAGCTGCTGAAAGTGGAGGTTAAAAAATCGTGGGGCTTGGAACACCCAGTGTGCACTTAGTGAAAAAGTAATTTTGGAGCCAATTTTTGTTGACATTTTATTGATTTTTGTTTACTATCTAACGTAAGTATATCATATGAAGTAAAATAATATTTTTTTTTCGATTATTTCTTATTTTTTTCTTTGTAGATGGCTTATAACTTACAGCCGCGCGTCATGCGAGAGCAGACTGCGGATGTGTTGAGTAAAATATAATTGTTAAAATACAGTTATATATCTCTCTTTTTTTTTTAGTTTCTTGTATTATCGTATTGCATGACAAAGTTCCTCAATTTTTATAATAATAAATCGATTTAAAAGTAAAAAATCTGATTCGTCATTTTATCATAAAATTGACTTTTCAACTGTACAAATAAATATCTTTTTTGAAAGAACCCATGTTGCAATATTTTTATTAAGAAAGGACACTATTTCAAAACTATAGTTTTTCACTTTTTTCAATAATTTTTTTAGCAAACTTAAAATAAATAAATGGCTATAAAATCCATTCTACCTTATAAAAGATACCTTAAACTATATCGGATAATTTTATTGTGAGAAAATATTCAAGAGGGGTTAAACAATACATTATTCAATACGCTGGGGTATTGAACACCCAGGATGCACTTTACAATTGTTTTTTAGAATGTATGCACTTTGAGGGTTAAAACACGATATTTCTGAAAGTCTTGTAAGCTGTTTTCAATTTTAAACTACATGTAAATAATGGATCCAATATGGCGACAAAAAATTAATTGGTCCCGTGATCTCAAAATTAGTACTCAGGCTTTTTTAGGGAAGTTTATTAGGAATCTGAAGTCGAAATTAAAAGCGCGGATATAATATTAACTGTTTACATTTTTATCCACCATATTGTGTCCGCCATTTTTATTGAAACTTCTTAATCAGTTGTCCAAAAAATTTTCGGAAAACCATTTTGAAGCCACGGGATTTACTTTCTAATTTTTTGTTTGCCATTTTTAATGTTTTTAAATTAAAAACTTTGGCTTCATTTTTGACCGCCATTTTAAGTTTTGGAATTTTGACTTCATTCGTATTCAGACTGTATTTTTTCACTTTGTTTATTTATAACATCCATTCTGTTGAAAAACAAAATGTTTTTAAGGTTTCTTAATGTCAAATAAAGTTCTACAATACTTTAAAGACTTTTTTTAATATTCAAAAATGAGGTCAAAAAGCTTATTTTCTTGAAACTTTTCAAACTTCTAAAAAAAGTTTCCAAATTATGTTTCAAATTCTTGAAAACTTGCATTTTCGTTAAGATTTTTGGAAGCCTTTTCAATTTTAAAATTAGGTTTTTCTCTTCAGAAATGTTATGTTTACGAAAATATTAAATTACGAAAAATGAATAAGCACCAACATTTTCAAAAGAAAATAATATTTTTTATCAGTCAGAATATTTTATTTTATTTTTTTGCAGTTTGAAATTTAAAACAGCTTACGAAATCTTAAGGAATTTTAAATGTCATGTATTAAAATTTTTAGATATTTATAGAATTTGGGGAATTTTACAATTCTAAATTTTTTAATTTTCCTAAATTTTTACTTTCGGAATATTTCAATTTCATTAATAAATATTTGCAATAGTTTTGTTTTCTTTTGCCAATATGAAATTGCGATAATCATATTTTTTGTATTTTTCAACATTAGGTATTTTTTTTCTGCATGATTATGTCATCTTCTAAAATATTTAATTATTAACCTATTAATTTTGAAATTAAAAAAAGAATAATTTTGGAATTTTCAGCAATCTTTTACTATTCATTTAAAATGGGCAATTAAAAGTCAAATATTTAAAACTAAACTATTTAAAACTGAATTGTTTGAAAAGTCTGAAGTAATAGAAAAATAAATAATTGCAAACGACTTTTTCAAAACTTCTAATTTAAAAAGGATTAATTCTTCAACCAAATTAAGAATTGTTCAAATTTTTATGTTCTTAATTTGAAATTGCTTCGAATGGACAGTTAAGTTTAAGGACAGTTAATTTAGAATTGTTCAATTAAAAAGTATTGAAAACGTCCATTTTATACGTGTAAATTACTTAACGTTTGAATGAAAAAAAATCTTTAAATTTACAGTCAAGTTTTTATTACTTTAAATGACAAAAATTCAGTTTTAAGAGTTCGATTTTTTTAATTTCAATGACCGTGGAGACATTTTTTCGGACCGGGAATTTTTTTGTCGATTAGAACGTCCACCCTTCTTAGGAAAATTCGATTAAATTTTTTTTTCGTTCCAGGGGTACCACGGTGTTTCCCCTTGCGAAATGTCGAGGGAGGAAACGAAAAAGCTCATAAATGAGTATCAAAATGCTTCAAATCAGGGGAAGAAGTTACTGGAATTAAAGCATGGCAAAAAGCAAATCGAAATCGTCGTTGAACGACATCTTACTAAAGAATATCTGGAGGTAATTGTTCCCTATTTTATACTCTTTTATATTCTATTCTTTCTCAATAATTTTCTAAAATTCTCTTTCCTGTTTCCCTTTAAAAGTATAATTAATTAATTAATATAATTAATAAAATCCCTTTTCACGTTCCTATTTTAAAGGGTAGAATGAGTTTTTCGCAAAATTTACTTTCAAAAACCGTGCCATTCTTTTTTTTTTTTTTTAGATATTTAGGGCTTTTTATTTGAGTTTATCAATTTTCTCGAATTTTTTAAAATCTGTAGAAAAATAATAAAATTGATAAAGTTATTTCGATTTCTCAAAAAAAAAATATATATATTTTTTTAAATTCCAACTTTTTTTTCTAAAATATTTAGGAATAATAATAGAATTATGATAAATTTCTTATTTAGAATTTTTTGTTTTTCGAGTGAATTTTGTTCAAATCCTTGCATTTCTTGATATTTTTTATGTTTTAAGGTATTTCTTATTCGACTTTGACAAATTTTTTTCACTTTTTTTTTAAATCGAAAAAATAAACAAAATGGTAAATCTATTTTCAATTTTTATTATTTCGAACTGAGTCTATTTTTTACAGGAATAAAACGTAAATTTATGTGATATGTGATCGGCTCCTAAAAATTAAAAAAACTTGAAAAGCGGGGCCCTAAAAAAAAATAAAAGGTTATGATCTCATAAATTGAAAAAACAAGGTTTTTGAAGAAAAAAATATCCCGAAAGCAATGCCAAATGGAATAGTAAATAGACTATATTAGTACCTATTATTCCGAAAAGATTTAGGAAAAAAGTTGGGGTATTTGTAAACAAAATTTCAAAAAATCGAAATAACATTACCAGTTGTTATTTATTTTTTAATTTTGCTTCTGAATTTGGAAGCAGTTTGAAGAACAGAATAAAATCAAACAATAAAATCCTTGATAATTCACAAATTGCAAGGATTTTAAAGTAAGTTTTACAAAAAAAACTCATTTTACCCTTGAAATTTTAATATATTCGTGAAAAAAATTTAAAATGTCCGTAGGTTAATTTAAAGGAATACAATTCTTCTTATTTTCCACTTTCAAAGAAATATTTTATTGGTATAAACAGTCAAGTGTGAAATAAAAATAATAATTTCTAAAAGTTTCAAAGTAGTGACTGAATTTATAGAACCCAGTAAGAAGATTCAGATCTTTTTGGTTGAAATTTAATTCTTTTTATTGAAAAATCATATTTTTGGGTTGAAAATTCAACAATTTTGTACATAATTCGTCCTTTTGGCTTAAAAATTCAAAAATTATTTTGAAAATTCGTCTTTTTGTTAGAACATTAATCTTTCTGGAGAAAAATTAATTTTTTTTTAGAAAAACTCTACAATTTTACTAGAAAATTTATGTGTTTGTTTAAAAATTAGATTAATTATTTTAAAATAATAATTTTTGGTAGGAAATTAACTTTTTTTGTTAGAAAATTATATTTGAGTTAAAAATTCAATCGTATTGTAGATCATTCTTTTTTTGGGTTTCAAAATTCAACAAATTTTTTTTAAAATTCGTCTTTTTGATAAAACATTAATCTTTCTGGAGAAAAATTCATAAGTTATCAATAAAAATCCAACAATTTTAGTAGCAAATTTATTTGTTTGTTCAAAAATTAAACTTTTTATTTTAGAATTTTAATGCTTTTAAGGTAAACGAACTTTTTTGTTGAAAAATCATATTTTTGGGTTAAAAATGTAACTGTTTTGTAGATAGTGATAAATTTACTTTTTTTAAACAATAAATAATTTTAAAATTTGAATGTTTGGTAGAAATTTAACAGTTTTTTTGAAAAATTATATTTTGGGTTAAAAATGTAACTGTTTTGTAAATTATTCCTGTGTTTGTCTTCCAAATTCAAAAATCATTTTGAAAATTTGTCTTTTTGTTAGAACATTAATCTTTCTGGAAAAAAATTAACATGTTTTAATATAAATTCAACAATTTCAGTAGAAAAATATTTATTTTAAAATTGTAATGTTTGTTAGAAAGTGAGAACTTTTTTGTTGAAATATCATATTTTTGCATTGAAAATGTAACTGTTTCGAAGATAATTAATCTTTTTGGTCTCAAAATTCAAAAATTATTTTGAAAATTCTTTTTTTTATTAGAACTTTAATCTTCCTGGAGAAAAATTCATATTTTTTATAAAAATTAAAAAAATTTAGTTGAAAATTTTGTTGTTCTTAAAAATTAAACTATTTATTTTAAAATTGTAATGTTGGGTTGAAAATTTAACTGTTTTGTAGGTAGTGATAAATTTATTTGTTTAAAAATTAAACTATTTTTAAATTTAAATGTTTGGTAGAAATTAAACAGTTTTGTTAAAAAATCACATTTTTGGGTTGAAAATGTAACTATTTCGTAGATAATTGCTCTTTTTGGTTTCAAAATTCAACCAATTTTTTTGACATTTTTTTTTGTTAGGCCATTAATGTTTTTGGAGAAAAATTCATATTTTTTCAATAAAAATTCAACAATTTTAGTAGAAAACTGATTTTTTTGTTTAAAATTTCAACTATTTTAGAATTGTAATGTTTTGGTAAAAAAAAGAACTTTTTTTGTTGAAAAATTATATTTTTTTTTAAATATTTAATATTTAATTGTTTCGAAGATAATTCTTCTTGTAATCTTCAAAATTCCAAAATTATTTCGAAAATTTGTCTTTTTATTAGAACATTAATCTTTCTGATGAAAAATAAATATTTTTTGATAAAAAATCAACAATTTTACGAGAAAATTTATTTGTTCGTTTGAAAATTAAACTATTTATTTTTAAATTGTTACGTTTGGTTGAAAATGAACTTTTTTTGCTGAAAAATCAAATTTTTCGGTAAAAAATTTGAGTGTTTTGTAGATAGCTGAACATTTATTTGCTTTAAAATTAAACTATTTAAAAATTTAAATGTTTGGCAGAAATTGAACAGTTCTGTTGAAAAATTATTTTTTGATTGAAAATTCAACTGTTTTGTAGATAAAATTCTTCTTTTGGATTTCAAAATTCAACAAATTTGTTCTAAATTCGTCTTTTTGATAGAACATTAATCTTTTTGGAGAAAGTCATATTTTTAAAAATAAAAATTCAACAATTTTAGTAGAAAATTTATTATTTTGTTTACAAATTAAACAATTTATTTGAGAATTTTAATGTTTTGGTAGAAAATAAACTTTTTTGTTGAAAAATCATATTTTTCGGCTGAAAATTTAATTGTTTCGTAGACAGTGGAAAATTTATTTGTTTAAAAATTAAATTATTCTGAAATTTAAACGTTTGGTACCAGTCGTTTTTTGAGTATACGCCAGATTTCAAAAGGTTACAAAATAATCTCAAAGATAATAATTTAAAAAGTTTTCAATCAATTTGAGAAAATGTCGAAACATTTGAATGATCTCAAACGAACCAAAAAGATGTCATAAACAAAGATTAAAGAAAGATTTCACAAATATTTCAAAGATTTTATAAAAATTTCATAAAGATTTTACATAATTTCAAATGTTTTCGGTAAATTTGAAAAGATTTCAAAACATTTCAATTGTCTCAAAGGAACAAAAAAGATTTCACAAACAAAAGTTAAAGAAAGATTTAACAACATTTCAAAGATTTTACCAAAATTTTAAGATTCCAAAAAGTTTCACAATTATTTTAATGATTTAAAATTAACGCAGAAGATTTTACAAATATTTCATAAAAATTTCAAAATAGTATAAGAATTTCAAAGATTTTAAAAAGCGTACACTGCAGCAAATTAAAAAAATTTCAAAATATTTCAAATATTTCATTACGAATTTAAAATAATTCCAAACATTTTACAAAAATTGTAAGGATTTCAAAGATTTCAAAAGATTTACAAAGGTTTCACAAATATTTTTATGGTTTAAAATGAATACAGAAAATTTTAGAAAGATTTCATGAATATTTCATAAAGATTTTAAAAGAATACAAGAATTTCAAAGATTTCAAAGAAGGGCACCTCACACCATATTTCGAAGATTTCAAAATATTGGAAAGATTTTAAACGATTTCATCTTTTTTTAATGAAGATTTAAAAATCATACAAAAGTTTTACAAGGATTTTAAAACTTTCAGAAGATTTCGAGTATTTTCCAAATTTTAAAAAGGGTGTAAACCAGATTTCTAATATTTAAAATAATTTCAAAAGTTTTCAATAAATTTTAGAAAATTTCAAAACATTTCAATGATTTCAAATGAACAAATAAAATTTCACAAAAAAAGATTTCATAAAGATTTAAGAATATTTCAAAACATTTCAGAACAATTTTCATGATTTCGAAGATTTGAGCAAAATCTTAAAAGATTTCAAAAAGTTTCACAAATATTTTAATGATTTAAAATAAATACAGAAGATTTTACAAATATACCAAAGATTTCACAAAGATTTCAAAAAAATTTCAAATATTTGAAAAGGGGTATACTACACCAGATTTCAAAGATTTCAAAATATTTAAATGATTTTAAACGGTTTCCAATTTTTTTAGAAGATTTCAAAAGCTTTAAAAAAAATTCACAAAGATTTCAAAACTTTCAGAAGATTTCGAGTATTTTAAAGATTTAAAAGAATGTATAGTAAACCTGATTTCTTAGATTTAAAATAATTTCAAAAGTTTTCTATCAATTTTAGAAAATGTCGAAACATATCAATTACTTCAAACGAACAAAAAAGATTTCATAAACAATGATTAAAGCAAAATTTCCTAAATCTTTAAAAGAATTTCACAAAAATTTTAAGGATTTCAAATATTTTACTAAAATTCTAAAAAAAAATGAAAAAGGTTTCAAAAATATTTTAATGACTTAAAATAAATACAGAAGATTTTGCAAATATATCATACAAGTTTCATAAAGATTTCAAAAGAATTTCAAATATTTCAAAAAGGGTACACTACACCACATTTCAAAGATTAAAAAATATTTTTAAACAATTTTAATTTCTTAAAAGATTTCAAAAATTAGCAAGGATCTTAAAACTTTCAGAAGATTTCGTGTATTTTGAAATTTTAAAAAGGAATATAAGTAAATCAGATTTCTAAGATTTTAAATAATTTCAAAAGTTTTCAATTAATTTGTGAAAATATCAAAACATTTCAATGATCTTCAATGAACAAATAACATTTCGCAAACAAAGATTAAAGAAATATTTTCAATTTTTTAAAACGATTTTCAACCATTTAAACCAGATTTCTAAGATTTAAAATAATTTCAAAAGTTTTCAATAAATATGAGAAAATTTCGAAACATTTCAATTATCTTAAAGGAACAAAAAATATTTCACAAAGATTAAAGGAGGATTTCATTAATATTTTAAAACATTTCACAAAACTTGTAAGGATTTCAAAGATTTTTAAAGGTTTTACAAAAATGGTAATGATTCAAAACGAATAAAGAAAATTTTACAAATATTTCGAAGAGGCTTCATAAATATTTCATAAATATTTCAAAAGAATACACAAATTTCAAAGATTGGAAGAAAGGTATACTACAACAGATTTCAAAGATTTCAAAATATTTGCAAAAATTTAATTAAAATGTTAAGGATTTAAAATATTTTACCAAAATTATAAAAGATTTCAAAAGTGTACACAAATATTTTTATGATTTAAAATGAATACAGAAGATTTTACATATATTTCAAAGAATTAATTTTTTTTTAAAGATTTCAAAATCTTTCAAAAATTTCACAAATGTTTTAAAACTTTCAGAAGATTTCGAGTATTTTTAATATTTTAAAAAGTGTATAGTCAATTTTATTTCTAAGATTTAAAATAATTTCAAAAGTTTTCAATAAATTTAAAAAGATTTCAAAAAATTGTAATGATCTCTCAAAAACAGAAAGTGTTGCACAAACAAAGATTAAAGAAAGATTTCATAAATATTTCAAAATTTCATCAATGTTCAAACATTTCAAAACATTTCCGAAAAATTTTAAGGATTTCCAATATTTCAGATTTAAAGTTTTTATTTTTCATCAATTAAAAAAAATATTGAAAACTCAATATTTTAATTGTAACTTCTACACGAATTTTTATTTTTAATTTCGAAAAAATCCGAAAAATTGAAGGAAAAAATAATTTTTAAATCAGAAAATTTCTAATCTAATTCCCACACTACATTTTGATAATTTAATTTAAAATTCCTCTTAATTTTTCCAAAAATAAATCGGGAAATCTTTTCAGGAAAACGCAAAACCCTGTCCCAATTGTTTTTCACAAACAACAAAAATTCAAGGCTGCAACAAAATGACATGTGTCTACTGTGAATCCAATTTTTGCTGGTTGTGTGGGGTTTTAATAGAATTAGCCGATCCTTATCAACATTTTGTTGAAACCAAAAACGGAACGAATGCCTGCGGAGGAAAACTATTCGACGGAGCAATCCCTAAAGACGATATATTAGACGATATCGAAATAGAGGCCAATCTCCAATTTTTCCAGATTCAAGATCGATACAACTAATTTTCTATTCGCAAAATAATTATAGAAAATCTATCGATCTCCGGACTCTAATTTTAAAAAATAATTCGATTAAAAAAAAAGAAACAAGCGAAATTATCGAAATTTCGAGTCAAGTTCTGATCTTGTCTCTGAAAAGGAAGTTCAGTTCTTTTTTATGGTATTTTTTTTTTTTCTTCACATAGAAGTTATTATTTTGATAAATAATTTTTGTTTTAGAAGTCAGTTCTATGTAGTTTTCATTTTATTTGGATAATAAAAAGGGTTTATAATTTTTTTAATTTCGTTTTTTGTGTCTCTTTATCTTATTTTTGTTTCTTTTCTTGATATTTGTAAAGCCTTAAAAAGCAATTTCGTTCCAAATTTTGAACGCTTTAAAGTTTAGAAACTTTTTAAATGTGGAAAGTTTACAAATTTGGTTGCTTTGAAATTTTGTAGCCCTTTAAAATTTGGGGTCCTTTTAAATTCACGACGCTCTAAAATTTAGAATACGATAATATTTACGAGATTATCAGATCCAAAACGCTTTAAAATTGGAGGCCTTTTAAAATTTGAAACGCTTCAAATTTTGGGTCTCTTGAAATGTTGTAAAGTTTAAAAATTTGGAATGCTTTAAAATTTAAGACGTAAAATTAAAAGCGCACTAAAGTATGGGGCTTTTTCAAATCCAAAACACTTTTAGATTTGAATCCCTATAAAAATTCGTAACGTTTTAAAATTAGGGAGCTCATCAATTTTGGAAAATTTAAAGTTTGGAATCCTGTTTCATTTCAGGAATTTCTAATTTTGAAACGCTTTAAAATATGGGGCCTTTTCATTTTTTGGTTCCTTTTATAGAATATTTGATTGTAAAAATTGTATGTATAGATAATAGATATACATATATTGTGTACATCTGCGACCATTGTTTTTTGTACAAAATTGCATTTATTTTTTCGAGTTTCGCAATGTCAACAATTTTTGAATTGTGATAAATCGGTACGAGAAAAAATGGTGAATTGTACAGTTCCTATTTGCAAAAATTACACTGGAAAGAAAAATAAGAAGAAACTAAAGGTTACGTTTCACAAGTAAGTAAAAAATTTATTTTTATTTTTTAAGAAACAAACCTAAATATATGTTAAATCTAGTACTTCTTTCCATTTTATATCGAAGTTTACAAAAAAAGGAGAAATTTCTTAAAACTGACAAAATGGCGGTGATTTTTCTTGTTCCAACTCAATTTTCTCAAAAAGGCCAGTGTTTTAGGTTGGTACTACTGTCGTTAATATACCTCAATATTGTCCAGAAACAGTAAGAGATACGAAAAAAAAGCTATATAAGTTATTAAAATAATTATATTTCGTCAAGAAATTTTTTTTGTCTTTATCATTATACAGTTCGATATTGTATATTACTTACTAATTTTCTCAATTTAATTTAATTTCCTTATTATATTATTTCTGTATATTGAATATTCAATATTATATTTCATATATTTATTTATTTATTATTTTCTAATTCTTTATTTGACCACTTCATCTATATCATCCATAATTAAGATTATTTTTATCACTTATGAACATTTCTGTGTTTCTCGTGCAAATTTCCCGCGCAGAATTTGCAATTCAAGATGGCCGACCCCCCCCCCAATCCCCTGGAACTTCTGTTCAATCCCCGCGCCAGAGTACGAGAGCATGTGGCTAAATGGCCTCTTATTCCTATGTCCATGGGTTCCTTTTAAAAGTCGTGACGCTATAAAATTTGCGATATTACAAAATTCAAAACGGTTTAAAATTTGGGGCCTTTACAAATTCGAAATACTTTTAAATTTGGATCCCTATGAAAATTCTTAACTTTTTCAAATTTGAAATTCTATAAAATTAAGGGCCTTGCCAATTTTGGAATGCTTAAAAATTTTAAACGCCTTAAACTATGGGGCCTTTTTTAAATTTCGGTTTCTTTTAAAAGTCGTGAAGCTCTAAAATTTGGGCTACTATAAAATTTGCGATATTATGATATCCAAAACAATTTAAAATTGGAGGCCTTTTCAAATTTCAAACGCTTAAAAATGCCTTTGCAAGTTTGGGTAACTTTTGAAAGTCGTTACGCTATAAAATTTGCGATATTACGATATTCAAAACAATTTAAAAATTATGGCCTTCCAAATTTTAAATGCTTTAAAATTTGTGTTCCTTGAAAAAGTCGTGAAGCTTTAAAAGGGGGAGGGTCGGTAAGGCCGGTTTTTGGCCTAATTTATTTTTGGACCAAAAAATCTGAAAAAATCATGGTAGTATCTTATAAATATCCCGAGTCGAT
>NC_046657.1:82894094-82907663 GCF_010883055.1 Belonocnema kinseyi
ATCGACTCGGGATACTTATAAGATACTACCATGATTTTTTCAGATTTTTTGGTCCAAAAATAAATTAGGCCAAAAACCGACCTTACCGACCCTCCCCCTTTGAGAATTAAATTTAAAGCGCACTAAAATTTGGGACCATTTTAAATTTAAAAAGTTTTTAAATCAGGGAACTTCATAAAATTGTAAGTGCTGTATAATTTCGGGAATTTCTGAATTTGGAACGCTTTAAAATACGGATATTTAAAACGATTTAAAATTTGAGGCCTTTCCAAATTCAAAATACTTTAAAATTTGAAATGCTTTAAAATTTGAAAAGTCACATTTAAGACAATTTAAAATTGAGACAATTCCAAATTTGTTGCTTATACAATTGATTATTTTAATTATTACAATTTTTTTAACATCTAAATTCTATGTAGTTTTTTCATTTTCGTTGCATAATAAAAAACGTTTCTAATTTTCTAGGTTTCTTTTTTATTTGCATTTCCATTTATCTCATTTTTATGTAATCTTTCTATACTTGAAAAACTTTAAAATGTGAATTCATTCCGAATTCAGAGCGCTTTAAAATTAGGATCCCTATACAATTTTGTAACGTTTTAAATTTTGAAATGCTTCAAAACCTGGGGCCTTTTCAAATTAGAGTACCTTTAAAAGTCGTAACACTATGAAACTTAAGATTCTATAAAATTTGAGACCTTGCCAAATTCAGAACTCTCTCCAGTTTGAGGATTTTTCAAATTTCAAGCGCTTTAAAATTCGGATTGCTTTGAATTTTGTGGCTTTTCCAAATTCAAAAGCATCCAAATTCGTTTTTTTTTTCAATTTACCATACTAGTTTTGAAAAATTATTTTCTATAATAACAAATTCCATAGACCCATAGAATATTGATTTTAATTTTAAAATATCGTAATGTATAATAAAATTCTGAATTTTATTTTAAACAGCGCATTTTTACTAGTTCAGATCTTGATCTTCTTTTTAAAAGGAAATCGTTCAGTTCTTTTTTTTCTGAATTTATATTTTTGTATCTTTTTGTCTCATTTTTATTTCCTCTGTTGATGGATTATTTTTAAAACAAATAATGGGGATTCAAGAAAAGTTATTGATAACGAGAGGAACTGGAAACCGACAAAAAAAAATCCGTCCAACTTTAATTTCAAACGTTTTTAAAATAATTAGTTTAATTGTGATATTTCCCAATTATATCATTCAGTTCAAAGTACTTAATTAAAAAATATTTCGCTTTAAAATGTTCTATTTTAGATTTTTAAGCTTAAATTTTAATTTAAGGAATTTTTAAATTCAGTTTTAAAGGCTTAAACAATTAAAAATTAGAAGCGTTTAAACTAGAAACTTTTGATAGCAAACATTTTTAGTTGATCAACTGTGAATATAAATTAATTAATCATTTTTAAATTTGAATTGCAGATATTGTAACAAATGTAAGTGCCCTATTGAAATTTTATAAACTATTTTCAATTTTAAAATAAACTTGAAATACTATTTTTACAATTGAAGGCTTATTAAATTTCAGTCTAAAATATTCCATTTTTAAACCACATAATTTGACATTTTTCAATTACGAAAAAGAACAATTACTATTCTTCTTAGAAAAAATTCCAGTAAGTTGAAGAAATATTTAGAAGTTTTGAAAAAATGCAAAATTAATTAAAAATTTTAAACCAAATATAAATTATAGAATAATAAAATTTTTTAAGATTGCTAGCAAAATTAAAAAAGATTATTTATTTTGAAAAATTATTTGCAATTCGCATAATCTTAAAAGACATTTAGAAGTTCTGAAAAACTTATTTTTAAATTTGAAAAAATTTGAAACAATATATAGATGTTTCAAGATCTTGTAATAAAATTTCGAAGCATTTTAGGGATTTTTAAGCTAAATAAAATAAAAATCATTTAACTTTCAATTTAAAGAGGGATTTTTCAATCTTTTACTAATTTATAGTTGGAGCTGGAATTGATCAAGATTAATAATAGTTCTAACTTGGAATCAGGAATTCAAAAAAATCTGAATTGGAAGAGAAAATTTGTCCAAAGAATTATACTTCTGAGTTGAAGCAGAAAATTTTTTAATTTTAACCAATTCTGAGTTGAAACTGGTATTTATCCAAAAAAAGTATAATTTTTCTTGAAACCGGGAATGTTAAAATTTAACTAAGTTCCGAGCTGGAATGGGGATTTTTTTATTATATTGAATTATAATTCCAAGTTGAAACGGGATATAAAAAAAAATTATGGAAACGGAAAATTTGTGAAAAGTAATAAAATTCCGGATTTTAACAAGGAATTGTCAATTTTTAACCAATTCTGATTTGGAACTGGAATTTATCCAGAAGAATAACAATTCTCAATGGAAAATAAAATTTTCCCAGCAAAACTATTGTTATACAGGATTTATACAGGATATTTTTAACAAATTATTAACTGAATCTGAATCTTCGAACTCTACAATTTATAAAAGTTTAAATTTTGTAATTTGGCAGTTTATCGGCATTTAATTAAAAAAATTTCAATTGAGAAATGTTAGTACTTTCCATTTTATAGGTGTAAATTATTGAGCATTCGAATACAAAATTCGTGAATGAAAAAAACTTTTAAACTTCAGTTTTAAAAAGTTAAAATTCAATAGTTCCAGTTTAAGAGATTTAATTTGCAGTTATGTTTTTATTCAAATGGAAAAATATTTGGCCTTAGAGTTCGATTTTTAAAAATTTAATTGACCCTAAAAAATGTTTCCGAACCGGGAAATGACCGGGAATTTTTTTCTTTCTAAAACGGTCACTTGGTGGAAAGTTCTGGAAGAGGCCTGAGCCGGGTTTGATGGCCGACAATTGGTTAATAATGCGGGCTTTATTTTTTATCATCTAAATTATAAGTGGCGCTCGTTTATTATTTGCTTTATGAGCATGTGTACAAATTGTTAGGCCCTTCGAAGCAGAAAAGATTGGATCAAATCCAAAAAGTTTTTAAATCTAGTCTCTCAAATTTGAAAGGCTTTTTAAATTGGGGAATTTAAAATCTCGAATGTACCTATATGTTAGGGATTTTTAATATTTTAGGCTATTTTTAAAACATCTAACGCATTTGCAAGGGCTTTTATTTTGAAATATTTTAGGGAATTAAAAAAGATTCTAAGGGATTTTTTCTTAATTTCATTAATTTGAAGGAATTTATAGGCATTTATAGGTATTTGAAATATTTTAGGATTTCAGCTATTTAAAAAGAGTACAAAGAAATTTTTAATGTATTTCAGTAATTTAATGGGTTTTTCAAAGATTTGAAATATTTTAGGGTAATACAAATATTTTAGAGTATTTAAAAAGATTTTAATGCATTTTCAAACAATTTTAAGGGATTTCCAAAAGTTTTAATAATTTTAAGGGATTCGAAAAAATTTCCATGCGATTTTAAAGATAATATTCTTTAAGATATTTTAAAAGATTGCAAGGATTTCAATGATTTTATGGGGTTTTAAGAGCTCTTAATGTATTTTAATAAATTTCCTAGGATTTCCACAATGATCATATTTCATGTAATTTCGCGGGATTTTATAATATTTTAATGAATTTCAAAGAATTTATTCGCAAAGAATTGACGTAGAATTTCGAATATTTTCAAATATTTTTTGCAATTTATTTGGAATTCACCTTGAATTCTTATTAATTTATCCTAAATCCTGTTTTATGCTTTTTATTTCTTCTAATTTCACACAATTTTACTAAAAATATTGGATTTTTAAATCTTTTTTTTTAATTCATATCGAAGTCTCATAAAGTCACCTTAAATTCTTAGGAATTTTATCAAATTATTTTAAATTCTCCTTAATTTTTTTAACTCATTTCAGACTTACTAAATTTAATACATTTTCACATTCTCATCAGAGAAGGTATTAGATTTGTGTAAAATTTGACCCCTCCCCCCCCAGTTTTTATCAAATGTCCACGTTTTGAGACCCCCTGAATCTGAAAAACAGATTTTTCGAATCTGTCTCTGTATGCCTATTTGTCTGCATGTCTGTCTGTATGTGAACACGATAACTTTTGAAAAAATTAATCTATTAGATTGCTCCTTGGTACACTCGTTTAGTGCCCTAAACTAAAGGACAAGTTCGTTAGCCAACCATTTTGGATAAAAATGCAAAAATTGGGCACTTTTTGGATATTTTTGAGATCACTTTTTAAAAATTCAAAAATTCTCTGTACGGTTATTCATAGTATTCGGAAATTCGAACAATATGAACATTTTATGCCAAATAACGCGCGATCTAAAAAAAACTCAAGAGAAGAAAAATGTTGCTTTTTGAATGCCCTACGAGATTATCATAACAACTTTTTGAAATTTCTTGAAACATCAAAAATTTAAATGTTGATAACATAAAAAATAATGGAAAATCCAAAAATTACATTTTTCGCCCAAACTGTGCAAAATACTGAAATATGAATAAACAAAAATTTTGCATTTGAATAATATCTACAAATTTGTTATTAACGACTTTTTGATAGGATGCGTAGTTTTGACTTTAATCATGAGAAACGTCATTAACAGTAAGAAAAATGTACCCGCTGCGTGGGCACTTTCACAGTAAACCCCAGAGATATTATTTATCTAAAGTTGGATAAAAACGCTGCAAACAATTGAAAACTACATTTATCCGAAGTCAGATAATTTTTATCACGAAGCAGATAAAAATTATTCGTCGCCGGATAATTGTAGTTGTCAGTTGTTTGCAATTTTTTATACAAGTTCATATAAATAATATCTCTGGGATTTACTATATTCTTACCACAACTTTTTTCGTTTAATTTCTTTTTCGCTTCGTGTGTGTGGTTTTAAAAAATTTAACTTTTCATGTTTTTGATGCTATTTTTGGATGATTTAAACTAAAAACAAAACTATCAAAAAATTATTCGTGACAAATAAATCATTTTGACATTCTCATCCGGGAAAGTTGAATTTGTATAAAATTTGACTTCCCTAGTTTTTGTCAAAAGATCCACGTTTTGAGACCCTCTGAATCCGAAAAACATATTTTTACGAATGTGTCTACCTGTATGTCTGTCTGGCTATCAGCACGATAACTTTTGAAAAAAAAAATTAATTTATTAGATTGGCTTTTGGTACACTCTTTTAGTGCCCTAAGCTCAATGCCAAGTTCGTTAGTCAGACATTTTGGACAAAAATACTAAAAGTGAGCCCTTTTTGAATATTTTTGCGTGCACATTTTTTCATGATTCAAAAATTGTATATCCAGTTGTTCATAGTACTTGAAACGAAAAATGTTACTTTTCGATAGCCCTACAAGATTATCATTTCAACTTTTTGAATTTTTTCGAAAAATTCAAATTTTGACCGCACAAAAATTAATTAAAAATCAAAAATTGCATTTTTTATTTTATTTCTAAAAAAAACATTGAAAATACAAAAATTCAATATTTAAACACACGACACAAGCTAAGTCAAAATAAATAGATAACATTTTTTCACCGAAGGTAGAACAACAAAATTTTTATAAATAGTTTTTTTTTATATTCTCATCAGAGAATGTATTAGATATGTGTAAAATTTAACAACCACGTTTTGAGACCACCGAAATCCGAAAAATAGGTTTTTACGAATATGTCTGCCTTTCGGTCTTTCTGTATATATTTATGCCTGTCCGTCTGTCAGCACAATAACTTTTGAAATAATAATTCTATTACCCGTGTGGAAAAGTGTTCTGGCGCTGGCCTGGCCCAGACTAGACCACCAGGTTTCCATCCCTGGCGCTGACCAGATGTTCTGGCCTGGGTCTGGCCAAAAGTGTAACGTTTTTTCTGTCTAGCCCCAGGCCAGACCGCCTGGACAGCCGCTAGACATGGGCTGGTCAGCCGCTAGATATAGCCTGGTCAGTGGCGAGTTATTGGCTCATCAGCCACTATTTGATGTTTCATCGTTGAGAATCATATTGTCCATGTTTAGAGGAGACGCTTTGAGGGTACACTCAAAAAGTAAAACATGATTTCCTAGAAAAATATATAATATACATGTTTGGTATAATCAGTAAAAATTCTAATTTTGCTTAAAAATATACTGCCATCAATAAAATCAATCAATTAAATGATCGTTTTCATACTTATTCTTTTATAATAGATAAAAAGTAGGTTTGTACTTACTATTTATTTAATAACTCAATCAAGATTTGGTACATTTTATGCCTCCGCTTTTACTGCTAACTTTTGGCTAGATTAATACATTATTAGGCAAATAAAAAGAAATTTTCACAGTTTGTGACAATTGATGGACAAAAACTATCACTGTTTCTGAGAGTTAGGAGCCAAGCACTGTCAGAATACTTCAAGTTGTGACGTCAACTGGCAAGATGTCTGCACGCCGAGGTCCAAGCAATGAATTACAATTGCTTGTGAAAACTTAATTGTTTTAATGACTTGGATACAAAAATTTCACTATAAACTTTTTTAGTTTAAAAAATTTCAATATAGGCTCTGTAACTTTTGGAAATGGAAGAAAAAATTTACTGTATCGAACTTAGATTTTTTTTCTTGGATCGCTGACCAGTGCCAAACCTGGGCCAGAACAGAGCTTCCAGGCTAGACGGTCTAGATAAAGTCTAATCTGAGCCAGACTGGCTTCAGACCTGATCCAGATCAGTTCTTCCTGACTAGGCAGTCTAGATAAATCCAGACCTGTAACCAGACTACGCGCACATTTTTCCACACGGGTTATATGGCCTCTAGTACACTCTTTAAGTGTCCTAAACTAAAGGTTAAGTTCCTTGGCCAGCCATTATGGATCCAAATTCAAAAAGTGAGTGCCATTTAAATATTTTTAAGACCATTTTTTTAAAGTTCAAGAATTTTCTGTACGGTTATTCACAGTATTTAAAAAGTCGAACAATTTATCTAATGACTTTTTTCATCAAATTAAAAATTACCAGATTTACAGCCCTGGCGCTGACCAGTTTTTCTGGCCTGGGCCTAGCCAAAATTGTAACGTTTTTTCTGGCTGGCCCCAGGCCAGACCGTCTGGTCAGCCGCTAGGCAGGGGCTGGTCAGCCGCGAGTTATTTGCTCGTCAGCCACTAGTCAATGGCTGATCGATTAAGGTTTTATCGTTGAGAATCATATACATGATTTCCTAGAAAAATACATTATATACATGTTTGATATAATCAGTAAAAATTCAAATTTTGCGTCAAAAATATACAGCCATCAATAAAATCAATAAATGAAATTATCGTTTCTAATACTTATTTTTTTATAATAGATAAAAAGTAGGTTTGTACTTACTATTTATTTAATAAATTAATAAAAATTTGGTACATTTTATGCCTTCGCTTTTACAGCTAACTTTTGGCTAGATTAATATATTATTAGAAGAATAATAATAAATGTTGACAGTTTGTGACTTTTGATCGAAAAAACTAGCACTGTTTCCGAGGGGTCGGAGCCAAGCACTGTCAAAATACTTCGAGTTGTGACGTCAACTGGCAAGATGTCTGCACACCGAGGGCCAAGCAATAAATTGCAATTACTTGGGAAAACTTGATTGTTTTAATGACTTGGGTATAAAAGTTTCACGCTATATAGGGTCCTCTTTCATCCTTTTTGTCCTTTTTCCACAAATTTAATTTTTTAATTTTTTATCTCATTTTTATGATTAAAAGAAAGTCTAATCGTCCTATCGAAAAATTATTAATAATAAATTTATAGATCTTTTTAGGTGAAAAACTTTTGTCTGTTAATTTTAGTTCATACCTTTTGTCGTTTTTTTTTCAAAAATATTCAATATTTTTATTTTGAATGTAATTTTTTACGAATAAAGCAAAAACTACGTGTCCTATTAAAAAGTATAGCTCTTTTTTGGATGAACAGGTTTTGTCTCATTTTTTTCGTAGCTTGTGTCGTTAGTCCAAAAAATGTTAATTTTTTTATTTATAATTTTGTTTTTTTACGACTAAAAACAAAAACTACGCATCCTATCGAAAAGTGATTCATTATAAATTTGGAGTTCATTACAGGGCGCGCAGTTTTATCTTTTTCATTTTTTTCGTATCTTGCATAGTTTGGCCAAAAAATCTGTTATCATAGTCTTATAGGGCTTCAAAAAGGAACGTTTTTCTTCTCCTGAATTTTTTTCATATCATAAGTTGTTTGGCTTAAAATTTTCAATTTTAGTTTGTTTTTTTGGATTTTGAAAATGCTCTAACTCTGATCATTTTCTTTTTATAGAAAAAAGTCATTAGAAGAAATTGTTTGGGTTTCTGAGTACTTTGAATAACCGTTCATAGAATTATGAAATCTAGAAAAAATGCGGATTCAAAGATTTTGAAAACGCGCTTACTTTTTGAATTTTGATGCAAAATATCTAGTTTACGAACTTGTTATTTCTTTTCAGGTTTTAAAAAAGTTTGCTAAAGCAGAATCCAATCTGATCAATTTTTATAAAGTTCTCGTGCCAACAGAATACAGACTACAGACAGACAGAAAAACACCTTCGTAAAAATCGTTTTTTTCTGACTCAGTGGGTCTCAAAACGTGAAGATTTGATGAAACCCGAGAAAGTGAAATTTTACATAAAACCAATAGCTTCTCATTAGGATGAGAATGTAAAATTAGTTGTAATGAGAATGTTCCCACGCAGCGGGCTGATTCTTTTATTGTTAATATCGTTTTTCAAAATCAAAACATAAAATAAGCATGCTATCAAAAAGTGATTTGAATCTAATTTGTAGATCTTTTTAAAATGCAGAACTTTTTTCTAGCCATCTTTAACCTATTTTGCACAGTTTAACCGGAAAATGTAATTTTTGATTTTCCATTATTCTTTGATGCTGTCAAAATTTGAATTTTCGATTTTACAAAAAAATTCAAAAATTTGTCAGAACAGTCTTGTAAGGCATTAAGAAAGAAACGTTTTTCTTCTCTTGACTTTTTTCCATATCGTACGTTCTTTGGCTTAAAATGTTGGTTTTCGTGTGTTTTTTGAAATTTTGTAAATGCTCTGGTAAATTTGGGTTTTATAGAAAAAAGTCATTAGGATAAATTCTTCGTCTGATTGAATGCTATGAATATCCGTACTGACAATTTTTGAATTTTGAGAAAAAGTGGTTTCAAAAACTTTCAAAATATGCTCACTTTTTGTATCTTCACGCTAAATGGTTGGCTAACGAACTTGACCTTTATTTCAGGACACTAAAATATTATACGAAAGGCCAATCCAACCTGTCAATTCTTTAGAAAGTTATCGCGCTGACAAACTAAAAATCTACAGACACACACACATACACGCAGGCAGACAGACAAATTCGTAAAAACCTGTTTTTCGCATTCAGGGGGTCTCAAAACGTGGAAATAATTAAATTATTAAAAATAAAATAAATTACTGAATTTATGTATGAAAATAATACAAATAGTTAATATATAAGGATAAACACAATGATAAAAATAAACAATGACGTAACATTTTCAAAAATAAAATGAATTAATTAATTTTTGTATGAAAATAATTAAAATATCAATATATGAGGATAATAAAAATCCTTTAAAAAAGGTCTGCTCGATGGTTGCACGTGTGGAACGGTCGTCTGGATGTTTTTAAAACATGGGCCCAAAACCAAAGTTTGATAAGCTTTTTCCAATTGTTTAATGAACAGATCTAGCTTTAAAAATACACTTGTTACACATATTTTAAAGTGTGTGAGGTTGCATAAACGAAATTTACGCACCATTCAAAATTACGTAGGAAATTATTTTCCTAATTAATTAGCTATTTTACGTAAATCCTTATTTTTATTACTGTTTTCATCCTCATATATTAATATTTTCAAATCATTTGCGTATACAAATTAATTAATTAATTTTAATTTTAACAAATTCACGTCATTATTTTTTTATAGTTGTTTTTATCCTTATTTATTAATCAATTTAATTATTTTTATACACAAATACAGCAATTTATTTTATTTGTTATAATTTAAATTATTTTCATGTACAAATTTCAAAATTCCCGCCAGAAAAACCTTTTTGCAAGAAGATAAAAAATCCGGTTTGAACAAAATTCACGCAGCTGAAGTCGTATGTAAGCACCATCATTTCTAATTGGAAGATATATTATTCCGTAAATCAAATTTATTTTATATTTTTGTGTATTTTCCGATTTGAGTATATGAGAGTTTTTTAAAGTTTCAAAGTTGGCAATGCTATGTATAAGCATAGGCATCATTGCGCACCGGCAGCCTATGCTTATACATTGGCATTGCCAACCTTGAAACTTTAAATAACTCTCAACTGCTCAAATCGGAACATACCCTTTATCAAATGGAATCTGGCATAGATTCTTGCCGCAGTCGATGATGCGTTTTTCTACCTTACCGTCCAAGACTTAAGGGTCCTGTGTAGGTGGCGTATGGGACTAGGGGAATCCCCAATATATACAACTTTCTTCAAACATAGGGAGAGTGGGGGAAGCCGCGCGAAAACGCGCAAGTTTCGAATCCAACTATCGGTGTGGCACCTGGATCGGTAAAACTTATCAAAATTTAATTTTGTTTAATAATATAAAAGATTATTAAATTACTAAATATATTGTGAAATTCCTAAATTTGGTAGTATTATGATATAAATTAAAATTTAAAATGTTATTAAAAAATAAAGTTATCATAAACTAAATTAGAATTGACAAAGTTTATTATTTTAATGTTTTCATTAGATTAGTGATTTAATAGAAAAATCAAAATTTTATTTTAATGTAATCTAATCTAAATTTACTTGTTATTTAATATTGGAGATATATTAATTCTAAATTTAACATAATTGAGTCAATAACAAAACTCTTGTTTCCACCTTTTATTTATAATATTTTCATGATTTTTATATTTGCAAATTGTAAAGCTTGATAATGTTCTGTTATACATGCTAATAATTTTTTATAATAATATTATATTTAATTCTCATATATTAAAATTATTTACAAATTTAAAATTAAATGTAAGTTTAATAAATTTGTAATTGGATTATTCAATGTTACAGGAATAATTATTTAAAGTTGATATTAAAATCTAATTTTGTTAAATAATATAAAAGATTGTTACATTATTAGATATATTCTGAAATCATTAAATTTGATAGTATTATGATATAAATGATAATTTATCAATTATAAAACATAAAGTTATCATGAGCTAAATTATAATTAAATAGATTTATTATTACAATGTTTTAATTATATTAATTAATGGCAAAAAACTTATTATTTTTATATTAAAATTAAATACTATCGAATTTTAATTTTACTGTTATCTAATCAAAATGTACTTACTATTTAATATTGGGCCATTATTAATTCTAAATTTCACATAATTGAGTCAATATCAACATTTTTGTTTTCACCTTTTAGTTATAATATTTTCATGATTTTTATATTGGCAAATTATAAAGCTTAATAATATTATGTTATGTTATTATGTTATAATAATAATATGATATTCGTATTTTATTTTTTGAAATTATTTACAAATTTAAAATTAAATATAATTTTAATAAATTTTTTATTGGTTTATTCAATGTTACAGGAATAATTATTTAAAGTTTATCTTAAAATCTCATTTTTGTAAATAATGTAAAAGATGATTAAATTAATAGATATATTGCGAATTCATTAAGTTTAATAATATTATGATATAAATTATAATTAGAATGTTATTCAAACAGAAATTATTATTAAGTTGTAATCACAATAATGATTTAATGGCAAAAACAACTTATTATTTTTATAATGAAATGAAATAATATTGTATTTTTATTTTAACGTAATGTTATTAAAATTTACTTTTCAAATTATAAAACATGCCGTTCTTTTCTCATTATCAATTATTTGAACATTCCACTCATGTTTATATTGAAAACTGATAATCGGACCGAAATGTGATTTTTTATATTGCAGATATTAATTTTTAATGATTTCGTACAAATATCATTTTACAAACATTTTTGTTCACAATATTGAATTGACATACATATTGAATTGACATACATAATAGTAAATTCTATGTGACACGGATTTATTGAATACATTATTTCAGATTCTAATTCAGCGAATCTTTGAGTGGTAAATAATTTTAACGAATAAATAGTTATTCGAAAATTGGTTAAATGATAAAAATGAATACAACAGTAAGAGGGCGCACATGGTATTCTAGTATATTAAAATTCCAAAGAGAAAGCATGTTTGTTTTCACAGATAGAATCAGTATTTGTGAAGATATAATAAATTTAGGAAAAATTTTTGTTTCATTTTTTACCAATTTTTTAAAAATTAATATTTTTCAACTTTTATGCATAAAAGAATATATTTACTAGATTTGTAACAATATTCTTAGTGTATAAAAGTTAGAAAATATTAATTTTGAAAAAATTATAAAAAATAAAAAAATGTATTTCTCAAAATTATTTCACATTCACAGATACTTATTCTACATGTGAAAACATGCATTTTTTTCTTTGGCGTCTTTTTCTATGATGCGTAGATAGATTCTCAATAAAAAAATGTCATCCTGGGCTTGTTTGAAAGAAAATACAAATACACCTCTATTTCATGTTGATCTATTTATATCTACAAGTCCCTTTAAAAATTAAAGACGTTCTTTGGGAGCAAAAAAAAAATATTGTTATTTTACTTTGAAAAACTAAATTTTCTATTTTTTGAGAAAGCCAATTTTGCCAATTTTAAATACATGAATTTTTGACAGAGATATGAAACTTTCTTATTGCGACCAACTTCATTCAGGTTGGACAATACTCGTTGCCCGGGAGTGTAAATTCCTACTCTACCGACTGATCTACATGTAAATTTCTACTATATCGTCTATCGGTAATTTAGGTTTCTGCTAAGTATTCAAAATATTGATAAGGAAGGCATCCCGGTACGGGCACGAACTATTATCGCCTGTCAGTAAAATTTAAATAAACAGACGTTGGTTCCCTGTCGTTTAGTACTGAACAGAACCACTATTACCGAATTGTCTTAGGTATACTAATCTTAATTTTCAAGCAGACGATTTAAAAAGAAATGTTAAAATTTTCCATTAAAAAAAATATATTTTTTAATTTTCTAATATTAGTAACATCAATTATTTAAAAATCCATAACAAAAAATTTTAATATCAAGAGTTCTAACATTTTTTGAAATGAAATCTCTTGAAATTCTTTGAAATTTTCTTACTCCTTTAATACCCCATGAAATTGTTCAAATAGGTAGGAATCCTTGGAAATAAAATTAGTCCCTGAAGTTATCTAGAAATTCGTTTAAATCCCTTTAAAAAGTAAAAATCCATTAAAATATGTAGAAATTATTTAAAATTCTTTGGATATAAAGTAAATTGAAATTATTCATTAAATTTGTCTAAAAAAGAACCGCTGCAGACATAAAACGAATGCGCGATCACGTCCCACAGTGGGGTGAAATCGGAAAACGAGGTTCAAAATGACATTTAGAACGCAATTATGCACCGATTTTAGAATTTTTTTTTTTTGAAAAATTCAGAACTAA
>NC_046657.1:82907763-82925723 GCF_010883055.1 Belonocnema kinseyi
ACGAGAAGTATAAGAAAAATTTTGTCTAGAAGATAAAAAATGAAATTAGAAAAATCGACATTTTTTTCGATGTTTGCATTAAAATAAAAATTAAATAAAAAATAAAAAATCTACTCTCACCATTTTCTGAAAAATTTAGTTCGGAATTTTTCAAAAAAAAAAAATTCTAAAATCGGTGCATAATTGCGTTCTAAATGTCATTTTGAACCTCGTTTTCCGATTTCACCCCACTGTGTGTCCCTGGATTGATCAAATCCCTGGATTGTCTAATATTGAAAACATAAAGTATTGTAAATAAAAAATAGTAGGTTTAAAAAATATTTACAATCATGAAAAAAATTATAAGGTGTATGAATATTTTTTAGCGGAAATTTTACTGTGTTTCGTTGGAAATTAGTATTTATTAAACAAAAAGGTTACGTTTTGTTTGTTCATATATTGCATAAATATATTAAATTTATTCTGAAGTTAAGGTATCAATTACCAAAAATATCCTTGCTTTCCTTTCTGCAGAAATTTAATTTTTGTTTGTTTGTTAAAAATGCAAATGTTTGGTTAAAAATGCAATTCATTGGTGAAAAATGATTCTTTTCGTTTGAAAATTCAACGATCTAGCTTAAAGTTAAATTAATGTGTCAAAAATTCATCATTTTAGTAAAAAATTCATCTCCCTTATTGAAAATTTAACCATTTTGTTGAGAATTCCTTATTTTTATGAAAATTTATGTTTCAAACATTTGTTAAAAACTCATTTAAAAAAAAAACTGAAAACCCATTATCCTATAGTTGAAAGCAGGTCGCAGCTGCCCATAGAGTGATAGAAAAGTGAAACAGGCACGTTCGAGCTCGCGTTCGAGGTACCTGTTTACATTATTGGATGTAAACATTCCTAGCGATTAAGTTGCGGCGACCGTGCCGAATTCGAGTGGAGCTCATTTACGGCTTTTAGCATTTATTTAATCTTCAAACAGTTTAATTATTAAAACAATTTTCACAAATGGCTCTTCTTTAAAGAATAAGTTCAATTCATTATGTTGCTTTATATATTTACAAGAACTATTAATTATTAAAAAAATGAAGAGTTTAACTTTTTTCTACGAGAGAATTTGTTCACGGAGTCAACTAACCCTTTTCTATGTTGTTTTACAAAAGAACTGATAATTATTTAGTCGACTAAAGTAAGTCGACTAAAAAAGGCTGTCCGATGACTCTGTTGTATGTTGCTTTGCAAATTTACAAGAACTATTAATTATTTAAACAATTTTAATAACAAGATTAAGAGTTTTTGAACCTTTTTCTACTTTTTTTAATGCTTTTATTCTTGCTTTGCAAATTTCCAAAAACACTATTAATTATTAAAACAATTTTACTTTAAAAATTTCAAGTTTGGCATTTATCCTTCAAATCAATTTGTTTTCGAAGTCGACTGAGAATGTCTTTCCGGCGACTCTTTTCTATATTACTTTGTAAATTCACAAGAACTATAAATTATTTAAACCATTTTAATTACAATATTATGAGTTCGCCCTTTTTGTACAAGTCAATTTGTTTACGAAATTAACTAAGAATGTCTATTTTTTTTTCTTTTGCTTTTTTTTATTCTTTTATTTTTGCTTTGCAAATTTACAAACACTATTAATTATTCAAACAATTTTAACTAAAAAATTTAAAGTTTGGCCTTTATCCTACGAATTAATTTGTTTTCGAAGTCAACTAAGAGTGTCTATCCGATGACTTTTTTCTAGGTTGCTTTGTAAATTTACAAGAACTATTAATTATTTAAAGAATTTCGATGAAAAAGCTAAAAGTGACCTTTTTCTACGAGTTCTGCAACTAAATTTGTTTACGGAGTCAACTAAGAATGTCTATCTGATGACTTTTTTCTATATTGCTTTGCAAATTTACAAGAACTTTTTAATTACGTAACAATTTTAATTAAAAAATTAGGAGATTGGCCTTTTTCTACAAGTAAATTTTTTCACGGAGTCCACTAAGAATGTCTATCCGGTTGACTGTTTTCTAGGTTGCTTTGTAAATTTACAAGAACTATTAATTATTTAAACAATTTTAATAACAAGATTAAGAGTTTTTGAACATTTTTCTACAAGTAAATTTGTTTACGGAGTTAAATAAGAATGTCTATTTTTTATTCTTTTGCTTTTTTTAATTCTTTTATTTTTGCTTCGTGAATTTCCAAAAACACTCTTAATTATTCAAACAATTTTACTTAAAAAATCTCAAGTTTGGCCTTTATTCTACGAATCAATTTGTTTTCGAACTAAACTAATAATGTCTATCCGATGACTTTTTTCTATGTTCCTTTGTAAATTCACAAGAACTATTCATTATTTAAACAAATTCAAATAAAAAATTAAGAGTTTGTCCTTTTTTCTACAAGGCAATTTGTTTACGGAGTCGACTAGGAATGTCTATCCGGTGACTCTTTTCTATATTGCTTTGCAAATTTACGAGAACTATTAGTTATTTAAACAATTTTATTTAAAAAATTAAGAGTTTGACGTTTATCCTACGAATTAATTTGTTTTAGAAATCAACTAGGAATGCCTATTCGATGACTGTTTTCTATGTTGCTTTGTAAATTTACAAGAACTATTAATTATTGAAAGAATTTCAATTGAAAAATCAAGAGTTTGCTTTTCTTTCTGCGAATAGGCTTCACTTTTTACCACAATTATCTAAAAATATCTTTTAGATGATTTTTTTTCTCTGATGCTTTGAAAATCTACAACTATTAATTATTTAAAAAATATTAATCAACATATTTATAACTTGGCTATTTTTCAAGGAAGAGGCATCATTTGTTTACGGAATGAACTAAGAATGTCTTTGTGATGCCTCTTTTCTAGGTTATTTGTTAAATCTACCAGAATTATTAATTATTAATTATTGAAAGAAGTTTCATAAAACGTTTAGAATTTGGCTATTTTCTAACGAATAGGGTCATTTTTTTACTAAGGTCTAGTTAAAATGCAGCTACATACGAGTTTGCTCGAAGTAGTAGCATTCGCTTAAACGTTTGGTCCGATGAGAGGAAAACTGCAGAAAACCACCTCCCGAGTTTAGTCGGGTTTTTAAAATTCGAGTACACAACCCGGCCTTTCGTCGTATATGGTTATGATACCTATGCGAAGTCGTGTATAAATAGAAGTTATTAAAGTAAAAATGATCATGGTAGTATTTTCTTGAACTTAATTTCCAAATAGAATAATTACATGAAAGTAGTGGGTCGCGCGTGCAGCGCGCGTAAGAGCTTCTACTTTTAGTAGAAAATTCATCTCTGTGATTGAAAATAAACTATCTTTATGAAAAATTTTGGTTTGTAAAAAATCAACTTTTTAGCTGAAAATTCAACTATTCCAGCTGAAAATTCATTATTTTTCACGAAAATTCATCTGTTCCATAAAAAATTAAACTATTTTATTGAAAATTTCTCTTTTTGTTGTTGCAGTTTAATGTCTTGAACTAAACATTTAACTAGTACATTTTCGGTGGAAATATTATGATTTTTATTTGAAAATTCAACTACTCAGTTGAAAATTCAGATGAGAATTTATTTCTGAATGAAAATCAAAATATTTGGATGAAAATCGATATTTTTTATTTAAAACTTATCTCTTGCTGAAGATTTAAATAGTTTATTAAAAAAACATTTTAACTTAAAATTTTTCTGTTCCATTTATGGTGGAAATATTATGTTTTTCATTTAAAAACTCAACTACTCTGTTAAAAATACATGAATGTTGTTGAAAATTTAACTATTCCTTTTTCAGAATGTTGATCTTCTTGATTGAAAAGTATCTTTTAGGTTAAGTGTTGGAGACTTTTTTTGAAAATTTCCTTTTTTTGTTGACGATTTATTTATTAGTTGAAAATTGATCTATTTTGTGAAAATTGACCTTTTTTGTTAGAAAATTAATTTTGTTTGTTGAAAGTTCATCTTTTTGGTTGCAAATTCAAATACTTCATGCTTAGAAAATTAAACTTCTTGGTTAAAAATCATCTTTTGCGTTTAATGTTAAAGTCTTTTTTTGCAAAATTCCTTTTTTGTTGAGGATTTATTATTCTAGTCAAAAGTTCATCTCTTTGTTTAACACTGTATCCACTTTGTAGAAAATTCGCCTTTTTGATTAGAAAATTATTGTTGTTTGTTGCAAATTAATCTTTGTGGTTGAGGACTCAACTATTTTGTAAAAAAATTCGTCTTCTCTGATTGGAAATACGAATACTTGGTTGTAAGGTGAACTAATTTCTTCAAAATTAATTTTTTTGTTTGAAAATTCATCCTTTTAACTGAAAATTAAATAATTCTATATTTAGAACGTCAAACTTCTCGTTTAAAAATGATATTTTGTTGAAAATTCACTTTTTTTAAAGAATATTTATTATTTATGTTGAAAGTTCTTCTCTTTCATCAAAATATAATCTATTTTGGGGAGAATTCGTCTTTTTGTTAAAACAAAATTAATTTTGTTTGTTGAAAATTGATGGATGAGAATTTAACTATTTTGTTAAAAATTCATCTTCTTTGGTTCAACTTTCAACTAATTGGTTGAAAGATGAATTACTTTGTTCAAAATAAATTTTGTTTGTTGGAGATTCATCCATTTTTTTTGAAAATTTATTTATTTTGTGAAAAATTCGTATTTGTGCTTAGAAAATTAATGTTATTTTTTTGAAAATTCATCTTTTTTGTTGATAATTCAACTATTTTGTTAAAAATTTATCTTTTTTGGATGAAAATTCAACTAGTTCATTCAAACTTGAACTACGTCGCTAAGAATTAATTTTTTCAGTAGAAGAGTCATTGCTTTGGTTAAAAATTTAACTATTTCATGTTTAGAAAATTAAACTTCTTGGTTAAAAAAGCATCTTTGATCAAAATTAAATGTTCGATTTGTCATTTGAGACATCAATCTTCATCAATTATCAATAATATTCTGCTTACTTTTCTTTTGTATTCTTTCAGAATTGTAGCATATACGAAAATTGTGTGTTAATATTAATTTTATATTTTAATTTAAAAATTGTTGAAGACAAAAAAATACAAATCGTGCGCTCTGAGGGCGATTTTGTTTTCTAGGTAATTTAAAGAATCTTCAATTTGGACCATCTTGATTACAGTTAATTTTAAAAATTATTTTATTTAAATCTGAAATCCTCTAGTTTGAAAGTAGCCAAATTTTAAAAACTTAAATTATTTCAATAGATAATTCTCTAAGTTAAAAAAAAAACTGTTACTACTCGCCGTGGCCTTTTTCTAGATTTGAATATAAATAATTTTGTAGGTTTGAAATGGTATTTTCAAATATCGCATATTTAAAGAGAAAAGGGGAGAAAGGAAAAGTTTTCAAGAATAGGGGAAATTTCATAAAGGGGAAACGTAGGGGAAATAGGGGAAAGACTCTGCACCCTGGAATCAGAATCCGCGCACATAGTGTTTTTCTTCTTCCTCGCGAGATGCCTCTGAGAACGACTTCCGGCAATTGCCTTTTTTTGAAGTCCAAATGAGGAGTTACCTAATGGTACAGTATTCAGTTCTTCGTGTATAGCGGGTAAGAAAACAGGACGCTCGCGTGTTCACTTGCCTTTCAAAACAAAGAAAACAGCCTCTCTCCTCAAGGTAAGGAAAGTGCACAAAAATTTATCCAAAATGTAGTTACACTTTTATACTTTCCAATTATTGATCACGGACTTCATTAGACTCTTTCCGCCTAGCGGGAATTTTTTTAAAATTAAAATAATCCAGGCTCTCAGAAAAAATATTCTTGAATAAAAAACAAAGTGTTTTCTTGTACAAAAAAGTGTTATCTTGGATATAGATGAAAATTTGGTTGAATCAAATAAATGTTTGGGTTGATTTAACAACATTTTGATTGAACAACCAAATTTTTTGGCTGAATCAACTAAATACTGTGTTCAATGAAAAATCTGGGTGAAAGAACCAAAAAAATTGGTTGGTTCAAGTAAATATTTTGTTGGATCAACTAAATATTTTGTTTATTCAACCAAACCCTTTTCTGAGTGCACCCTTTACGGATATGTCTTCAATTACTCGAAATGTCCAATTATCTGTCATTATCGGATATTCTCTTCATCCGGTATTACCTTCATTTCTTCTGCATTTAATTGCTTCGGATATTACATTTCATTAGATTTTTACAATCTTTCTCTAGAAAAAGACTTGGTTCATTTTCTGACATTTTGTTATGGATTCTATAGAAAATCTTATATGATTTGAGAACGTTTTATATGATTTACAGAAGTTTTTTTATTATATTGAGAAAATTCTAGTAAGTTATTTTCAATGTATTTCTGGATCAACTATTCATCCAGGTGGAATTAAATATTAAATTAAACGAAAATAAATTTAATTTAAATACTAATTAAATAGAATTATTTTGCTTTTATATCAAAATTTTACTTTCAAAGTGCAAGATTAATAAAAATGTGAGAATTATGATAATTAGCATTAAATCTATAATTATTTTCATGATGGGATTTTTAAATCAGTTTTTGTTCGAATGATTCTGTAACTTTGACTTTGATCCCAGGATTTTTCTTCTGATGTAAATATTTGAAGAAATTTTCAAGATTTTCGATAATTGTGAATGGCGATTGAAAATCCTTTTTTGATTCAAAATTCAAATAATTGAAAGTGGAACTACTTGTTAAACATTTTTTGTCGTTGTTGATGATTGATGATTTTAGTTATAAATTCTTTTTTGTTTGTTAGAAATGATCCATTTTCTTGATATTATTAAAATTATTTGTTGACTGATAATTTAACTGTTCAATGTTTGGTTGAACATTTATTTTCATCGGTTGAAAATGTCTGTATTTTGTTGAAAATTTGTCTTTTGTGTTAGAAAATTAATCTTATGGTGACTAATTTACCTTTTTGGTTGAAAATTCAACTATTAATTTGAAAATTCTAGCGAAAATTAAAATATTTTGTTGAACCTTCATGTATTCTGTCAAAGAATATTGTTTTTCGATAGAAAATGATTATTTTTGGTTAAAAATTTATGTCTTTGGCTACATTTTTTTATTAAAATTAATTTTTAAACTCAAAATTTAACTACATATTTTTTCGACATTTTTTGGTATAAACATTTAATCATTTTGGGAGCAAATTGATTTTCTTTAGTTTATATTGTAACTATTTCGTTAAAAATGAATTTTATTTGTTTAAAAATTTATTTCTGTAACTGAAAAGGAAACAATTATATTTATGCAGAAAATGTATTATTTATAGTTGAAAATTAGTATATTTTTATAAATAGTGATTGTTTTTGGTAGAAAATTCATTTTGTTGTACATTAGTTTTTATAAAATAAAAATTAATTTTTTGAACTAAAAATGTAACTATTCCTTCTTTTGTCGAAATTTTTTTATAGAACATTTAATCTTTTTGGTTGAAAATTCACCTATTTGGTTGAAAACTGAACTATTTCGTTTAAAATAAATGTTATTTTCTTGAAAACTTTTTCCTCTAACTTAAAATTAATCTATTATATTTTTTGTTCAAAATTCATATATTTTTTGGAAAATTGTATTTTTTTGGTTGCAAATGAACCTTTTTGATTGAAAATTCCATAAGAAATTTAAATATTCCGTTGAAAATTCATGTATTTTGTCAAAAATTATTCTTTTTTTTTGTAGAAAATTAATCTTTTTGGTTGGAATTTCATTTATTTGATTGGAAATTTTTCTTGTAATTGAAAATAAATGTTATTTAACTACACATTTCTCTATTAAATTTTTCGCCAAACTTTTTGTTATTTAATAATTTTCGTTCAAAATTCATCTTTTCGGTTGAAAATATGTCCTTTTTGGTAGAAAATTCAACTTCTGTGTTGAAAATTCAACTATTTGGATAACTTTTTTTTGAAGACCATTTTAGTTAAAAATTAATTTCTTTGGTTAAGAATTTAACAAATTCTGTTAAAAGTTCTTTTTTTTTGTTGAAAATAAATTCATTTTACCAAACATTTAACTACTTTATTTTTGCTATAATATCGATCTTTTGAGTCGAAAATTCGATTCTTTTGATAGAAAGTGCATTTTTTTGGGTTGTAAATTCAACTTTTTTTAAATGCGCCTTCATAAATTTAAAACACAACATTTTGGAGGAAATTTTTTGAGGTTGTTAATTGGAACGTCTTTCTTGATTAAAAATTCAACGCTTCCATTAAAAATACGAATTTTTTGGTTTAATTTAAAAGTTTTTTATTTAAATTAAAATATTTTTGAGTGGAAATATCAACTATTACACTTTTTGTTAAGAATTCATTTTTTTGTTTATCAAAGATTCATCACTTTGGTTGAAAATTTAACTATTTCGTTGCAAATTTCGTTTTTTTTTGCATTACTTTCTTTGAGTTTTTCAAATTACTCAATGGACATTGAGGAAAAGCGACATCAATGCTTTCCAGGTTGACGTGACACCTATTTTTTTAGAAAAACCTTGGGAATATCTTTTCCTTTTTTTGCAATTTATGAAAATTACAATTTTGTACAAAATATACGGAAAATTTTACAAACTTAAACTATAATAATTCCACTTCTCTTCTTTTTTCATTTAAAAAATTTAAATAACTACGATAATAATTTTCAAGCAAAAAATACAAAATTTTCAACAAAAGAATTAAATTCTCATTAAATAGGTTAATTTTCAACCAAATAGTTACATTTTCTACGAAAATATTTGAATTTTGTACCCAAAGGAAAATTTAATGTGAAACATAATAGTTTAATTTACAACTAAAACTATGGAACTTCAACCAAGTAGTTAAATTTTCAACCAGAAAAGACAACTTTCTAACAAAATTGTTAAACCCTTTTCAGAATTTTTTTTTAGCAAAAGATACGAATTTTCAAAAACAAAAACAATATTTTTTGACAATAGAGTTGAATTTGCAACAGAAAATTTCGTTGTTCTTTAACCAACTAGTTGAAATCGATACCAAAATATTTAAATTTTCAAGAAAATACATGAATTTTCAACTAAAAAACTTTAATTTTCTACGAAAATAGTTGTATTAAAAAAAATCGATTTTTATGACAAAAGAGAATTTTCAAACCCAAAAGACGAATTTTCTACGAAATAGTTTAATTTCCATGTCAAAAGGATGAAATTTTCACAAAAAGTTACTTTTTAACCAAATATTTGGACTTTCTACTAAAATAATTTAATTTTTAACAAAATACATTACTTTTTAACCAGATGGTTGTTTTTTTTTTCTGTTGCAAATATTAAGTTTCAAGAAAAAAGTGAATTTTCAACCAAAGAGTTGATTTTTCTACGAGTTTTAAACGAAAAATACCAATTTTCAACAAAAGACTTAAATTTCCAAAAAATCTTAATTTTAAACCAAAATAGTTCAACTTTCTGCCAAAATAGTTAAATTTTATACAAATTACATGCATTTTCAACAGAGATGGTTGCTTTTTCCTAACAGAAATATTAAATTGCAACAAAAAGTTAATTTTCTACAAAAAAAAATAATTTGAAAGAAAATAACTCAATTTCCAAACCAAACAGGTGAACATTTTCTTAACGGAAAATATAATATACTTCTACGGAAAAATATTTTTATTTTAAATAAAATACAGATGTATTTAATAAAAAAAGATGAATTATCAAGAAGTTAGCTGAATCCTCAGCTAAATCAAATTAATTTTTAACCAAAATAGTTGAATTTTCAAGAACAAAAAATGAGATTTTTTACCAAAAAAAATCTCTTGTTGAAAAATTCATTTTTTTTGTTTTAAATTTCATATTTTTGGTTGAAAATTTAACATTTTTGAAAAAGTAAAGTATTTGATAGACAATTCAATTTTTAGTAAACAATAATATTTTTTTGGTTGAAAATTCAACTACTTTGATGATAATTCATATTTTTGGCTTCAAAATTCAACAATTTTGTTGAAAATTGACGTACTTTGTTGAAAATTTGTTTTTTAGGTTCGAAAATCAATCTTTATGGTCGGAAATTCACCTTTTTGGTTAAATGTTTACCTCTTTGGCTATTGAATATTGATCGAATATTCGTCTTCATGGCTAGAAAATTAATCGTGTTTCTTGAAAATTCATCGTTTTGGTTGAAAATTCAACTATTCAGTTAAATATTTGTCTTTTTGTTGTTAAACTTAACTGGTTGAAAGTTTGCCTTTCAAAAAAAAATTAATTTTGAAACTTCAAATTTTTCGAATCCATTTTCGGTTTAAACATTATTTTTCAGTTGAATATTCAATACTTAAATTTCTCATTAAGAATTTATATTTATCGGTCGGAAATTCAACTATTTGACTGACAGTTAAACTATGAAAAATTCATGTTATTGGTTTAAGATTAAACTATTTTGTTGATTTTTTTCCAAAATGTAACTATTCCATTTTTGGTTCCACATTTATCTTTTGAGTTTAAAATTCAAATAATACATTTTTCAATTAAAATTGATCTTTTTTCGTTGAAAACTCAACTGCCGAAAATTGAACTAGCAACTTTTATGAAATTTAAACTATTACATATGAAGTTAACTTTTTTGTTGAAATACCAGATTTTCGAATCAAAAATTCTACTGTTTTATAGCTAATTCATCTTTTTGTCTCCCAAATTAAAAAATGTTGAAAATTTATGTATTTTTTTTGTTTTGAACATTTTTCTTTTTGATACAATATTTATGTAATATTTATGTAGAAAATTTAACTGTTTTGTTAAGAATTTCTTTTTTTAGTTTTTAAATTCAATTACCCATATGAGTTTGATTTGAAATTTATCTAATTTAGTTTCAAATTCTACTATTTGGTTGAAAATTCATTTTATTTTTTATTTAAATTTTTTGTTTTTAACAAAATTAAACTATTTGTTTTTGTTTAGAAATGTATCTATTTTTAGTTAAATATCCAACTATTTTGTTGAAAATTAAACTATTTTGATGAAATTTAAATTATTTCGTAGAAGTTTAACTTTTTTGTTGAAAAATCATATTTTCGGATCGAGAATTTTACTGCTTTTTAGATAATTATTCGTCTTTTTTCTTGAAAACTCAACAATTTGAGAGAAAAGTAAAATATATGTTTGAAAATGTAACTTTTCGGTGAAAATTTGATTTTTGTTGTCAAAAATTAACTTTTTTCTGAAAATTTAACTATTCTATTTGCTGGTTGAAAATGTATTGTTTATCAGTTTAAAATTCAACTATTTGGTAGAAAATTCATGTATTTTTCTTGAAAAATTCGTCTTTTTGGTTAAACGCAAGTTATTAAAAATTCATTATTCTTTTGTTGAAAATTAATTTTTTAAACTGAAAATTAGAAGATTCTATTTTTGGTTCATAAAATTTACTTTTAATTAAGAATTCGTCTATTTTCTGAGATTTCACCTATTTTGTTAAAAAAATTAGTTTTCTTTTCGATTAATTCAAGTGGTTGAAAATTCTTTTTTTTTTTTAGAAAAAACATCTTTTATTGTAGAAAAGTAATTTTTGTTGGTTTAAAATGAACTTTTTCGTTGAAAATTAATTTCTTGTTGTCGAAAATCTTTTGTGATTGAACATTCAATTATTTTGTTTAAAAAGAAATTTAAAAACTTAAAAAAAATAGTTTGAAATTGGTAACGTAGTTTATGGACGGCCCCTAAGAAAAGATTGATTTTCTCGCCTATTCTAAAATCTAAAATTAATCCGGGTTGTTGCACTTCTGTTAAATGGAGAAGGCGATGCTGCAAAATATGCTTATATATAATAGTCTCAATTTTAGCTCGCATCGAGAAAGTGAACCCTTTATAGGAGAGCATCTGTTTCTCTATGGCAGGTTCTATTTATAGCTAGAAGGTATAACCCCATTTTAATAAAATTCATTTAAGCCACTTTTTTTATTTCCTTCTCTTTGAGAACCACTGATTAATGCCCATTGATACAGAGAGACTAATTAGTCACTGATAAGACGCTTTCATTAACTTGACCATTTTTCTGCCCTTGATAATTTTCCAATGTCACTTATATTATAATATAATTATAAATCAATTTAATTAATTAAAATTATTTAAAATTATTTATTATTTTCTATTTTTTCCCGTATTTTTTAAAAGAAATTTCCTTTTTTTTCTTGAATGCAATCTAAATTAATAGAACCCAATATTTATTTTATTTATATTATATTTTCTAGTTTTTAGAAGATTATTTGTTCGTTAGGTAAAATTAGATTTTTAAACGTGAAAATAACTATTGGATTTTTTGTTGGAAATTAATCGTTTTTATTTGAAACTTTAAGTGGTAATTCTATCAATTGAAATTATCTCTTTTGTGGCAGAAAATTAATCTTTTTGATTTAAAATTCAACTACATACTTCGTTGAAACTTGAAATACTTTGCTAAAAAATAATTTTATTGGATTATGATAGGACTATATTTTTAAAAATTCGTTTTTTTTTGTTGTTGTTAAAAATTAGCCTTTTAACTGAAAATTTAACCTTTCAATTTTTGGTGGAAAATTCATCGCTTTTAGTTGAAAATTCAAGTTCATAGTAAATTTATCAAATGAAATTCATCTCTATTTGGGCAGAAAATCAATCTTTTTTACAGAAAATTTAACTATATACTATTCAATTTTTTGTTGAAAATAAATTGTTTTTAGTTGAAAATTCAAGAAATAAATGTAACCATTAAAATTCATCTCATTCTTGGCAGAAAATTATTTTTTTTATTAAAACTTCAATTATATACTTCTTAGAAACTTAAAATCCTTTGTTGAAAAATAATTTTATTAGTTCATGATTGTCTGAAGAAATTTTGTATTTTCTTCAATTATTATTTTTTGTTGTTGTTGAAAATCAGGTTTTTAACTGAAAGCTTACCTATTTAATGTTTGGTTAAAAATTAATCTTTTTTAGTTGAAAATTTAAGTAGCAAATTTATAAAGGAAATTTAATCTCTTCTTTGGCTGAAAAATAATATTTTTTATTGAAACTTCAACCATGCACTTCGTTAAAACTTGAAATACTTTGTTAAAAAATAGTTGTATTGTTTCATGATTGAATCATTTTGTTAAAAATTCGTTTTTTTTTTAGTTGAAATTTAGTTTTAAAACTGAAAATTTACCTATTTAATTTTTGGTTGGAAATTAATGGTTTTCAATTGAAAATTCATGTAGTTTAATTAGTTGAAATTGAACTTTTTTTTTAAGAAAATGAATCTTTTTTGTTGAAACTTCAACTACATACTTCGTTGAAACTTGATCTACTTTGTTCAAACATAATTGTATTGTTTTATGATTTAACTATTTTATTGAAAATTTCTTTGTTTGTTGAAATACGTTTTTTGTTTTTGAAAGTTAGCTTTTTAATTGAAAATTTAACTACTTAATTTTTGGTATTGGTAGTTAAAGATCTAACTACGAGTATTTTGTTGAAAATTCATTTTTTTCAATTATTTTGTTTAAAGGATAATTTAATTATTCCATTTTTTGTTACAAATTAATCGTTTTTAATGGAAAATTCAAAAGTTTCGATGAAATTGTGTGCATTTAGTTCTAACTTTCTCCTTTTTGGTAGAAAATTAATCTTTTTAATTGACACTTAAATTAAATACTTCGCTGAAACTTCAATTACTTTGTTAAAAAATAATTTTATTGCTTTATGATTGATTTGGTTTGTTGAAAATTCTTTTTTTTTATTGTAAAAAGTATATTTTTAACTAAAAATTTAACTATTCAATTTTGTTGTTGAAAATTGATCATTTTTAGTTTATTTTATCAATAAAAATGTATCTCTTTTTTGGTTAAACATTCAATTATTTGATTGAAAACTGAACTACTATACTACACTAAAACTGAAGGTTGAAGATCTCACCATTTGGTTTCCAATTTATTTTTTCTTTATTGAAAATTAATTCTTTTAACTGAAAATTCAACTGTTTCGTTTAAAAAACTGTGAATTTGCATCTAAATTCGTCGTTTTGTCAGAAACTTAATCGCTTTGATTGAAACTTTAACTACATGGTTGAAACCGAATTGCTTTGTTAACAAATAATTTTATTGGTTTAAGATTGAATTTTTTTAAAAATCGTTTTCTCTTTGCAATTTAGCTTTTTAACTGAAAATGTAACTATTCATTTTTTTTTAATTGATAGTTGTTAGTTGGAAATTCAAGTAGTAAATTTATTAATCAAATTTGAATTTTTTGTTGTTGTTAAAAATTACACTACTTGCTTGAAAATTGAACTACTGTACTATATTATATTTCAACGGAAGGTTGAAAATTTTTACTATTTTTCCAAAAATTAGTTTTTTTTACTGAAAATTAATTTTTGTAGCTGAAAATTTATGTATTCCATTTTTGCTTGAAAATTAATCGTTTTTAGTAAAAAATTAAACTGTTTGACTGAAAATTGGTGTATTTTGTTGTAAGATTGAAAACTAAACTACTTGTTTTTTAAATTCACTTTATAGGTTGACAATTGACCTATTTTGTTGAAAATTGTTTCGGGCTAATTAAAAAATAATTTTTCAGTGTGAAATTCTAACTAACCATTTTTTTATGTAAATTTAGCGTTCTTAATTGAAAATTCATTTATTTTGTTGACAATGTATCTAGTTTGTTTAAAATTCGCCTTATTTGGTAAAATTATTCTATTTGTTTGGATTTGAAACTGCTTGCTAGAAATTTAAACTATTTTTTTAATAATTCACTTTATTAGTTGAAAATTTATCTCTGGTTGAAAATTTAACTATTTGTTTCAAAATTTTTGTTGTTGTTGAAAATTAATTTTTTGATCTGAAAATTGAACTGTTCCCTTTTTGGTTGAAAATTGATGGTTTTCAGTTGAAAATGAACTTTTTTGTTTAATTTTTAATAATTAAACATTCAAATTTATTGAAATTGAAAGTTCATCTGTTGAAAATCCAGTTTATAATTTTCGTCACTTTTCAACAGTTTGAATTAAAAAAAAAGCATTTCAATTTTTAAACAAATTTTAAAAGAGTAAATTTTTTCGAAAACGTGTTGCTAATGGCAAGAAATATTTTGGCAAATTATTAAAGCGCTAATTAAAATAAAAACTCAGCAATTCAATTTCAAAATGTTGATTTTCGATTGCATAAAATTAAAATAATTTTTTTCATAAAAATGGAATAAAATTGAATAATCAATCGTTGACTGAAGAAACTTCAAGAAACCTGAAGATTAAAAATTTAACTATTGAAAATAAAAGAAAATTTACATTTCAATTTTAAAGAAGGTTGAAAATGCAACTGTTAAAAATCGAAGAAAATAAAAATAGGCGCTCAAAAGTTAAATTTTATACTGTTGAAATTTCAATAGTTCAAAACTTCTTTGATTTTCAACAATAGAATTTTCATTTGCTAAAAATTGAAGAAAATTTAATTTTGAACAGTTGAAAACTGAAGAAACTTGAAAATTTTTAATTCAACAGTTGAAAACTTAAGAGAATTAAAAACTGAATGTAAACAATGTTGGAAACTCAATTGTCCAAAATGATAAAAAATTAAAATAAACGCTGAACAGTTAAATTTTACGCTCTCAGAATTGCAAGAAAAAATGTATTTAATTTTCGACAATTGAATTTTCAAATGTTAAGAATTGAAGAAAATTGAAAATTGACAGTTCAACTGTTAACAGTTAAAGAAAATTAGAGTAAGCACTCAACAGTTCATTTTTAAACTTTTGAAATTTAAATAATTTAAAATACAATTTTAAGATTTCTTCCATATTCAAAAACTGAATTGTGAATTGTGGAAAACAGAAGAAAATTGAATTTTAAATTGTTAAACAGAAGAAAATCAAATTCTTAACATTTGAAAACTGAATAAAGTTAAAAATTTAACTGTTAAACATTAAAGCAAATTGTAAATTGAATTTGAAAAAGTACAAAAATAAAGAAAATTAAAAATTCAACTGCTGAAAATTACAGAAATTAAACATCGAATTTAAACTAACATTTCTAATTCAACTGTTAAAAATTGAAGAAAAATAAAAGGAATCTTCAAAATTTAAATTTTAAACTGTTGATATTTTAATAGTATAAAATTTAATTTAAAAATGTCTTCAATTTTCAACTGTTTTTTGCTTTTCAGCCATTGAAAATTCAAGGACAAAGCAATTTCTGTATCAGAAAAAATGGTTAAAAATGCTATATTTACCTAATTTTAAAATAAAATTTAATAAATAATCATTTTAATCTATAAATAATATTGGCAAAACTAAATTTTGGCGATAACAAGTCTCCATTGGCAAATATTACTTTGGCAAATTAATAGTCATCCAATGAAATCTCAGTATGGAATTTCTCACAATTAGAAAAAATCTCAGCCTGTTTTTCAACCAAAGTATGTGCATAACTGAAAAGTTCTAAAATATTAAAAAATGTTTAATATATTCTTGGAAATACGGACATATTTAAAATACTGAGTCTAAAATTAAAATGAAGAACCAGTCGAATCGATAACCGATCAGTAGATACTAGATTCATTTTTAAAAAATCCTTTTTCATCGTTCGAATGAATGAACACTGGTTCTAATTTAGTTGCTTCCATAAAGGATGAAGGGCCACATTGTAATATAGATTCCCTCTCGAGACAAAAATTCCACTATACTTCCAGGAATTTAACATAAAAGTCAATTTTTACAAACAAATTTTTTTCTTTTAGACTCAACAAATACATTTATTGCCAATTAATAGATTTTTTAAGCAAAAGAGACGATTTTTTAAGAAAATAGTTGCATTTTTAAACAAATAATTAAATCTTCAAGCAACCAAACTAAGTTTTTATAAGACAGTTGAATTTTCACCTCAGAAAGATTATTTTTCTACATAAAAAATGAATTTGCAATAAAACAGTTGAATTTTCAAAAAAAGATAAACTTTCAAATAAATGTTTGAATTCTTGAACAAAAATAAATTCAACTTCAATCGAAAACAGTTGAATTTTTAAACATTAGTTGAATTTTCAAATTGAGAAAACGAATTTTTTAGTAGAAGGTGAAGTTTTTAATCGAATAAATAAATAAATAAATTTTTAACTAAAAAATATTAATTCTGAATGAAAAATGTAATAGTAGATATTGCAACCAAAATTGTAACTATTAACCAAAGAAGATAACATATTTACCAGAAGAGATGAATTTTCAACCAAAAAATATTTTTCACTCAAGAAAAACCAAAAACATTAAACAAATTGTATAATTTTCTACAAAAATAATAGAATTTTCCACTAGAAAAAAAAGAATTTCCAAACAACAGTTGAATTTTCAAGCTAAACGAAAATTTCCAACATAAAAGTTAATTTTCAACCAAATAGTTGAATTAAAAAAAAACACACACAAATTTGAAACAAAATCATTAATTTTCCAACCAAAGAAAAGATTTTTAAACTAGAATTATGAATCTTCAACCAAACAACTGATTTTTTAACAAAGTAGTTCAACGTTTAAGCACTTAGTAAAATATTCAGTCAGAAAATACGAATTTTCAACAAAATAGTTGAACCCTTACAGAAAGTTGAACTTTCAACCAAAATAGATCAATTCTTAACGAAAAATGGAATTTAATTTTACCGAAAAATATTTTAGTTTGAAATAAAATACAGTTCAATTAAACCCAAAAATTTGAGTGTTCAACAAAACAGAATCTGAATCCTCAACTAAATTAAATTAATTTTCTACTAAAATACCAATAAATTTTAATACGACATAAACAAATTTTCAAACGAGAAAGACAAAAAAAATTCCTAATAATTGTTAAATTTTCAAATCCACAAGACGAAATTTCTACAAAATAGTTGAATTTTCAAGCCAAAAAAAGGAATTTTCAACAAAGGTTTGGTTCAAAATACAATTTTTTATTTGAAAATTCAACTAATTGATTTAAAACTTATCTTTTTTACATTCTTATCAGAGAAGGGATTTGTGTAAAATTTAA